>NC_030811.1:7831002-8139464 GCF_001704415.2 Capra hircus | reverse complement strand
AATCCAATTTGTTCCTGAGTCCAGCTAAGTTAGCCTGGGTACCCAACTAACAATCGACTATCTAGTGGTACATTGTAATAGGTTTATAATACTTTTCACACACGTAATCTGTATGTGAAAAACAACCAAAAAATGAAACATTTTAATTTTATAGTACAGTACCTTGAAAAGCACAGTAGGGCACTACAGCAGCTGGTATTCCGGGGCTGGCATGCATGCTCACATCTTCGAAAGTTCAAAACTTGAAGGTTCGTATGTAGAGGACTTGCTGTATTGCAAGGCTCAACTAGCCTCAGAGTTGAGCTTTCCTCTAATTATTCTCAGATGCTTACATGGGGATGGACGCAGGAGCTCTGTTTCCTGACCAAGGATTGGACCCGAACCTGAACCTGTGTCTCCTGCATCAGGAGTGTGGAGTCAACCACTGGACCACCAGGAAAGTCCCCACAGTAGCTTTTTAAAAAGCCCAAGTGAACTTACAGCATACATGCATTTGTCAGGCACTTTGGGATTTTTCACTTAGTGGTATTGTTAAGCATCTTTCCATGACACACGCTGGACCAATTTTATCTTTTCTTGTTGCATCATATTCCTACGACTGCACCATAATGTTTATAGCCAGACTCCCTGTCAGTGGATATTGAGGTGGTTTTCAGTTCACTGCTAATACAGAAAAAGGTGTTACAGTGGGTCTCCACCACTGGCTGTGCATTCATGAGTATTTCTGAAGGATACATTCTTACAAGCGGCGCTCTTCTAGAGTAGCATTTTTCCTAAGTAACATTTTTTTTTTTACAATGGCAACATGCTCAATATAGAAAAGTTGGAAGAGAAAAAACACAAAGTTGAAATCACCTATAATTCTTCCTAGACACACTTTTGTAACTGCCTTTTCACTTGATGAACTTTCATGAAGATTATTCTGTGTCTTTAAATAACTCTTGGGCATAGGCTGTGAACTTCTTTTTTTTTAAGTGGGAGAAGACAGTGTCACCATGTCACAGTTACATTGTCACCCCAGCATGCCTGACACACAGTAGATGCTCAGTGACTGTCAGCACCCAAGAGGATTATCTGGATGATTTGAAATGTTTCCCGACCTCTAAAGGTCAACCAGGCTACCAGGGGGCTCCCAGCCAGATGCACATAGAAGTGATGGGGAAACAAAGGCTGATCCCTGGCAGCTGGGAGGCCAGGGTTCAAAAAAGCAGAGCTGACCGAACATCTCAACCAGCAAGATGGAATACTGGTATGTCAACCCAGTAAAAGGCATTAATTATACCACTCCACCAGGTCAGGGGGTATAGCTCAGGGGTAGAGCATTTGACTGCAGATCAAGAGGTCCCTGGTTCAAATCCAGGTGCTCCCTCCTTTTTCTCATTTTCAATCCCAAAGTGGGTCTGACATTACCTGTCCACATCCCCCTTCCCCAGATCAGGACACCTGGAGAAGAAAGACAAAGCCATTCGAACCCTTTGATTCACAACTCCTGGGAAAATACAGACCCGATCTGAATTTAAAGGTGCTCCTTCAGGTGACTTGCATGAAAATGGAAGTGTACAAGGCACAGATCCCTGCCTCCTCCAGCTCACAACTCCTGGGAAAATACAGCCCTGATCTGTATTTAAAGGTGCTCCTTCAGGTGATTTGCATGAAAATGGAAGTGTACAAGGCACAGATCCCTGCCTCCTCCAGCTCTTCCGGCTCTGCCTCAGCTCCAGCCAGAGATTTCCACCTTCCACAGATCCGCACGTTCTCCACAGAGGGGGCTGGTGTGTCTCCATCACCCCCCACGTGGGTTATGACGCAGAAGTTGTTGAACTGACAGAAGCCTCTGTGTTAGTTTCCTGAGCCCCTCATGCTGGGCTGCAGGTCAGAGGTCCTGGACTGAGTGTCCATGTCCCCAGGTCCTAGAGCTCCCACTGGGTCTGGTCTGACTCACAGACCCAGAGAGAGCAGGGCCCGTGGAAGAACAGAATCAGCCGATCCTTCTTGGCTGTGGGATTAAAGCCAAGGAGTGAAGGGGTGGCGGAAGGACTTGCCTGACCCTCCTTGCCTCTTTTCTCTCTCTCCTCTGTGCCACATCATCGGCTCTGGCCAGGGAAAGGAAGCAGGGATCACAATAAGAACAGGCAAGACGCAGCTGTCCTTAAAAGCTCATCTCTTTGTTCTGGCCAAACGGAGACCCCTGGCCTCTGTGATTGTAGCCAGCACTCCTCCAGACACTGAGCTGCCCTGTGTCTAGGGAGCCCAGGAGCCCTGCTCGATTGCACCCTGAAGGCATCCCTGCTTGTCATCCCCT
The DNA here is from genome assembly GCF_001704415.2 of Capra hircus. Taxonomy (NCBI): domain Eukaryota; kingdom Metazoa; phylum Chordata; class Mammalia; order Artiodactyla; family Bovidae; genus Capra; species Capra hircus. The sequence continues at coordinate 8,137,162 of NC_030811.1, read as the reverse complement.
TCTGCACCATCCTCTGCCCCCGGCCAGCCATCCAGGGCCAAGCCATCAGTAGAAGTCCATGGCTGTGTCATGGAGGGCCTCTGGATTAAACTGAGGCCACAGTGCCCCAGCTGGGCTGCCCATCACACACAGGCCTCTGAGGCAGGAAAGCAGGATGTGCTTTCATGGACATGAAGTTCAAGGCTCCATGTCAGACTTCCTGAATCAGAGGGGTTGGCCATGAAAGCAAAGGACTCCATCTTTTTTAAAAAAATTATTTATTTATGGCTTTACTGGGTCTTTCTTGCTGCACGGGCTTCCTCTAGTTGTGGCAGGTGGGGGCTACTCTCTAACTTCGGTGTGTGGGCTTCTCATTGCGGGGGCTTCTCTTGTTGCAGAGGATGGGCTCCAGGGCATGTGGGCTTCAGTAGTTGACACACTGGGGCTTAGTTGCTCTGCAGCATGTGGAATCTTCCCGGACCAGGGATCAAACCCGGGTCCCCTGCGATGGCAGGTGGATTCTTAACTGCTGGACCACCAGGGAAGCCCTCTATATTTTTAAATATAAACTTTTTGGCAAGATCATTTCTTTTGAATTTAAAAAAATTTTTATTTGGCTGCACCAGGTCATAGCTGTGGCATGTGGGATCTAGTTCCCCGACTAGGAATTGAACTTGGGCCCCCTGCCTTGGGAACACAAAGTCTTAGCCATTGAACCAGCAGGAAAGTCCCCAAAGATTCTATTTTTAACAAACTCTGGAGAAGATCCCCAAAGAAAGGGAGAATTGGGAATCACCAATTTAGTTTTGTGTTCCATATTATAGGCTCAAAAAGAGGCCATAATTAAGAGACGTGCCTGTGTGCACACGCCTGATTAATAATAGGGTTGGGACCAGATCCACACGGCTTGTTCTCAGGCTCTTCCTGCCCTCAACACCCCGGGGCAGGGCACAACCTTGCCCGCTGCCTTCATCTGCTGCCCATTCTTTTGGCCGAGCCCTGATGGGGTGGGGTGAGATAGACCTTCCCCAGAGATGACCTGAAAGGTTTCCACTTGATGTGAGCGCGTGTGTGCGTGTGTGTGTATGTGTGTTCAGTTGTTCAGTCATGTCTGACTCTTTACAACCCTGTGGGCTGTAGCCTGGCAGGCTCCTCTATCCATGGGATTTCCCAGGCAAGAATACTGAAGTGGGTTGTCATGCCCTCCTCCAGGGGATCTTCCCGACCCAGGGATCGAACCTGTGCACTGAGTCACCTGGGAAGCCCTCCACCTGATGTCTGGTACTAAATGAAATAAGCTTGCAGGGGCCTAAAAATCCAACCCTTTAAACCTATAGTCAGAGGCCCCTCCCCTGAGCCAGGAGCCCACTTCTGACCCTTTCCTGTGTGACACTGTTTCATGATTGTGGCCTCCCCAGGGAGGGTCCTCCAGTCTCCCAGTCATTGTATTTTAAGTTTGTACTTTTTAATCTGTTACAATATTGTTTATGTTTTGCTTTTTTGGCCTAGAGGTATGTGGGATCTTCACTCCCCAATCAGGGACTGAATCTGCTCCTCCTGCGTTGGAAGGCAAAGTCCCAGCTGCTGGACCACCAGGGAAGTCTCTCCACACCCCAGTCATTTCTGTTTCTCCCTGGTCAGCTCTATGGCCTGGCTGAGCCACCCTCTTCTTGCCATAAGCTCTTGTTCCTCCAGGCTCCTCATTTGAGCACTCAGAAACTTCTTCTGCTAAAATAGAAGAACGTTCCGGTGATGGGTTGGCAAATAATAACACAAAAGTCCGCCTGAAGCCACGAGAAAGGGACTGACCTAGTGCAGCGGGGTTGGGTGTTGGAACCCATCTGGCTTTGTGACAAAGGAAGATCTGTAACCATGTGATCCTGACCCCCTCCTTCTCTCTTCCTAAAGTTTGGGGGACAGAGCTATTTCAGCGGATAAAAGCAGGCTTATTAGGGGGCACCCGGATTTGAACCAGGGACCTCTTGATCTGCAATCAAATGCTCTACCCTGAGCTATACCCCTTTCCTGGGGTGTGTGCTCCCCACCCTCACCAGCACACTGTTGTTCCTGTTCATCCCTAGTCTTTCCTGGGCACCTGGCAGACGGACCTCACTGCAAACTGACCCTTCTCTGGCCATGAGCTCAGTTCTCCTGTGCTCATGGGGCCCGGACACTCCTCTGCGCTGACCTGAAGCTCCCCTCTCTCAGCACCCACTTGCGGCCTCACACCGTGCCCTCTAGAAGTACGGATGGACTTTGGGTCTCCACTGCCATCTCCCCCTCTGCGGTGTTTCCCTCATCCGTGGCCAAGTCCAGGGCTTTGGCAGAGTCTGCAGAGACTTGGTGGACACCAGGGCAGGTATTTGGCTACAAAACCTGCAGCCTCCCCACGAGGCCCAAATGCAGCTCCAGCTTTCCACAGGAGGTCCCAAACCAGCAGGTTGGCCTGGCTGATGAGCTGACCCCTCTGGGGCCCTAGAGACAGGCCTCTCCTTGCCAAGCCCTGCTCTGCAGCAGGGCAGACCACCCACCACCGAAGCACAGGCTCTGGCAATGTCACTGACTGATCCTTCTTAGCAGCTAAAACATTGTATGGCTGCCACCCAGGGGGCCATGGAGGACCGTGGCAAAGGTGTGTTAGAAACAGGACTCATTATTCTTGTAACACGGCTAAGTTCTGGGAGGTATAAAGAAGAAGGGGGTAGTGGGAAGAAAGAAAGTATTCCTTCTTTGCAGTCATCTCAAATTCCAGGCTGAAGGCACTGCTTATAAAGCCATGGCTTGTAATTGGTACTGAGACTCCCTCCATCCTGCGCTGTATCCGTTCTGACCCCTTCAGGACCCCGCCTCCCACACGACCTCCTCCTGGGCTCCACCAGACAGATCTAGGCTTCAGCTCGCATCTGCTGCTGTCCTTTCTCCCTCTGGTCCTCAGCTTTGATGGGATCCTCCAGGGGAAGCTATTAGCTGTGATTGCGGTGGTTCAACAGGGCGAGGTATAGGATGTCGTCATTCCTGGGATATGCTGATGTTTCCTCAAATATTAGACCTCCAGAAGTTTCACAGAGGCAATAGACACCAATAATCTGGAAGATACGTGGGTATTTGTCTTTCCCTAGTAAAGAGTTTCCAGGTAAACGGCTGAAGGGCACTTTGGGGAAATCTAGGAGTAAGTTCACGTCCCACGGTTGGATATTTTGGAAGAATCCTTAACTCAAGTTTATTCAGATTTCCCTTTCAAGGGATGCCAGGCCTCTGAACTGATTCAGATCTGGGAACCGAATGAGAGGTCAGGAATCTCCTTGTGCTACAAGTCAAGAGGACGGGGGCAGGCTTCCCATCGTCAGCCCCAAGGACCTCAGGACCAGTCACGCACAGCCACGCTCTGTGTGGCATGGACCAGACAGTAACCTCTAACGTGCATCTGGAGGTGAAGAGTCACACTCCTTGAACTCTAACACCCTAGGACCCTCCCCACTGAAATCAGAGAATCCCTCCCCACTGTAAGATCTCCAGCAAGTATCCCTGTCTATAGAGAACAGCTACTAAAATGTATTTCAAGGACAGAGATGCTCCACACACCCATGCATCTTCTAATAAGACTTTAGTGAAGGGAATCATTGTTTGAATGGGCAAGTCACACACAATAAATAAGTAATTCTTCTAATCTTAGAGCATGGGATATCTTTCCATTTCTTTGAATCATCTTCAATTTCCTTTGTCAATGTTTTATAGCATATGTCTTTCACCTCCTCACTCAGATTTATTCCTAGGTGTTTTTTAAAATGCGATCTTTAATGGGAATTTTTTCTCTTTCTGATATTTCATTGTTTGCATAAAGAGATGAAATAATTTCTGTATGTTAATCTTGTATCCTGCTACTTTGCTGAATTTATTATCAGTTCTAGTAGTCTTTGTGTAGAGTCTTTAGGGTTTTCCATATAGAGTATCATGTCATCTGCATATAATAATAATTTTACTTCTTCCCATAATCTGTATTTTGATTAAGGATTTCACAGTAAGTTTTAACAGGCTTTATTCAGACTACTTGGTATATGTTATAAAATGGAATGATTTCTAATCTGCTAAAAAATGATAAGGAAGTCAGTGGAAATATTACAATTCTAAATCTAAATGCACCCAATAACATAGTATCAAAACATATAAAACAAAATGGACAGAAATAGAAAGGAGAAATAAACAAAGCCCCAATCATAGGACTGAGGAGACTTTACCTTTCTCAATAACTTACGGGACAGGTAAACAATATGGCAGTGGGGTGTGGAGGGCCCATAACAGAGCTGGCAACCATGGCCTAATTGATACACACATACTATTTTCACAAAGATCAGGATGCACGTGAGAAGGGACGGTGTCGTGATAAGTAAAGGGGACGCAAATGGACCCTGAGGTGGCCTGCAGGATTCTCAGGGGACCTTCCTGCAGGGGATTGGATTCCTCCAACTCGCATCTCCAGTGTCTCCTGCATTGTAGGCAGATTCCTTGCTGCTGAGCCACCGGGGAAGGGGGTGGCTAGCAATGTTTTATTTTCCCCTCGGCAGTGGATACAGGGCTATCTATAAGTGTTTATTAAATACTGTATTAAATAGTACATATAAGTTTTCTATATGTATATTTCACAATGAAAATCTATTTGCTGGTACTTTCAGACTCTGATGTTGACAGTATGTGTCTATATGTCTTTTCTGGAGAAAAATTTTACAATATAATGGCTTAAACATGCATATGCATAAATTCCATGTCTAGGAATTTATGATAAAGTAAGATGAAACAGAGACACATCTTCAACAGGACCCTTTGCAGAGCTGTCTATAGGAGTGGAATTAGTGACTGCACAGATATCCAACAAAGGACTGGCTAAATAAATGGTAGCAGCAGCCATATAGAATACTATGCAGCTACTATGAAAGGTGTCCTGAAAAGTTTTTTTTTTAATTGGCATGAAAAAGTAATCAAGAGTTCTATTGTTAAAAATCATCATAAAACAGGAAGAAGAGTTAATTGTTGTAAGAAAATTATACGCATATTATAAATATGTATTATCTCTGAAATGACTTATTTGCTTTTTTCCAGACAATTCAGTCTTGCTTTTTAAAACAGCAATGGTTTCAATTGTCAGTGTCACTTAAGAAATGCTTTCATCTGAAAAAAAAAAAAAAAACTGATTTGAATAAGGATTGAAATGGGTCAACGGAGACAGGTCCTGGCTGCCCAGATTTTACCTTTCTTCCTGATCGTGTTGCACAGAAGACGCAGCATCCAGGCTGCTGTCTCATCGCGCGGTGACACCTGACTCAGGATCTCTGACCTCATTTTGGTGACTCCAGTGGTTTTATTATTTGAGAGAGTTTTTGCATTTCTGCAGAACCAGATAGGTTTTTCTCACAAAGCTTCTGACCCTCACCCACCGCTGGTCCAAGCACATCACCGCTTGGATCTTCCAGTTGCCAGAAAGTAAAAAGAGCGTGAAGACAGCTGTATCCATTTTTCAGCGAACTTCTTTTCCTAATTTAAGACAGTAATTTATTGGAAACACATCACAAAATTGCCACGACAATGTGAAAGGCAGGACCAAGTCAAACTCCAAGATTCTGAAATCAGCTTCTAATACTGCAGTAGCAATCTCACCGTGAAGCTGGAGCAGTCAGGGAAATGCATTTGCAGAATCCAGAACCAGCCAATCTGGGTGCTTTGTCTCTTGCCCAGAGGCTCAGATTCCTTCCAAAGAGGAATCATTTGCATGACCTAGTTAGTATCAAGGCATGCCCACTTCTTAGTTATAAAAGGTCTGAGATTCCTTACCAGATTTGATCCAAGTGGAAACCGGAATGCTACAAGGACGAGGAAATGGAGATTGAGAAGTCAGAGTACTCCCCCTCCATCCACAACGTTAGTTATTATTGAGATATTTGCATCAAGAAATGTGAAGCAGTCGCTGTGTTTGCGGTATAGTAATAGTTGTTGCAACCGGACATCTGAGAGGATAGAGAAATTGGGAGACCAGGGCTTTCCTAGTCTGTACTTTTTGCTTCTGCCAAATATCCCTTTGAACTCAATACCAAGGCTCTTTCTCTTACTGTTGTGGTTTAGTTGCTAAGTCATGTCTGACTCTCTGTCCATGGGATTTCCCAGGCAAGAATACTGGAGTAGGTTGCCATTTCCTACTTCAGGGGACCTTTCCGACCCAGGGATCGAACTCACGTCTCTTACGTTGCAGGCAGATTCTTTGAGTCACCTGGGAGGCCCTTCTCTTATTACAAAGTTCAACTTATTATTAGATGTTATTGGATGAGAAACAGAAAGTCTAAGCCACCACAGACATTCAAATGGGAGATGTCAAAGTTGTGTGTGTGTGTGTTTGTGTGTGTGTGCGTGCGTGCATGCGTGTGCATGTGTATGTATGAGTTAAATATTTTTCTAAAAAAGCTTTGGGATTACTACGAATATAAAAACACATGTACATAGATGTAGAACTTGGCAGCTAGTAACCACGGGCTCTACACAGCTACTCAGGGAGACCATGTTTGTGTCAAAGTGTTTTAACATCCTTAACCATTACCTGAGGAACAGAGAACACTCCCAGTAGAAGCTAAGGTGAGGGCAAGATGCAGCAACTTGTGTTTCAAGTGTGAGGAGTTGTCCTGAGAGTCTCTGAAACTTTGTGGGAGTGGCCATCACTGAAGCGGCAATTGGTACCAGAAGCGGGGAAAACAACGAACCCAACTAGGATTGTAATTTGGCAACTGTGTCTTCATTTTCCAGCAGTCTCCGTCATTGAGCAGCACAAGCTGAGTTTTTCAGTGCAGTCATTGGGAAGACTGACCATCTCCACCTGAGTCAGAGAAGAGAATGCAGACATTTGAGCTTTCCACCATGCGTCTTCGAGCTTCCCAAAGCCTTCGGACTCGGCCCTTCACACCGTTCTCAGAACAGCAGCTGGTCTTTAAAAGTTTTGTCCAAGAAGAGGTGATACTCAAAACCTTCAATGGCAACCACAGACACTGACCAATCAGAATGGGTGCCAGTTATAAATAGCCATTAAGTGCCTTCCGGATGAATAACCAGCCTCGAATCCGGATGGTCAGTTGCATCTGTGTGATCAATTACTCAGCTACTTTGCCACTGAAGCCCTGGGCTCCTGGTTTCTTGGCCCTGAAGAATCAAAGGATTTCCACTTTCTTCAGTCCCAATTAGGGCAGAAAACCAGTCCTACATCTGCCCTATTTTCCTTTAAAGTCTTTTGTCTGCAACCCACTCCAACTGTTGCATTACCCTGGGCACAGCATCACAGAAAGCGAAACTGGAAAGGTAAGCATTGTCTGATGTGGGAGAGTTCATGGCACTGAAGGAAGGTGGAAGACATGGGTTCATGAACCAGGGAAGGTCCAAGGGAAGGAACCCAGCCAGCTTGCTGGGCAAGTCACGCTGGTTAGGGCACTCATGGACGGTGCTCGGGCCCTGCCAACCCTGGGATGTGTGCCACTCAGTCTACAGATATCATGTGAGTTGGAGATGCCAGGAGGACAGAGGGAGGAAATAGCCTTTGATTTTGGCTTCTGCAGCTGCCAGCAGAGGCATTTCTTCCACCAGGGCTCGTGCTCACACAATAGGGAACCCTCAAAACATGGAAAAGGGTTGAAAGGCTGGGGAAAAATGGAAAAGGAAGCACCGCATCCGCCTATAAACAAGGATTCTCTGAATCATCAATCAGATGTTTTACTCTGACACAACCAGTGGCGTCTACAAGCCTGTTTCAATGCTGAACTTTAACGAAGGGAGCTGAGTTACTACTTATGGGCAGTCACCCCACCTGGCAATACTGCACCGCTATAACCTGTCACCACTCTACCATGCCTGCGCCCTTCTCCCCGGTCCCACATTCTCCCACCTCTGTACACCTGGCCGTGGTCTATGCCTACAGCCCTGCACCCTGTCTTCCCTCAGTCCTGGGTTGAAGGCATCAGCTGGACCCTTGAGGTTTGCCATCAGAGGTTGTTTAGCATCATACAGGGGTATAAGTTCCAAAGGGCATCCCCGGTGGCTCAGCAGAAATCCAACTGCAATGCAGGAGCCGCAAGAGACCTGGGTTCAATTCCTGGGTCAGGAAGATCCCCTGGAGGAGGGCATGAACCCCCTCCAGTATTCTTGTCCGGAGAATCCCAGGGACAGAGGAGTCTGGCGGGCTACACACAGGGTCACACAGAGTTGGACACGACTGAATGACTTACATGCATACTCAAGTTCCAAAATAATTTTCTAGCCACTTAGAATCACTGGATTTTGGGGTCAAGGTTAGCAGGGGAGTGTGTCCTTCCTCAAAACAAAGCTCACATGCCCCTCATTAGTTCTACTAAGTCAGGATTTCTGGGGCTAATCTGAATTTCAAAATTTTTTAATTTTATTTTTTATTGAAATAGAGTCCTTGTACAATACGTTACAGGTGTACAATGCAGTGATTCACAAATTTTAAAGTCATACTCCATTTACAGTTATTCTGAAATATTGGTTATATTCCCTGTGTTGTACAATATCTCTTTGTAGCTTATTTTATAACTGAATAGTTTGTACCTCTTAATCCCCTACCCGACACTGCCCCGTCCTCCTGCTACTCCGTATTTTTAATAATGTCCCTAAGTAATTCTGGTGCAGTCAAGCTGGGTAACCTGTGATTCAGTGCGTCCTCCATAATGTAAATTTTAAAGAAGTGAAACACACACAGATCCTTAAAGACAGAACTACGAGGAGCCTGGTGGGCTACAGTCCACGGGATTGCAAAGAGTCGGACATGGCTGAAGCGACTATGCACGCACACCATGATCTGTGTCAGAGAACACGGGGGCCTAAGGAAGCTGACACGGACCGGGGACGGGTGGTGACGATGGTGAAGGTGGCGGGAAACGCTGAATAGGGTCCTTTATCTGCATCTGCTAATAAAGCAAGCTACCACAGGGGGCACCCGGATTTGAACCAGGGACCTCTTGATCTGCAGTTCTACCCCTGGGCTATACCCCCTTACCTAAATGAAGGTCCTCCTTAGCTTATTTCACCTGTGTTGCCACACCAACCAGTTCCATAGTGTGCTATAAACTTTGTTCATTCCCAAGCAGACTGTGGACATTGGCGGACCCACCACCAACTGGGTAGAGACTGACTTCTGTCTATGAGTTCATCTTTTTTTCCGCTCCCCAGAGACCCCACACTTGTCTAATCAACACTTTTCCACCCTCTAGCCACAAACCGAATTTCTTCAAAAACTGAAGTCTCATCCTCTCCCCTCACTCAGAAGCTGGTGAGCACTGTCGTGGGGGAGAGAAGACTGTAAGAACTGTAGTTGTATCAGTCAGCGACGCCCACAGTAATGCTTCAAAACAAATAATCCCAGGATTCTGATTCGTGCAACCATAAGTATTTATTTTCATGTTCACAGGGCAGCAGCACAGATGCCAAACAATGATGGATCTCAGCTGGACTTTACCTGGTGGCCCCGCTTCAAGCTGTGGGTCCATCTGTGCTCGGTTTCTGTGAACTGGGCTCAGGTTTGCTCCCTGTCTGTTCATTCCAGAGTCCCAGTTGGAGGAGTAGTAGCTAGCAGGGGAAGCTTTCTCTTGGAAATGGCAAAAATGCAAAAAGTCAAGTCTGACGACGCAAGCAGATCACAAGCCTCTGCTTGTATCACATGTGCTACCATCCCATCAGTCAGAACGAGTCACAGGACTAAGCCCTAAAGCAAGGGCAGGGAAACATACCTCCTTCTAATGGGAGGATCTGAAAAGCCTTGTGGCAAAGGGCACAAGACAGAATAAGTGAACAAGGCGGGGGAAAAGTTTAATCTACCATGATCTGCCCTCTTGGTCATAATTATTTACAGCTCTACCACATGCAAAATATACTCAGCTTTATCCCAAGTCCTCAAAGCCTCATTCAATCAGACAAGTTCAGGATCTACATTAGGTCCAAGTGAGGCACCGGGAAAGCTATGATTGAAGCAGCTACACATGTACACCATGATCTGAGTTATCCACCCCTCTCGCAGCCCGAATCCAGTGACAGGACACTGCAGACTTGCAGCAGTGGACCACTTGCAGTAGACTTACTGCAATAAACATCTACTTTCACAGACTGGACAAGACAGGAAGCAGATACGAGTATGCAGAAGAAACCACCATCTGCCCTTCTACCGTTGGGTACAGCCAGAGCCTCTTTCGAGACACTGATTTCAGTACTGGCTGGTCTTATTCAGAAAAATGTTGCATAACAAGCCGCCCCCAACCAGTAACACACAACAATAAGCATCTACTGTCGCCTCCATGGGTTTGCAGGAATCAGCTGGTCTAGGCTGGGCTGGGCTGGGTGAGTGGGCTTCAAGCTCTGGGCCAGCTGGCCTTGGCCTCTCAGTGAGCTGGGCTCAGGGTTGGGTCTTGTGCTCATTCAGGGGCCCGGGGGAAGGAGAGAAGCTTACAGGGAAAGCCTGGCTCAGGGTAAGGGCGGAAGTGCCAGAGGGCAAACCCAACCTTGCAAGTAGATCTCGGGGCGCTGCTTGCATCATGTCTACCCACATCCTGTTGGCCAAAACACATGGTGTGCCAGTTATCAAGACTCTCAGCTCCAAATTCACCGTTCCATACCTGCTGTGGGATAATGGACTGGGTTCTTTGTTTCTCCTTTAAGTGAGCACAATATTACCAGTTGTCAGTAGAAGGTGCAGGAGGGACACTGCAGGAGAAAGCGGTCCTTTGCCTAGTTCCTGCTACAGGTGTTTGCCCCTGGCCCTCCTGTTGCAAGCTGGGGAGTGGTGTGGGTGTGTAAAGACACTTGGTGATGCTCTGCCCCAGGTACACACCCAAAGGACAAGTCACTTGGTGACCTTGCAGCTCCAGCTGAATGGGTGACCACTCCTGTACCTGCCAGCCTCCCCTCCCCATGCACCTGCCAGCCAGCCTCGACTTGCCTCTGCCCAAAAGTCTGGTTTCACATCCTCCCAGTGTGGACACTGCACAGTTCAGGCCTCACACCTCCACAGGGCTTGTCCCCCAAGGCTGCTTCCTGCTTGCTTGGAAACCATGAGCTGGTCTGGCTGGGGCAATGTGGTAAGCAGGCTGCAACCCCACCTTCCTCGATGAGGTCTGAATCCTATCTTTGGTGAAGGGTTCCCCTTCCAAATTCGCCCTTGACTGGGCCCTTCACCCCAGGGATACCTTTAGGGTTTTCTTTGTACCTTTATGGGGCTTCCCTGATGGCTCAGACGGTAAAGTGTCTGCCTTCAGTGTGGGAGACCCAGGTTTGATCTCTGGGTCAGGAAGATCCCCTGGAGAAGGAAATGGCATTCCACTCCAGGACACTTGCCTGGAAAATCCCACGGTCGGATACAACTGAGCAACTTCACTTTCACTTCCTTTCACTTTTGCACCTTTATAGTTATTCCCTCTTCATAGCACAATCGTTCTTTAGCACAATCATTCTTTATTTTAAAAAATAAAATAAAGTCCCTGTTTAAAGTACTGTGTAGTTCCTGTCTTCTGACTGGCCTAGACTGATAACTGCAGCAGAGCCCATAGCAAAGGGATGCAGAGCACACCGGCTTCTGCAGCAAAGACAGGTCACAAAACAACAGGGGTAGAAAGGATAGAGGTGAATCACAGCCACTAGGTCAGTCTACCTCACTTCACTCTGACACAGGAGAGAAGGCACTTGGAAAGACAACTAGTTCTGGGGAAGAGCAGTGGCGGGGTTGTGAAAAATCTGTTGTCAGGGAAGCCATTTGGCAATAAAGGAAGCTACCAGGGGGCACCCGGATTTGAACCAGGGACCTCTTGATCTGCAGTCAAATGCTCTACCCCTGAGCTATACCCCCTTGCTCCACAATAGCTTCTCAATACCTTACTTCAAGTGTGTTACCACACCCAAGCATTCCATAGCTACTGTAAATTCTATCCATTCCTCACCACCTCTGAAACTGGCAAAGCCACCACACACTGACTGGAGGCCATTCTAGCGCCATGAGTTCACCTTTGCAGCCCCCGAGGCCCCGCCCTTGTCTAGGAGGTACCTTTCCATTCTAGTTGCCACCAGCACTGCTGTCGGCGGGGAGGGAGGCACCATGTTTGAGAAAGAGGGCTTTTAGGGTTGAAACCCCGCCCCCTCCACGTTCTTCCTCCCTTCCCTCCTCCCCTAGCTTCTCTGACTCCGCCCCCTGCTCTGCGCCAGCCTCCTTGCCTCAGCCTCCTTCCTTGCCTGACCCCCCATGGCACACTCAGCTCTCCAGGCCTGGTCCCCGCCTGAGGCGGTGTCCTAGGGGCTGAACCCAGGGGAGACAATCGGAGAGGTGGGGCCAAGATCCTTTGGGGAGCACAATCGCGGAACCTAAGACCAGGCGTTCAGTTCAGTTCAGTTCAGTTCAGTTGCTCAGTTGTGTCCGACTCTTTGTGACCCCGTGGACTGCAGCACATCAGGCTTCCCTGTCCATCATAAACTCCCAGAGGTTGCTCAAACTCCATCGAGTCAGTGATGCCACCCAACCATCTCATCTTCTGTCATCCCCTTCTCCTCACGCCTTCAATCTTTCCCAGCATCAGGTCTTTTCCAGTGAGTCAGTTCTTCACACCAGGTAGCCAAAGTATCAGAGCCTCAGCTTCAGCATCAGTCCTCCTGATGAATGTTCAGGACTGATTTCCTTTTGATTGACTGGTTGGATCTCCTTACAATCCAAGGGACTCTCAAGCGTCTTCTCCAACACCACAGTTCAAAAACATCAATTCTTCGGTGCTCAGCCTTCTTTATGGTCCAACTCTCACATCCATACATGACTACTGGAAAAACCATAGCTTTGACTAGATGGACCTTTGTCGGCAAAGTAATGTCTCTGCTTTTTAAATATGCTGTCTAGGTTAGTCATAGCTTTTCTTTCAAGAAGCAAGCGTCTTTCAATTTCATGACCGGATGTAAAGGTGGTTATTTGGGGACCCACGGGCTGGGACCAAGGGGCACTGCTGTGTGGTCAGAGCTCTTTCCTTCTGGCCTGCGGTGGGATATCCTGGGTCCTGTGTGTGCCTGTCCCCTTGCAGACCTCCAGACACCCCATATCAGGTCCAAACAGAGGAATATTATTCAGTGATGAAAAGTAACTAGCTATCAAGCCACAAAAAGGCATGGAGGAATATTACATTCATATTGCTAAGTAAAAGAGGCCAGTTTAAAAAGGCCATATAGTGTACATTTCCGACTAGACGACAGCAAATAGATCAGTGGTTGCCTGGGATTTGAGGTGGGAGAGTGGGATGAAGAGGTATAGCAGCAGAATTTTTAGGGCAGTGAAACTATTCTGAAGGATATTTTAATTGCGGGTACATGACATTATGCATTTGTCAAAACCCACAAAACCATACGATATCAAGCATGAACCTTAATGTTAACCATGCACATTGGTTAATATTAATGCATCAACATTCATTTGCTATTTTTAATAAAGGTCACACTAAATCAAATCCCTTACCATTATAAAATGGAAGTGACAAACAGATTCAAGGAATTAGATATGATAGAAAGAGTGCCTGAAAAACTATGGACGGAGGTTCATAACATTGTACAGGAGACTGATCAAAACCATCCCCAAGGAAAAGAAATGCAAAAAGGCAAAATGGTTGTCTGAGGAAGGCTTACAAATATCTGAGAAAAGAAGAGAAGTGAAAGGCAAAGGAGAAAAGGAAAAATATATCCATCTAATGCAGAGTTCCAAAGAATAGCAAGGAGAGATAAGAAAGCCTTCTTAAGTGATCAATGCAAAGAAATAGAGGAAAACAGTAGAATGGGAAAGACTAGAGATTTCTTCAAGAAAATTAGAGATACCAAGGGAACATTTCATGCAAAGATGGGCACAATAAAGGACAGAAATGGTATGGACTTAACAGAAACAGAAGATATTAAGAAGAGGTGGCAGGAATACAGAAGAGCTATACAAAAAAGATCTTCATGACCCAGATAACCACAACAGTGTGATCACTCTCCTAGAGCCAGACATCCTGGAGTGGGAAGTCAAGTGGGCCTTAGAAGGCATCACTAGAAACAAAGCTAGAGTACGTGATGGAATTCCAGCTGAGCTATTTCAAATCCTAAAAGATGATGCTGTGAAAGTGCTGCACTCAATATGCCAGCAAATTTGGAAAACTCAGCAGTGGCTACAGGACTTTTCATTCCAATCCCAAAAAAGGCAATGCCAAAGAATGTTCAACCTACTGCACAATCGCACTCCTTTCACACATTAGCAAAGTAATGCTCAAAATTCTCCAAGTCAGGCTTCAATAGTATATGAACCAAGAACTTCCAGATGTTCAAGTTGGATTTAGAAAAGGCAGAGGAACCAGAGATCAAATTGCCAACATCTAGCAGATGTTGATGAAAAAGCAAGAAATCATAGAAAAAGCAAGAGAATTCCAGAAAAACATCTACCTCTGCTTCACTGACTACGCTAAAGCATTTAATTGTGTGCATTTAATTTTTCACAACAAACTGTAGAAAGTTCCTAAAGAGATTGGGAATACCAGACCACCTTACCTGTCTTCTGAGAAACCTGTATGCAGGTAAAAAAGCAACAGTTAGAACCACATATGGAACAATGGACTGGTTCCAAATTGAGAAAGGTATACGCCAAGGCTGTATATTGTCACCCGGCTTATTTGACTTCTATGCAGAGTACATCATGTGAAATGCCAGGCAGGATGAGGTACAAGCTGAAATCAAGATTGCTGGGAGAAATATCAATAACCTCAGATACACAGACACCACCCATATGGCATAAAGTGAAGAGGAACTAAAGAGCCTTTTGATGAGGGTGAAAGAGAAGAGTGAAGAAGCTGGCTTAAAACTCAGCTTTCAAAATAACTAAGATCTTGGCATCCAGTCCTATCACTTCATGGCAAATAGATGGGGAAACAATGGAAACAGTGACAGACTTTATTTCACTGGGCTCCAAAATCACTGCAGGTGGTGACTGAAGTCATGAAATTAAAAGACTCTTGCTCCTTGGAAGAAAAGCTATGACCAACCTAGACAGCATGTTAAGAAGAGACATTACTTTGCCAACAAAGGTCCATCTAGTCAAGGCGGTGGTTTTTCCACTGATCATGTATGGATGTGAGAGTTGGACCATAAAGAAGGCTGAGCACAGAAGAATTGATGCTTTTGAACTGTGATGTTGGAGAAGACTCTTGAGAGTCCCCTGGACTGCAAGGAGATCAAACCAGTCAATTCTAAAGGAAATCAGTCCCGAACATTCATTGGAAGGACTGATGGTAAAGCTGAAGCTACAATACTTTGGCCACCTGATGTGAAAAGCCGACTCACTGGAAAAGACCCTGATGCTGGGAAAGACTGAAGGCAGGAGGAGAAGGGGACCACAGAGGATGAGATGTTTGGATGGCATCACCGACTCAATGGACATGAGTTTGAGCAAGCTCTGGGAGATGGTGATGGACAGGGAAGCCTGGCGTGCTGCAGTCCATGGGATCGCAAAGAGTCAGGCATGACTGGATGACTGGACAACAACAACAACACTGATATAAAATTTAATAATGGGGCACCTGGGAGGGGGCAGCTGAGGTGAGGGGATGGAGGGGAGCTCTCTGCACTTTCTGCTCAGTTTTTCTGTAAAATTAAAACTACTCTGAAAAATAAAGTCTATTAATTTTTTAAAGTGACAGCAGTAGGGTTACTTGGATTATGGATCTTAGACCTTGTGATCTGTGTTTAAATGATCTAACTCTGAGCCATTATTATCTAAAAAGCATCTTTCCACCCACAGTGCTATCCTGAACAGTAGCACAGCCAGTCACCCAGGTGTTTGTGGCTTCCAGAACCTGGGGGTCTGCCCCCTGGCAGAAGCACGACTTTCTCACTAGGTCTGCCCTCTCCCTCCTTGCTCCTGGCCCTGTCGAGGGCACTGGCTTTGATAATCATATGTGCATGCTAAGTCGCTTCCGTCATGTCTGACTCTTTGCGACCCCATGGACTGTAGCCCACCAGGCTCCTCTGTCCATGGGATTCTCCAAGCAAGAACACTGGAGTGGGTCGCCATGCCCTTCTCCAGGGGATCTTTCCGTCCCAGGGATTGAACCTTCATCTCTTAGTCTCCTGCATTGGCAGGCAGGTTCTTTTATCACTTGCGCCACCTGGGAAGCCCACGTTCAGGCAAAATGCGCTTGAGAATCATCCAGTGTCCTCTCTCCCCAAATGTGTCTGATCGGGTAGATAGTGCTGGTCGGGTGGGAAGAGCAGAGAATGTGTTGTTTTTCAAATAAAAGTATTCGGATTCGTCCCCAGAGTCTGCGGGGGCACAGCTGCTAATTCAGTTGGCTCCCTGGACCTTCCTAACTCACTTGAAAAGAGAAATAATAATATAAATAGCAATTGGAAGAGCTGACCAAACACACACAGCTCTTAGGGTCAAGACAAAGCCTCTAACGCTGGATGAGGAAAACTTGCAACCATTTCCTGAGTCAGAAGATAACCTTTCCTACTTCTCCTCTCCTCTCCTTACTCCTTCCATGTTCTGTTTGCTAAGCCCCGCTAGAGGAAAGTAGCCTAATTTAAAAAGCCTCCCAACAAGCAGGGTTGGGGGTGGAGGTGAAGGTTGGTGGTACTGAGATCTAATCTACAGTGACCACGTATGTAGTCTCCAGATGGGAAGAAAATCAGCAGGGGGCACCCGGATTTGAACCGGGGACCTCTTGATCTGCAGTCAAATGCTCTACCCCTGAGCTATACCCCCAGGCCATTCTAGGTTCTGAACTAGCACCAATTCACTATGTCATAACACCCAGGTATGCAGTTGACAGCAATCACCATCCATTTTCCGAGAGCCAGTGGGAACCTGTAGAACAGCATCCCTCAGTAATGCCCTCTGGTCTCCAACCTCCCCTGTGCCTCCCATAGAATACCTCTTGGATGATTTCTCTGCAGACTATGTCAGCTGTTTTGTTTTTTCTTCCATGTGAAACTAATTATCTCATCCACATACTTTTTGTCCTGTGGGTTTATACCTTTTTATTGCTTTATAATAGTTGTTGTTCAGTCACTAAGCTGTGTCTGACTCTTTGCAGCTGCACGGATTGCAGCACACCAGGCTTCCCTGTCCTTCACCATCTCCCCGAGTTTGCTCGAACTCATGTCTAGTGAGTCAGTGATGCCATCCAACCATCTCACCCTCTGCCGTCCCCTTCTCCTCTTCCCCTCAGTCTTTCTCAACATCAAGGTCTTTTCCAGTGAGTCACCTCTTTGGATCAGGTGGCCAAAGTATTGGAGCTTCAGCTTCAGCATCAGTTCTTTCAGTGAATATTCAGGGTTGATTTCCTTTAGGGTTCACTGGTTTGATCTCCTTGCAGTCCAAGGGACTCTCAAGAGTCTTCTCCAGCAACCACAATTAAAAACCATTAATTCTTTGGTGCTCAGCCTTCTGTATGGTCCAACTCTCACATCCGTACATGACTACTGAAGAAACCATGGCTTCAGCTATACAGACCTTTGTTGGCAAAGTGATATTCTACTTTTTAATATGCTATCTAAGTTTGTTACAGTTTTCCTTCCAAGGACCAAGTGTCTTTTAATGTTGTGGCTACAGTCACTATCTGCAGTGATTTTGGAGCCCAAGGAGATAAAGTCTGTCACTGTTTCTACTTTCCCCCCATCTATTTATCATGAAGTGATGGGACTGGATGCCAAAATCTGTTTTTTTGAATGTTCAGTTTTAAGCCAATTTTTTCACCCTAACTGTTGCTTCTTGACCTGCCTACAGGTTTCTCAGGAGACAGGTAAGGTGGTCTGGTTTTCCCATCTCTTTAAGAATTTCCACAGTTTGTTGTGATCCACACAGTCAAAGGCTTTAAACTGGTCGAAGAAGCGGAAGTAGATGTTCTTCTGGAATGCTCTTGCTTTTTCTATGATCCAATGCATGTTGACAATTTGATCTCTGGTTCCTCTGCCTTTTTGAAATCCAGCTTTGACATCAGGAAGTTCTCAGTTCATGTACTGCTGAAGCCTAGCTTGAAGGATTTTGAGCATTACCTTGCTTTCATGTGAAATGAGCACAACTGTATGGTCATTTGAGCATTATTCAGCACTGTCTTTCTTTGGGATTGGAATGAAAACTGACCTTTTCTAGTCTTGTGGCCACTGCTGAGTTTTCCAGATTTGCTGATATACTGAGTACAGCACTTTATTATTATTTATCATAATTAGGAAAATGTTATTTTTAAAAATTGTGTGAGTGAAAATATAGGCACAAATAAGTAAAATTAAATAGCTGTGTAGCCAGACCCATGAACCATGCGTGCATTTCAAAAAATCTTTAAATGTGACACTTTGGTGAGAAGAGCAATTGAATAATAAAGTTGTCTTTAGTGATACTTTATAGTATTATAAAATAAATTTTTTAAGTATAAAGAAAAATAACTTCCAACCTAGACTTCTGACAAGATCAGGTGTGTTCAGGGTGCTATGGCTATAGACTCAGTCTAGAATTTTGAGCCCAGGTAAACTGACATTCAAGCAAGAGGACAAAAGAAAGACATTTCAGATGTGCCAAACCTAAGACCATTAACTGGATCAGAACCTCAGTGAATTAAGGAGAAAGAAAGGAGATGAACCCAGAGAGAAACAACGAAATGCAAAGCTGAAGGATGATACCCCTGGGATATCTGGAGCCGCCTTCTCTCCTGAGCTACTTGCCTCTGTGGGGCCAAAGATACTCTCCAGTCCTCTGTTTCCTCCTCTGCAATATAGGAGTCACAGTGCAACCCCCTGGGCTGAATTTTTCTGAGGCAGACTGAGATCTTCAACTTGAATCAGGCTGCTCTGGACAGAAGAGCTGGATCTCCTTGATTCCCTTGAATGAGTTTTCCCCGTATTGGCAGAAGCTTTTTTAGATTTAGTTTCCTGAATGGTAAACTGGGAAGAGAGCTAATCCATGACAAAGAAGACCCTCCCAGGGGCTCCCAGCAGGCAATGGGAGAAAAGGGTGGGGTGTCTCAGGATATGGATCTTTGATGGAGTGGAGGAGGCACCAGTGTTCAGTAAACACAAGATGAGGGAAAGGTGAACAGGTGCCCTGGGTGTGGCAGCGAGTGTGAAAGGGCCTGGTCACAGATGGGTGGATCTAGAGCAGTGGTTCTTAAAGCACGGCCCCAGACTCCAGCATCAGTGGTACCTGAGAATTTGTTAATCAGAAACTTTCAGGGGGAAGTCCAGACATCCCTGTTTTAACAAGTCCTCCAAGTAATTTTGATGCACCCCCAAATTAAGAAGCACGGGTCTAGAGCAGAGTTCAGAGGATAAGCAATCTGATTGTGGTCCTTGGTTTTCATCCTGCCTTAGCAGTATGTCAAGGCTGTATATTGTCACCCTGCTTCTTTAACTTATATGCAGAGTACATCATGAGAAACGCTGGACTGGAAGAAGCACAAGCTGGAATCAAGATTGCCGGGAGAAATATCAATAACCTCAGATATGCAGATGATACCACCCTTATGGCAGAAAGTGAAGAGGAACTAAAAAGCCTCTTGATGAAAGTGAAAGTGGAGAGTGAAAAAGTTGGCTTAAAGCTCAGCATTCAGAAAACTAACACCATGGCACCTGGTCCCATCACTTCATGGGAAATAGATGGGGAAACAGTGGAAACAGTGTCAGACTTTATTTTTTGGGCTCCAAAATCACTTCAGATGGTGACTGCAGCCATGAAATTAAAAGACGCTTACTCCTTGGAAGGAAAGACCAACCTAGACAACATATTGAAAAGCAGAGACATTACTTTGCCAACAAAGGTTCATCTAGTCAAGGCTGTGGTTTTTCCAGTGGTCGTCTATGGATGTGAGAGTTGGACTTTGAAGAAAGCTGAGCGCCGAAGAATTGATGCTTTTGAACTGTGGTGTTGGAGAAGACTCTTGAGAGTCCCTTGGACTGCAAGGAGATCCAACCAGTCCATTCTAAAGGAGATCAGTCCTGGGTGTTCTTTGGAAAGAATGATGCTAAAGCTGCAACTCCAGTACTTTGGCCACCTCATGCGAAGAGTTGACTCATTGGAAAAGACTCCGATGCTGGGAGGGATTGGGGGCAGGAGGAGAAGGGGATGACAGAGGATGAGATGGCTGGATGGCATCACTGACTCGACGGACGTGAGTTTGAGTGAACTCCAGGAATTGGTGATGGACAGGGAGGCCTGGTGTGCTGCAATTCATGGTGCCGCAAAGAGTCGGACATGACTGAGCGACTCAACTGAACTGAACTGAACTGCCCACCAGCTCAGTCTGACCCTGGGGCAGGTGCTAGAATTCCTAACCCCTCCCTTCCTGGGGGTTCAGTACCTAAGGCTTCCTGCAAGTGGCGCACAAGGGAGCCGATATAGATCTGTGACAGGTGTTTCTCAAAGTGAGATCCCCCAGACCCTCAATAAGAAGCTTGTTCCTAACCCCACATCACATCTGCATGTTTGACAAGCTCCCAAGATGCTTCCTGAGCACAGGAAATCTGAGGACTGGCCTGAAGGGTGCAGCGTGCCCAGGGTCAAATCTGGTGTCCCTGTTAGCTCTTCCCTGTGGTCCTTTGGTTGCATGGCACTGTGTCTCTGCTAAGCCCACACTCTAGTTCCCCTGATGGTCCCAACTCATCATTAATCTAGTAAAACGCTCCTCCTCTGTAGCCTTTCCATTTTTTGACTGATAGAGGATAGGGAAAAGAGGAAGATAAGAGACTCACTGGCTTAGTTATAAGGTCCTGAACCCAAAGTCAGGACAAGTGGATTCAGGTCCTGAGTTTATCTGTTAGGAGCTGTGTGTGCTTGGGCAGACCAGAAATCCTGAATCTCTGTGTTCAGACGCCCACTGTGAAGGGCACAGACCAGTGACCCTGAAGGCCTCTCCTGTCATAAATACCAGTGTCAGCGCTTTTCCAGAAAGAGCAGGGAGGTGGTTACAGGGAGGGGAACCTGTTGCTTGTTTTGCATCAAGGGAGTAAAATTATAGTGAGGCTGGTTTGGCAGCTTTGAGCAGGCCCAGCCTGGTGAACATCTTGTGGCAAAAATTTATAGGAATGTTGGGCATGGCGACACAGATAAAAGGCAGTACTAAGGCCTCTACTTATATCAGGGGGTATAGCTCAGGGGTAGAGCATTTGACTGCAGATCAAGAGGTCCCTGGTTCAAATCCAGGTGCCCCCTGCTGTCCTTCACTTTTGCTAGCTGAAGCTGGTATTGAAGATTCAGCTCCTTTCCCTAATCCAGGGCCTCAGGATACCAAGTCCTCTCAAATCTGAGGTAACTGAAAACCCTGTCTCTAACACCAGAACTCTAGAGTGATACGTTCCTCCAACAACTGCTCTTTCTTTCACTTACCACTGGTCTTGTTCTACATAGGCTTGTTTCTACATGTTTTCATTGCCCTAAGTCAGTGCTGTGTTGGTAAGTGTTTGACAACCAGCTCTTGAGGGGAGGGGAAGCATTGATTTGCAGTGTTTTCCAACTTCACGGTATAAATAATCTCACCAAGTCCAATGTCAAGCCACAAACACAAGATTGCTGATCATGGTGTTAGGAAGACATGCTGAGAGGTGACTCTCTGGAGCAAGCGGGCTCAAGGACACCACTGCTCCTAACCCATCTTCCCTACAGTGGCATGGGCTCTTTGACCCCCATGCTATCCTCACAAAGCTTACAGAAATAAGAGCAATGGCTATCACAGAATCATCCATTTACTCAAAGACATATTTGTGTTCTACTTGATGCCAGACACAGGAGAGACAGAGCTCAGCAGGAATTGTCTGTGGTGAGCAAGGGAATCAAATGAAGAAATGGTCAAGTGAATGTAAGGATAACTAGATAAATGAAGAAAGGTTCTAATTTAAAAGAAAAGGGAAAAAAAGGAAAAAAATAAAAGAAAAGGATTTCTGTAACCAGCAATATGCTAAATTTGATCTTCTAAAACTCCTCCTACTTCAGAATGTCCAGAAATGTAAAGTAAAGGAGAGCAAATATACATTCATAGGTTTTGCTGAGCTCTCACAGCAGTAAAGATCTTTTAGGAATGGGGGTGGAGGGTGAACTAAAACCCTCCAAGAAGGACTGTGATGGTTGTAGTGATATAACCTACTTGCCTGAGTCTTAATAGCCATTTCAGTCCAGGAAATTAGGTTTTAATCCCCTCTGGAATCACACAGAGTCGGACATGACTGAAGTGACTTAGCAGTAGCAGCCACACCATTAGTGAAAGGGTGGACTAGGAAAATACCAGCACAAGAGGACAGGGGGCCTTTCTCTCCTCAGGAGGAAGAAGGCATCTCCCCTGAGAATTCATAGCCATGGATTTACTGCCGCATATGTTATGGCTTTGAATTTACAGTATCTGCATGGTTCAGAAAGTTCCCAAGCTGAAAGTTAACATAAAAAGTGCACTCAGGCTAACAATGATTCTGGAGTACCCAGAAGAAGCAAACACAAACTGTTAGGGGCATGCCTTCAAGAGGCCCCACAGAACTCTACTGATGAAACCTGGATTAAGATGAGTTCACAGTTCAAAATAGTAAAATATACGAGGAATCCATCTACCATGAATGAAAACTATTAGACAAATAAAGAATGTCAGATAGCAGAATTATCAAACAGGTATTATAAATTAAGTATGGTTAATGTTATTGGAGATATAAGGAATTGAATATACGAGAATAGATGGTTTCTAATGAGATGAAGGACATTCATTTAAAATAAAAAATACAATAATTGAAATTAATAGTTTAGAGCAGTTTAGACAGAGAGAGAGAGAAAAGAGAAATCTGGGAATGAAATGGGATAGAAATCTTAGAAAAAATTACCAAGAACAAAGCGCAGAGGTCTAAAAGAATGCAAAACATAAAGGAGTGGGTAAGAAAGGTAGAGAATAAAATTGAAAGTTCCAATAAATATCACATATGAATTCTACAAACAGAAAAAATAATGGAGGAGAGGCACTATTAAAAGATATAATGTTTGAGATTTTCCAGACTTGTACAAAAATACAATGCCTCAGGTTTAGGAACCATGAGTTCCAAGAAAGATAAATAAAAATAAATCCATACCTAGGACTAACAATTAGACTGACAGCAGACTTTTCAACAGAAGCAATGAAAGTTGGAAGACAATGAAATAAAATATTAAGTGTGTAAAAGTAACTGGAGCTTCCCAAGAGGCTCAGTGGCAAAGCATCGGCCTGCCAATGCAGGAGACACAGGAGACATGGGTTCAGTCCCTGGGTTAGGAAGATCCTCTAGAGGAGGAAATGCAACCCACTCCAGTATTCTTGCATGGAAAATCCCATGGACACAGGAGCCTGGTGGATTACAGTCCATGGGGTGGCAAAGACTAAACAGAACAAGAGTAACTAACTTAGAATTCTCTACTTAGCTCAAATATTCAAGAGTGAGAGAATAATAAGGTATTTAACTGAAATCATTTACTTCTAACATATCTATCTTTGCTATAAGAACTTTGAAAAGCTGTACTTCAGAAAGAAAAACATAGAACCCAGAAGAAAAGAAAAAGAAGAGAAAAATAGCGAATGAAGATATTAGCAACCATGTTGGTAAATCTAAACAGCATAGATTATACAAATTAATATACTAAAGTCCTTCTATTGTTTAGAAGGAGAGTGAACTGTAAAATATAGTTAGACTATATCAAAAACAAGACTTAGCAGCAGCAGCAGCAAAACAGATATGTGTATAAAAAATGTAAAGATGAACTTCTAAAAGCACAGAAAAGGAAGGCAACCATTTCAAATCAGTAGAATAAAAAAGGTGAGTAAAGAAAAATTAACCAATCCAATAGAAGGAAAGAATGGAGAAAAGGCACAGAAAAAATCATTATCAATAGAAAGCAAGACATAAAATGGTAGAAATGAAGTAGAACATATTACTAAACACAATAAAGGTAAATAGACTATTTGCCAATTAAGATAGAGATTGTCATATTGGATTACACAACAACAACAAAATGTAGCTACATGCTCTTATAAAACAGGCAACTAAAATATAAATATCCAGAAAATTTGAAAGTAGGATGGGAAAAGATATATTAAACAAATACTATCAAAAATAAAGTTAATGTAGCAATACTAAGTCAGGCAAAATGGAGTATAGGTTAAAAGTATTATTAAGGATAAAGAGAATTAATTCATAATAATAAAATAAACACTTTCCCAGGAAAATACAATTCTAAACTTGTAAACACAGTCTCGAAATATGTAAAGCAAGAACTGTCAGAAATACAGGAAGAAATTGACAAATGCACAAGATTGATAGGAGGTTTTAACACATCTTTCTCAGTAATTGATAGATCAAAAGTTAAAAAAAAATGATATAGAAGACATAAATAACACAACCCAAGCTTGATGTAATAGAACTAACTTAATCCCTACATACACACATATACACACACACACAAATATATGTACTCTTTTAAAGCAAACATAGAACACTTTGAAACATTTATTGCATAACTTGAACACAAAGTGCGTATCAGAAAATCCTTAAAAATATGAGCACCACATACTACATTTTTTTAATGCAAGGCAAAACTCAGTTACAAAAATATAACATCGTTAAAGACATACATTTGGAAACTAAAAAGTACTTTAATAGATAGAAAAGGAAATAACAAAAATCAGAACATATTTAAATACTCAAATTGACTGTGGCTGTTTTCACAAGGAGAAGTAGATAGCATCTCTACAGGAAGCTAGCTAAATTATTTGGGAAAACTGTAGCTGGCTAGTTCACCAATTGCCCAGAGAGCCAAAAGCAAAACGTATGAAAGTTAAGCCACTGAACATTGAGCTGCTGAAAAACCAATCTGAATTATTGAAAATCTTTAAAAAGTGTGTTCCATTTGCATTCATCCCTTTGTTTGTGTGCAGAACTGGCAAATAAATGCTGATCTAAATTTAGGACCGTTCTCCACAATCATTTCACAAGGCAGTTACAGAAGCCAAGGTGGATGCCGGCATGGGGTGGGAGGTATGACTAAAATTTAAAGGTAGGAAAGAGGTTTCTCAGGCACTGGGAGAACTGGCCATTTGCAAATTGATTTTTGGCAACCGGGTCATTCAGCACATAGGATGTTGGTGAATTGTTTCAAGCAATTGTTGACCCAGAGTCTACAGTTGGGGCCCCAGCCTGGTCAGGTAAGGGGGAGGTTGAATCAAAGAGGTACCAAGCCTGTACATGCTAAAGGAAACATATCTTTCTTGGGTACAGATATTACTTTTTTTTTTTTTTAAGTGAAGGGATTTTAAAGTTTACAGATTCTGAAACTAAGGGTGGCATGCGGGATGAGCTGAGAGAAGGGATACCTACCAGGAGGAAGCTGACCTCAGCAAGAAGGGCCCTAGGCACCAAGCACAGGTAAGGTACTTACCAAAGGGCGCTGTGGCCTTGAGGAATCCTGAGAGCAGATGTTGAACTTGAACCTGCCTTTTTCCACCCAGGAACGTGGGCTTCACAGACATGGGTCCTGTGTCAGTGATTCCCTGGGTGTGGAGAAGGGGGCTTTGTCCAGGGAAGGGGCTGGACAGTCACTGGGGGTGTCCTACCCACGCGGTCTTTCCTTGGAGGCCAGGCCAAGGTGGTCAGCATTGTACCCCGAAGTTCTGGGAGGTGACCCGCAGCAAGGCCAGCGGAGAGGCACAGAGGTTAGACCCACAGGGACCAACACTGGGATTTCTGGGCAAGAAATTCCCTTTCTCTAAGAGTCCAGAGGAAGAGAACTGTCGGGGCGCAGGCGTGGGGAAGGGCTCTCCGGGCCGCAGGCGTCGCCTCCTATTGGACCCCGGCTTCCTCGGCCCCTGCAAACCGCAAACCCATGAGCCCGCGTTCTCTAAGCTGTTCTAACAAGGGTTCACCAGACCGGGGATGAGGCCCAGCCGGGGATCGTCTCCCCCGCACCGAGTCCACAACTCTCCCCCAGCCCCTCTGCGTCCTTTCTGACCTGTAGAATGGTGGGCTCGTGCTTCATTCATTCAACACATTTATCTGAGGGCCTACTCCGTGCCAGGAACGTCTACAAATCACAAAACAGAGCAGCAAATAGTCACACAGGTACAGTGGCTCCCGGGTCAAGGCGCGGGTGAGCGCGGGAGCCGGGGGACAGACCTGAGAGCGCGCCGGGGTCTGGCGGCCACTCCGGCCCATCCACCACCCAAGTCAAGGGGTCCAGCCTGCAGCCTCCTCCGCCCCTCTCGGGGTCCGCTTCCCCTACCCCTTCCCTAGTCACGGTAGGCTTGCGGGATACGTCCTTTGGCAGAGACGGGTCCCGTTTAATCTGAGCATCCCCACCTGGCGAATAGGAGTCGCTCACTAAAAGTTGGATGCAAGAAAGGATGGATGGATGGATGGATGTGTGGATGCACGAGTTTAGTCCGGCAAGCACTCTGCGAGCTGGCCACAAGGCCGATCCCGGCGCCAAGCCCTCCCCTGGCAAGCTTCACCGGGTCTAGGCAGAACCAGCGGGGAGGGGGCGCCGCCAGGCTCGCCCCGCCCTCCCCTCGCCCCCTGCCTTCTCGGCCGGCTAGGCGGCGCCTTCTGGGAAATGTAGTTCGCGCCTGCGCCCGGAGGGCCGCGGGGGCTGGTCCCCCTCTCCTGGGATGCGTTGAGCTGGGCTGCTCCGGACTCCCACCTTACCCTGCCCCCTACCCTGCGGCCTGCTCCCCGGGGCCCG
This sequence comes from Capra hircus, assembly GCF_001704415.2. NCBI lineage: Eukaryota > Metazoa > Chordata > Mammalia > Artiodactyla > Bovidae > Capra > Capra hircus. The sequence goes on along the minus strand of NC_030811.1, from coordinate 8,110,443 downwards.
ATTTCCTCCAGCGCAGACCTAGATCGCTGACGGAGCGAGTGCTCCCCTCGCCGTGCCGGAAGTCGGGAGCGGAGACTGAGTCTGGGATGGCGGGCCAGGTAAGGCGAGCCCGGACCGCGCCGCGCGACCCGGGACCCCGCCGGCAGCCGGGGAGGACAGATGATTGCCTCGGCCGGGCCTGCCCCGTGCGGCGCTGTGCGGGCCTCGAGGGCGAGGGGCGAGCCTGGGACCCGCCAACTTTGGCCGGGCGCGGTGCGTGGGGGGTTGGGGTGCGCAGGATTTGGTGCGGGGAAGTCCAGGATCTGGGACGCCCCCTCTTCCCTTCTCCCCGTCCCCGCCGTGTAAGCGGACTTGGAGCCGCAGCTCCATCTTTGGAAACTCCTTTGGGTTAAGCCTCATCCTCTCTTGGCGTGGCTTTTAATTATAAATTATCCTGGGAGCGATGGGCATGGAGGCCCAAGGAGAAAGAGTAAATCTGGGCACTTTCCTTCTTGGTAGGATCCTGGGGTCCCGGCTGGGGGAGGGCATGAACAGGGTCCCAGGTTTTTAGGCATTAGGTGAGATGTGTAGGTCCGAGAGCTACTGGGGGAGCCCTATCTGTCATAGCCTGGGGCCAGTTTGTCGGGTGCAAGTTGTGTGCAGGGCAGTGAAGGTGCCAGGAAACCTGATGATACCAATGGGGAGTTGCTGGACGTCCTTTTGGGGCCCCCTGGAGAGCTCCGGCCAACCTCCGGCAACTGCCGACTCCACGGTTTGAGGGCCCAGGTGATGAGGGGCTGGGGCAGTCTGTGGCCAGGCAGAGCATCACTGTGCCAAGACCTTGATGGTGTTAATGCCCCACAAGCTCCCGGGGAAAAGCGAGAAGCCAGGTAGATTAGGGGGCGACAGAGGATGAGATGGTTGGACGGCATCATCGACTCAATGGACGTGAGTGTGACCAAACTCCGGGAAATGGCGAAGGACAGAGAAGCCTGGTGTGCTGCAGTCCATGGGGTTGCAAAGAGTCCGACACGACTGAGTGACTGAACAACAAAAGGCAGATTGGCTGCTGTGGGAGCAGGGGCAGTCTCCTCTTCAGATCTAGCTGGAAAGTTAGGAAGCCGAAGGACACCCTCCACCATCACCCCCATCTCTGCTCAGATGTGCCCACGGGCACCATGCTCAGGCCTCCTCAGACCACAGTTTCCTTTTCTATACAGCGAGGGGTTAGATCACTGATCGTTCAGATCCGATGTCCTGGGGTGTGTCCTTACACTGTGTGTCTTCATGGAAAAAGTGCCTGGCCATGGCCTTGGCGGCTGGTAGGTGATAGTCAGAAGGAGGGGAACAGGGTGCGCCTCCTGTCTTCCTGTCTAATGTGACTCCCAAATGCCCAGGGTCTGATCTGGAGGCTCAGGGCTGAGTCTGAAACGCGCCAGGAGAGTGGGTTTGCCCTGGGAAGGACCTGCAGGCCGAGTCTGTGACCTCAGGGTTTGCACATTGTGGTCGCTCCCTGCCTTTTTTGTGCACGTGCATACACACACACGCACACGCTCCTCTGTTTTTTCTGGGTGGGGGTGGCTACCGATGGACCCACTTACCCTGGCCACAGTCAGTTCCTGTTCCCAACTTTGTTGGACAAGAGTTTATCTTCTGGCTGAGGTGGCGAGTGGCCTGGAAACCATCTCTTCCGGATGTCTAAAAGAGCTGGTATATTTAGCCAGGAGACAAAGAGGCATTTGGGGTCAGGAGTGGTGTGTGAGGTGACCGACTGTGACCTGCCAGTGGATGTGAGGCAGACAGATTTGGCTGCAGGAGCAGGAATCATAGCACTTAACCACATCCCAGCATTTGTTCTGGGCACTGTTCTTACAGTAATTCATTTACTCTTCACAACATCCCTCTGAGAGAGGTTCTTATGATCCTCCTTTCATAGATGAGTTTACTGGGCCCAGAGCTAAATGTGAAGCAAAGCAGGGATTGGAATTCCAGCCACCTGGCTCCTGGGGTCAAGCTCAAACCTCCACACTCTGCCTGTTTGTGTCCCAGAACTTCTTAACGCCAGATTAGGCCAGCCATAGGACTGTGGTGAGCCCCCACAGTTGCTATGGGTATTGTAAATGGAAAAAAAAAATGAATGAGTTAGTCACTCAGTGGTATCCAACCCTTTGCAACCCTGTAGATCGTAGCCTAACAGGCTCCTCTGTCCATGGGATTCTCCAGGCAAGCATACTGGAGTGGGTGGCGATTCCCTTCCCTGGGGGATCTTCCCAACCCAGGGATAGAACCCACATCTCCCTGCGGCTCCTGCATTGCAGACAGCTTCTTTACCGTGTGAGCCTAGAAGTTGGCACTAAATGTTCACTGCCCCTTAAAGGTATTTTGCAGTTGTCGGTGAGTTCTAGTTCACGGACATGCTACAGTGGACAGCTCGCCCCCGGAGGGAGGAGAGGGTCCCGTTTACCGGAGTAGTTTTCATTTCTGGCAGCCCAGACAGGTTCTGCCCAGTCTCCAGCCAGTAACTGGACAGCAGCTCTTCCCCAGCCTTCTGATTCTAAACTTAGAATGTGTCAGAATCATCTGGGAAGCTTGAAGATGTCAGCTTCTGGATGCTGAAAGCACTGAACACAATTGTGATTTAGTCAATCTAAGATCAGGTGAGAAATTCAGTCCTCAATAAAGGGAACTGTGAGCCTTATTTGAACCTAAAAGCTCTTTTGTGTTTTCAGTTGTTAGGTAGTAAACTCTGATGGGAGAAGATAAGGACGCAGAGTATTTTTCACCTGGTTTGCTAAATAGAGAAGCTATCTGTTGGTGTGAACTAGCTGGTCAACAGAATCGCCACTCAGCTCTGCTGGGTTCCCCACCTGCTGCTACAGCCACGGCCGTGCTGTTAAACTCAGCCATTTAGCAGCGACTTCCTTGGTGGCTCAGATGGTAAAGAATCTGCCTGCAATGCAGGAGCTGTTGTGCAGTTGCTAAGTCGTGTCCAACTCTGCAACCCCATGGACTGCAGCACACTGGGCTGCCCTGTCCTTCACTGTCTCCCAGAATTTGCTCAAACTCGTGTCCAGTGAGTCGGTGATGCCATCCAACCATCTCATTCTCTGTTGCCTTCTTCTTCTCCTGCCCTCAATCTTTCTCTGCATCAGGGTCTTTTCTAATGAGTGACTCTTGACATCAGGTGGCCAAAGTATTGGAGCTTCAACTTCAGCTTCAGTCCTTCCAGTGAATATTCAGGGATCGGAAAGATCCCCTGGAGAAGAAAATGACAACCCACTTCAATATTCTTGCCTGGAGAATTCCACGGCCAGAGGAGCCTGCTGGGCTTCAGTCCATGGAGTCATAAAGAGCTGGAAACGACTGAGTGACTCACACACACACACACACACACACACACATTTATTTGTATTTATTTATCATTTATTTGTACTCAAGAGCCATCCTGTCTCCTCCATCACCATCTTAAAAAACCTGTTATAGCATGGTGAATTCAGGGCTGGCTGGAGTTCCCATTCTGGAGTCAACGTTTTCTTGGGCCTGAGCTGCAGGCCATGAGACTCTCTGTATTAGCTTCCCTGGATTGCCATGAAAGTACTTTCACAAAGCGGGGGTGGGGGCTTAAACAGCAAATTTAATCTCTCACAGTGCAAGAGGGGAGAAGTCCAAAATCAGAATGTTGGCGAGCCCGTGCCCTCTCTGAAGACTCTATGAGAGGATCATGCCTTCCTCTTCCAGCATCTGGTGGCCCTGGCATTCCTTGACTTGTGGCCCCATCACTCCTGCCTCCCTGGTCACGTGGACCTTTCCTCCCTGTGGGTCTGTCTCTGCTCCTCTTCTTATAAGGACACCAGTCATACTGGATTAAAGTGAAAGAAAGTGAAAATGAAGTTGCTCAGTCATGTCCGACTCTTTGCGACTCTATGGACTGTAGCCTACCAGGCTCCTCTGTCCAAAGGAATTTTCCAGGCAAGAGTACTGGAGTGGGTTGCCATTTCCTTCTCCAGATATTGAATAAAAGATCTACCTTATTCCATTATGACCTTAGCTTAACTAATTTCATCTATAGTGACCCTAGTTTTGAATAAGGCCACATTCTCGGGTACCAGGGTGAAGACATCAGCGTGCCTTTTTGGGGACACGTCTCTTGTCCCGTTGCCCCTTTGCCCGTTCCCACGAGCCAGGTGCCCACGCCGTGTCCACCAGGGGACACGGGCTGGGTCAGCATGCCGAGGACCACTCCTGGGCGGCCTTGCTGGGAGGGAACGAGCCAACTGCCCTGAGGTTGTACCCACAGGTGTCGATCGCCTTCCAGGACCTGGCCGTGCAGTTCTCCAAGGACGAGTGGCGGCTGCTGGGGGAGGGCCAGAGGGCGCTCTACCTGGACGTGATGCGGGAGAACTACGACACGCTGGCCTCCCTGGGTGAGGAGCGGGCGGGAGGGCGCCGGCGCAGCACCTCGAGGGCCCAGAGTCGCCTGGGAGCTCAGGCGGCTCGTGGGGCCTCAGTCTTCGTTCACACAGCAAGGTGGTGTCCGAGAGCTGGCGCTGAGCTGGGGTGGGGGGAGTCCCTTGGGTCTTTCATGCCATTGTTACTGTGGGCTGTACCAAGGGTCTGGGTGCGATTTGGCGGGGGTGCCAAAGAGCTGGCACAGTGGCACTGGTCTTGGAGGTTCTGACGGTCCCTGGGGTTTGGGTGGTCACACAGACACACATATGTACACACATGTACATGGGTTTGTGATGGTCATACGAGCACACTCGTGTACATACGCACAGAGGGATTGGGTGGTCAGGTACACACATGTACATGGAGTTTGGGTGGTCACATGGATAGACACGTACATGCATGTTCGTGGGGTTTGGGTGGTCACACAGAAATGTGTGTACACATGTACACAGGGTTTGGGTGGTCACATGTACACACATGTACATGGAGTTTGGGTGGTCACATGTACACAAATGTACATGGAGTTTGGGTGGTCACATGGGTAGACATGTACACACATGTACATGGGGTTTGGGAGGTCACATGGATAGACATGTACATGCATGTTCATGGGGTTTGGGTGGTCACACAGAGACACATGTACACACATGTACATGGGGTTTGGGTGGTCACACAGACAGGCATGTACACCTGTACAGGGTTTGGGTGGTCACACATACATACATGTACATAGGTGCCTGGATGTCTGGGTGCCTGGGCCTCTGGTGTGATGATGTAGAAGGGCGGATGCTGGCTTCCACTCCTGGGGACAGTCCCTCTTTTCTTTCTCAGGGACAGCGGAGCTGCTCCCCCTCTCGGCCTTCCTATCTCCCTCAGAGCCTGGAGGAGCTGTGGGGGCCCGGAGCCGTGCTGGAGACAGGCAGGAGCTGCCCCAAGGAGGAGGTCCCCTGGGTGAGTAATCTGTGCAGATGAGAGCCCCTCGGGGGGGTCCTGGACCCCCTGGGTCGCCTGGGCCCCAGTGGACTCACTCACATCCCTTCCGCCGTGTGGTCCTCGTTCCCTGGCTTCATTCCGTACAGGACACTGTGACCTCAGCACTCCCCACCTCGCCACACCCACCCCTCCCTGACCTTTCACCTCCGACCCCTCTGGACCAGGAGCCTGGTATACTGTTTCTCATTGTGTGAAGTGCTCAGAAGCAGCCTGGGCTCGCCTGGGCTCACCCGGGAGTCTTTGCCCCTCAGGCCCCCTCCCCCACCACCCGAGCAGAGCCAGTTGCAGCCCTTGAAGGTCCAGAGAGCTCGAGGGGGCGGGGGTGGATGTGGTCCAGGGGTTGGCGGGAGAGGCAGGAGCCTGGATGGTGGCCGGAGATGGGGAGGCAGCCCTCCTTGACGTCCCCTCCATGGCCCAACAGGGACCGAGGGACAGAGCAAAGAGGAGCTCTGTTACCCGCAGCCCCCAGCATCTTGGTCCTGCTGTGCCCACACACGGGGCACCTGCCCTGAACCCAGATCCTCTTTGTTTGCAGACATTGGTGTCACCTTTGCAGCCCCTCCCGTGGTGGAGGATTACGTGAGACTCAGCACGTGTTGACTGATGTTGGTGGGGGGGGCGGGAGTTCACTGTGGTCTCTTGGCAGGAGGAGCCCCCCAGCACAGCCTGCACCTCAGCGCCCTGGTGCAGCTCGTGCAGGAGATCCCTGAGTTCCTGTTCGGGGAAGGCAGCCCCGAGAGTAGTGGGGGAGCCAGCCTGGATGGGGTGGCTGCGAGCCCCCAGGGTGAGTCTGACGGCGGGCCCCGCTGCATCCCACAGACGAGTTCAAGCTGCCGGCCTGGACCCTGGGTGGAGTTACCTGTTAATGTGAATGTCTTGCTGCAGGCTGGTCCCCTGATGGGGGAGAGACTGCGGCCTCTGATTTTCTCTAGTGGTTTCGACCTGGCTTCATCCATGTCCTTGGGGCCCCCGTTGCATCCTGCCCTACAGTGGCGGGTGAGGCCATCCCTGTTGTGTGGATGAGTGCCCAGCGGCCGAGTCCCCCACAGCCTGTGCTCTCCTTATCTTAACAGACTTCTTCCTCTCCCAAGCTCGCAAGGCTCTCCCACCTCCCCAGAAGTTTCTCCCCCCAGCCCCAAGCCTGCGGGGTTTCTTTGCATCCCCTCGGCTGATGGTCAGCTGGGGATGATCTTATCAGAACAAGGCCACAGCCTGAATCTACATCTCGGAGCCCAGGGATGGCAAGGCAGAGATTACTGACATCCTGGTTGTTGTTAGTGGAACATGGCAAGGAAGGGCCAGCATGGGGCAGTGTTGGGGCATTGTACCTCCTGCCAGGCTTAATTCTAGTGTCCTCCTGCCACCCGCCACCCCCCACCAGCTGTGATGGAGGACATGTGCCCTCTTCGAGACCTGCTCCACTGCCTTCCAGATACACCCATGGGCCTGCTTGGCCTGGCCACCGCACCCAGCGGCAGCTCGTCCAGCAGCACCCCCAGAGCCGGGGGGCCAGGGAGCCCCCTCCCCATCAGTGAGTAGGACCCAGTGCAGGGGGCCCACACCCTCTTGATTTTTTTCCAGGACTTGGTTTCCTTTATAACTGGTTCAGCTCCTCAGGGGGGCAGAGTTGGGGGGGGTGTGGAGCAGGCCTGGTGCTGGCCTCTGTCTGGGGACCACCGAGGATTCAGGATGCTTAGCCTCACTCGTGGAGTGCTGTGTGCAGCGTGTCTGCGGACCTGACTCTCAGACCTCTCATCAGGGCAGCCCTAACAGTGGGAGAAGACAAGGCTGGCCTTTGGAATTTCTCTGGGTCCCAGTTTATTTTTAAAATGCTTGTGGATTTTACATTTGTCTAAATGCCTAGTTTTATCTAAACTATTTTAAATTAATATGGCATAAAATAACCAGTGCTAAAAAAAAAAAACCTTGTTTAGGGGCTTAACCCTGGTGGTCCAGTGGTTAAGACTCCGTTCTTCCAACGGAGAGGGCGTGGGTTCAATCCCTGGTCAGGGAACTAAGATTCCACATGCTGGTGGCCACCAGAAAAAAAGAAAAGCATGCCCCATTTAGCCGGTAGTTTCAGGTGTCAGCTGGCACCTTTGCTCTGGGGTCCCACGTGTCCAGCTTTGAGAAACATTGAGTGAGAGGCAGGGGCCTGACTTGTGGAGGCAATCAGAGGCTGCCCTCATGGGAGGGTCCCCGGGGTGAGCAGTCTTGTGTTTACATTCACGCCGGAAGGAAATGGGGAAGAACCCTGCCACCCTTAGGATGGACTCTGGGAACAAGCCCGTCGTAGCTGGCTGAGCCACCAAGTTCCCAGGACTCAGCTGTCCCTTGGGGAGCAGTTAGAAGTTGGGAAGGCCCATCCTCTGTGTGTGTGTTGGGGAGGGGCCATTTCTCAGGCTCTGGAGCCTGAGCTGGAAAGGCCTGCCTGTCTCTGCTGCAACAGAAACTGCCGACAAGCCAAGGCCTGTGGAGGAGGGGAGCCCAGGAGCCCCTGGCCAGAGGCCCAGCCCCGCCGCCACCTGCAGTCAGGGCAGTAGCAAGAGCCGCAGGAATCCGGAGAGAGGGACCCTGGGGGCAGGTGAGGGGCTGGCTTTCCTGAGGGTGGGGCTGAGGATGGGGGGCAGGTGGGGAGGCATCATGTGGCCCCCACCTGGGGCCTCCTGATGGTCCTACCTGGCAGACGGCATCCCTGTGGTCATGGGTGGGAAACCTGACCGCGGCTGGCCTTGCAGGAGCTGCGGGCATCTCTCCTGGGCACAGCCCCTTGCAAGGCCTCATCAACTGCCTGAAGGAGATCCTCGAGCCCGGGCCCCAGGGCCCTGAGGGACCGCGGAGCTCGCCACCACCGCCCACCCCCAGCCTGGGTGCCTCCCAGCTGACCAGGGCAGAGCTGGGGCCTGGGGGCCCGCCCTGGGCTGGTGAGTCCCTGCGGACCTGTCTCCTCCGGCCAAGGTTTCTGAGCCCGTGGAGAGCTCCAGTTGCTCTCTGTAGATACTTCTCTGTAAATATGACGTCTTCCCTAAGGATCCTTGCCAGCTTGGCTGCTCCAGTATCTGTAGTGTCGCATTTCTGGAGCCAGATGGCTGTGTTAAGGGAACAGCATGGTCAGCATCATCAGCTCGTAGAAAACCAGAAATAGATTTTGTCCTGGATTCTTATGGGTTCTTGACTCATCCTAAGGTGGGACATCTGAGAATCTTGTTGATACTAAGCAGGATCCTTGGGATGGGCTTTGAGGATGGGAGTGATATGGCGGGGGCTGGAGCCCCAGCTCTGAGCTCTGAAGCTTGGTAGCTGGGCAGAATGTGAAAAGCTCCTTGAGGCTTCGAGCCTCAGTTTCCCATCTGTCAAAGGGGTAACTGTTCTCACCTTAGAGGACTGTCCTGAGGCTTAGGCACACTAATGATGTGTGTGTAAGTGTTTGTAAAACGCTTGGGCGTCCTCAAATTAAGTTCTGTTCAAGGCCAAGAGAACCGTCTCCAAGTAGTGAGCCAGGCCACCCACTTCCTTCGTTTGTTCTCAGAGCAGAACCTCATCTTCCTTTTACCCAGCCAGCTCTGGGAGGTGTAGCCAGGCATTTTTAAACCAAGCGCTAAGAAGACAGTGGCCCCAGGCAAGGCTGAGTGAGTTGCAAGAAGACCCACATCCTCGGGTTTCTGGCCTTGGACCTTTAATTGATCCCTCTTTCGGTTGTTGTCACCAAGACTGAGGTCACTGGGTTCAGGGGGATGCGTGTTCCTTTTTTCCTGTAGTGAAGACAGAGGCAGCCTCGGGAGATTGTCCCCTCCAGGGCCTGCTGAACTGTCTGAAGGAGATCCCCGAGGCTCGGGACAGGCATCCCAGCCCCTCAGGAGCCAGTGACCCACGGCTGCGGGAGGACCCAGGGGCCTGGAAAAGGAATTCTGGAGGTAAAGGCTGCCAGCTGGGCAGGGAGCCCCTGGGTATCGCTTGTTTCCTTTCTCTGCTCCAAGCAGACCTTCCGCCACCAGTCGCTCGGGCCCACACATCAGTGTGTCGGCTGGAGTGGCCAGAAGTGGGGGCTCACGCTATAGAAGGAGCTGGGTGTGTGGCAGGTGCATCAGTGTGAAAACGTTCCAGATTGGCTCTTATAATAGGAGCTGAGGGTTCCAGAAGGAAGGAGGGAATGGCTGGGAAGGAGAGACAAAAAGCAGGAGGCAGAGCTCCGGGCAGTGCACATGCCGGGGCTCGTTCTGATGTGAACGGGGGTTCTTGTGATCGTTTGGGTTCACTGTGGGTCGTCAGTGTTCCAGAACTCTTGAGAGTCGTTTGACTGCTGGCCTTGGAAGCAGGACCCTGACTCAGTGCTCCTGGGGCGGGCTGGCTTGGCGTCACCCCTCTGTAGAAACCTCTAGATGTGGAGGTGGGATTTAGTCCATCTGCTGGTGGTTGGGCAGTGACTGTCAGAGCTGAGATGGCTGTGGAAGCTGGGGGCTGTGGAAACCCCATCCTGACCCTGTAGAGACCTCACGAGTGGCTTCCCACAGGACTCCAGCCCCTCCAGACTCCTCCTCCGGGGCCGGGGCCTGGAGCTGGCAGCATGCTCTCTGCAGTGAAGGTGGAGGACAGCTGGCCCCAGGGATCCCCAGAGCCCACATCCTGTCAGCTCAGCAAGCGACCCCACGTCCCCTCTGCCACCAGCAGCCCCAGGAATGTCAGAGACACCGCCCCCGCCCAGGTCCGGGTGCCCAGCTGGGGCCCTGCAGCTCAAGGTGAGGCCTGGGCTCGTCAGCTCAAGTCCTCCCGGGTGGGGTTCTCAGGCCCCCAACAAGGTTCTGCCAGCCCACAGGGAAGGGGCATCTGGGTGTCTCATGCGTGGACAGAGGTGTCCACCTGGGCGTCCTTCCCAAGCAGTAGTGGTGGTGATGGTTTCGTCGCTAAGTCGTGTCTGACTCTTGTGACCCCATGAACTGTAGCCCGCCAGGCTCCTCTCTCCATGGGGTTTTCCAGGCAAGAATACTGGAGTGGGTTGCCATTTCCTTCTCCGGGGTCCCAAGCGGTTAATCCTATCCTTTAATCTCCATCCTCCTTAGTCCAGGCCCTTGCCCAGGGAGCCTTCCATTAGAAGGGCCTTGGTTTTGCAGAGAATCCTCAAGTGTCAGGAAGCTGCCCAATGCGTGTGGCTCTTTCCACCCACCCTTGGGCCTGGGTACAGCTGGCTGGCATCGCTCCCCCAGACTGGGAAGCAGAGAGCTGATGGGAGCCGGCACTGAGGGAAGGGTGTCCTGCCTGGCAGGCCCCATGCCTGGTGTGGGACTCACCACCCCTGCGTAAGGCAGGCAGGCCGGGCAGTCAGCCAGGGCTGGGCCGGAGGGGAAGATGGGCCAGAGATGGTGACGGGCCATCTCCCCGTCCCAGCCGGCAGCGCCTCGAGCTCACCCCTGGAAGCCCTGGAGGCCTGTCTGAGGGGCATTCCCCTGAGTGGGTCGTTACCTCCCCAGCCGCCGGCCAGCTCTTGGTCCCGGAGCCCCCAGCCAGGAGACCCCGGGTCTCAGAGGCCCAAGCTGCCACGCCTTGGACCACACAGCAAAGGTAGCCTGCGCCGTGGGCTCAGGGTGGCGTTTGTCCTTGTGCACGGAACGGGGTTGGTGGGGGGAATGCCGAGGATGCCATTAGGTCCCCCCTCCTCATCCCAGGCCAAAGTGGGGGGCACACATGCCCCTGTCTCCCAGCTCCTTCTCATGCCTGCCCCCCAACAACCCCTGTGTTTCGTGGAAGCCAGTTAAACTCTGCCCCCTTCCACCTCTGAGAGCTTCACTGACCCTCTAGGCTCCTGAGGCCAGCAGTTGGGTTTATGTGGGTTAACAAGCTACTGGATTTTAATCAGGGCCGTGAGCACCCTAACCTCAGGGGAGATCACACGGGAGAGGCGTTGGGGCAGGGCTGGGCGCCCGTTTGCAGCCCAGCGCCCGTTCACAGCCTGGCGCCCAGGGGACCTCTTGGCCCATGGTTTTCCCTCGATGCCAGCCGTGCCGTTTCCCCACAGAGGCGGTCATGGGGCCTCTCCCAGCTCTGGGCCTGCAGGGCTGCACGAGAGACAGCCCTGCCCTGCCCCTGGGCTCCCAAGGCACCCCCAGCAGCTTCTCGTCGTCCAGCAGCTCTGACGGGGACCTGGATTTCCAGAGCCCTGAGTGCAGCCAGGGGCATCGGCCTGGAAAAGGTGAGCTGGCCATCCTGAGGCTGGGAGTGGGTCCTGGGTAAGGGCAGGGGGGCGCAGCCTTGCCCACCGCCATGCGTCCGACCTGACCAGTGTCCGAGCCAGGCCTCCATGCCCGGTGCGGCCACAGAGAACAGACACACCTGTTTTAGGGGGCGGGGGTCTGTTTTAGTGGCTTGGCTCAGAAGAGGCAGGACAACAAAGATCTCTAGAAAGCATTTGATGCAGAAGGTAATGGCAACCCACTCCAGCACTCTTGCCTGGAGAATCCCATGGAGGGAGGAGCCTGGTAGACTACAATCCATGGGGTCGCAGAATCGGACTCGATTGAGCGACTTCACTTCACTTCACTAGAAGCATCAAATACTTCCTTATCCCAGCCTCAAAGAAGTCAGTGTCTGTAACATCTGACTGACTCTCCAACTTAGAGAAAACATGTAACACCATCTTAGAGGGTGTGTTTGGTGCGTGCTCCCCCGGGTCCCTCCTTGAGGGGACCTTGCAGGGATCTTGCAGGACCTCAACCCTTTTCTCCACTTCAATAATCCCAGGGCTCCCCGTCTTGTCCCCTGGTTCCCCGGGGCTCACCTCTGTGTCCTGGCCTCACGCTGTCTGTGGAAAGGCCTGAAGTTCCCCTGGGGCTCTGTGCTGGGCCCTCCGGGGCCATCGGATGGGCTTGGGGACCGCGTTCCTGCGCCCACCACAGCTCAGCCCCTCAGGTAGGGGAGCTTTTAGCTCCCAACAGGCAGCTGACTTTGCGTTTTAATTTTTAGTAGGTACTGTGCTCGTTAGTCTTGTTGAAAAGCTGCGGTTAGGTTGCAGAGGGTCGTGGCGTCTGCCTCCCTCCCCCGCCCTCCAGCACCCTCCTCCCCTGAGCCATCCCTGCTGCCAGTTCTTGCACTTCCAGGGACGCTGCGCGGCGAGCATCCCTCTCGCGGCTTCTCCACCGAGCTCCTGTCTTCCCGCTTCCCTTTGGGCTTAGGGTCCTCAGCGCTGCGTGGGCCCCCTCCCCTCTCTCCTGCAGCTGCTCAGTGTCTGTGGTTCCTTCTCGAGGGTTCTCTATTGGCAGACCTGGTTTTCTGAGTCACCCAAACAGCAGGCGACTTCACGCTGCCTTGTGGACGCATCCAGCTCGGCCCCCGAGCTCTCCCACCGCTGCCCCGGAACCCTGCAGCGTCCGTGGGGAAGCCACGTGCAGGGCTCCTCTCGAGACACTGAGGTCCCAGCCCCATGACGCCCGGACCTCTGGCAGCTTCTCTCTTCTCCCTCTCTCTGCCTGACGCCCGCATCAGCAAAGATGCTTTTTAGGGAAGAGCGTGGCTGACATGTGGAAGGGGAGGGCTTTTCCTTTATCTAGAATTTCAGTTCATGTAGTGGCTATAGCTTCTCCAGCGCTGTCACTAGAAATAGGATTTCTGCAGTGTGTTTTTATCCTCGAGTTGAAATGCATTCATGTTCTCCTTCACCTGCTGCATCTGTACCCTTTCCCCTCTTTGACTAGTCACGTGAATAGTGAGTAGCTGACGACATTCCACCCTCGGGGCCCATCTCCCCCCGTCACTGGCCCGGTGGCCTGCTGACTGGCTTCTCTGTGTAGGCAGTCAAGATGAGGGGCCTCTCCCAGGGCCACCCAGAGGCAGGGCTGACACGGATCTGGGGCCAGGTCTCCCTCTGGGTGCCCTGAGCTGGCATGCCAGGCCCCAGGCCCCAGCTGCAGTGGACCTGGGGCACGGGCAAGGCTCCTAGGGTTCGCAGGACTGAGCTCTGGCCGGCCAGGACCGCGAGTGTTGGGTTTTCGCAGGAAGCCCCGTGGGCAGCTCCCCGCTCCAGGGCCTGGAGAACTGTCTCAGAGAGATACCTGCGCCCTGGCTGCAGCCTGCCTGGCCCTGCTCCTCGGCTGGAGATGGAGGGCCACGGCGAGCAGAGCCCAGGAACTCGGCGGCAGGCACGGAAGGTAACGTGGGCGGGCCCATGTCCCGGCCTGAGATGAGATGACCTTCTAGAAGCAGCCTGGCCAAGGCTCGTGGGAGGCCACAAGGCCAATAGCGCTGCTGTCCTGGGCGGAGGGGTGCAGCGGGCCTGGACACCCAGCCCCCCAGTGCTGCTCCGAGTCCAGGCCTGAGCCAGGGCCTTGGCAGCAGGGTGTCTGTATCCTGGCCTTGGTCTCTGGCATGGTGCTGAGCTGTGGGGGCTCCCAGGAGGCTGGGTAGCTGGGTCCAGAAATAACGAGATCCTGGAGGGTGAAGGTGGCCCCGGGAACATCTGCAGGGCCGGGGTGTGTCCCACTTCGGTAGCATCATCCAACACCCTGGACCGGAGTTTGTCTTCTGAACAGCGCCTCCCTGGCCTGCGCGCTAACTCAGGGCTCCCAGCTGATGGGCCTCTTGGCTTCTCATTGAAACAGGACTGAGGGGCGAGGCCTGTGAACCAGCCCACCTGGGACAGCGTGGGGGTGACGTGCCTGCCAGGAGCCTCCGATTGGCTAGCCCACAGGCCCTTGCCTCTGGTGCCCTGCCCACCTGCTCCCCAAGAGGCCCCAGAGACCTCGGGGCAGCCAGGCCAGGACAGTGGAGATGGCTTCGAGACGGTGAGCGGGACTCTTGCCCAGGGACTTGCTCGCATGTCTCCTCCCCTCTGTGTAAAATCTCTGGTGAGAGAATAGACTTCCCCTTTCCCCTCCTATTCCTCCACTGCTTCACTGTCTCAGCCATTCCTGGACTGCTGGCTGGAGGGTGTGTGCGTGCATCTCCGAAAGCCTGCTGGCTGGAGCGCTCTGAGGTGTGCTGAAAGCAAGTGGGGAAAGCACTGCTCTCATCCAGAGACTGGGTTTCTCTGGGCGAAGCATCGGTTGTTTCCTTAATTCTCGTTGCCTGGGGATGGAGGTCGGGGTGGGAGGGGAGGGGGCTCCTCCTCCTGCTGCTGCAGTTCAGCTGAACTTACAGCAGAATCCTTGTCTAGATTTGCTGAAGTGGATGGGTCAGGCCTGACCTAACTGAGAAAGTGCAGGTATTTGTCATACTCCCTCCAGGCGAGCGCTGTTCTGGGGGCCTCCCATGGACTTGACTGATCCTCTCTGCAGGCTGCTGGTCCTGCGTGAACACAAGTAGAAAGGGCCACCTGGCTTATGAGACCCAGAGCCTGGCTGGAACCAGACTGTTAGTGACCTCCAGGGTCTTGAGGCTTCTGGAAGTTTCTGCTGCAGCCTTCCAGAGTGGCTGGGGGCCAGACCAGTGTCTGGCTTTGCTTCCTTCTGCTTCCCGTGGCCACGGGATGCTGTTCAGGCTCCTCCAGGGCTTGTGTGGGGCTGAGCTGGAGGGGGACCAGCTCTGCGTGCCCGCCCAAGGAGGCCGAGGCCCTCCGGCCTGTCCTTGGGCTCACGGAGGGAGGGCTCTTTGGTTGCCGTTTGCCCAGGGCCAGCCACCAAGCCTTCCCCGCTCCACTGCCTGGAGAACTCTCTGAAGGGGATCTTGCCCGAGGGGCCGTTGCGCTTTGGCTGCCTGGCCGGCCTGGGCCCCAGCCCACGCTCCAGCTCCAGCTCGAGCATCAGCAGCTCAGAAGGAGAAGACCCGAGGCCGGAACCTGAGCTCTGGCAGCCTCTCCTGCAGGGTGAGCTTGTTGGGGCAAGAGGGGGACTGGGAGCCCGGCCTCAGTGTGTGAACGCCACCCTGACCCCGGCTCTGTTTCTGCCAGAGAGGGACCACCCTCCCAGCGGCAAGGGCCTTGGCACCCTGTCCCCACAACGTGGTGGCCCCTGTGCTGGCTGCAGCCCTGGGGAAGGCTTGAGGAGACTCGAGCCTGGGCACCGCTGCGATTTCAGTGCAGGTGAGCCTGGGGTCTCTGGAGGAAGGGGCGTGTCCCCCAGGATGGCCATGGGTGCAGGGACCGTCCCACTCATCACTTGGCCTGACTCTTGCCAGAAGGCTGTCTGCCTTTGTCACACTTGAGTTCCCCATAGGATGAGCCGTGTCCAAGAAAAGAAGGTAGAGATGTTGAGGCCCCTGGGGCCCCAGGGGTGTCAAACGAGTGTGTTTAAAGACCTGGTAATCAGCTTGGAAAGTCGAAGTGTCCATCGCTCAGTCGTGTCTGACTCTTTGCAACCTCATGGACTGTAGCCTGCCAGGCTCCTCTGTCCATGGGATTCTCCAGGCAAGAATACTGGAGTGGGTTGCCATGTCCTCCTCCAGGGGATCTTCCTGACCCAGGCATCCAACTCGAGTGTTGTGCATTGCAGGCAGATTCTTTACTATCTGAGCCACCCGGGAAGCCCAGTAAACTTGATATATATATAGGAGAAGCAAATGGCAACCCACTCCAGTATTCTTGCCTGGAGAATCCCATGAACAGAGGAGCCTGGCGGGCTATAGTCCATAGTATCGCAAAGAGTCGCACACGACTAAAGCAATTTAGCATGCAATGTATATATGTATCAACGCTTCCTTGCTTCTCAGTCCAGTCCTGACCCAGTGATGATTCCCAGCAGGAAAAGCAGAAGAGAAGGTGGGAGGCAGGTCCCACTTGCCCTGGAGAGAGGTGTGCTTGGAGACCCTGGGACCGCCTGGCCCCGTAGGCAGCGCCGGAGGAGGTAGGGGTGGGTGGGTTGCCAGGTCTGGGAAGGGGGCCCCCCTGCTGCACTCAGGCCAGTGACTCCACCCAGTCTGTGGCCTCTGAACAGGCCCTGGCTGGTTCCCACCTTCCTTCCTGCCCATGGGCCTGACAGGAGACAGCAGAGTGGGCCGGGCATGGACCCACAGGACCCCCAGCACATCCCTGGAGGAGCCTCACCGGAGGCTGGACCTGTGGGCATGGCCCTCTCCACCTGCTCTCTCCAGCCTCCTGGGAGAGCCAGAGGCCTCGTGCTGGAGCCGCAGAAGATTCTGGAAACAGTGTCCACCCTCACTCAGCCTGCGGGCCCCAGCCAGCCATTCGACCAGAGATGGGCTTCCTGGCAAGCCCAGTGTAACCCTCTTGCGTCTCATTTCACCAGTGCTCGAAAGTTCAAAGTTTTGTTTTGTTTTAGGCCGTGTCCAAGTATCCCCCGTCAGTGTGGCCGTGGCGGAGCCATGCGTATCCACACCGGAAATGCTCTGTGCTCTTCCTGCGAGGTCCACTGGGCATCCCTGCCCTGCCGCTCAGCTGGGAAGAAGGCCGGGGCCTGGGCCTTGCCAGCCTGCTGGTTCAGCACATGGGTGCCAATCCGGGAAACTGACAGCTGGTGAAGAGTCCAGGGGCCTGGGGCCTGGGGACAGAAGACCAGGTGTGACAGGTGAACTGGGGGTCTCCCGGCCCCCCAAGTATCGGGAGCCCCACAGGCACAGGGTGGGGGGGCGGCTGGGGCTCAGCGTCTGCACGGTCACCCCTCCCTCCTTCCCCGCTGCTCAGCGCCTTTTGGCAGGGGGGGCTGGTGAGAACCCCCGGGGTTACAGCCTGGGGTAGGCTTTCTCTGAACAGCCTTCCAGGCTCCTTTGGGTCATAAGTAGGAAGAGCCTCGCGTCCAGTCCGCTTCAGCTGGCTTATTTCATCTCAGGGTTTTCCTATAGGAATAGCTGGCTATTTTATGCAAGTACGCAGACACTTCTTAGAGGCAAAACAAACCCTGAATAGATGCATCCAGGATCAAAGTTTGGGGTTTGAGGGGACTTTAGAGAGCAGGTAGGGATAATGAGGGTCAGTAGTGAGTGACCAGGTGGAGAGGTCCCCAGAGATGCATTCTGCACCCTGACCCCGGGAAGGTCTTCCAGACCACGGCAGAGGTGGGTAAGCGGGGCTCGGTGCCTGGTCCACTCTGGGCCGTGCACCCAGATCCTCACGCTTGAAGCCTGTGGTGGGGGCTCTGGCCTGTCACGGGCCTGGCCTGCCTGGAGGTGCAGCTGTTTGTTAGGAGTGCTGAGCTGGCCCGAGGCCCATGAACTCACTGCCCCAGCTTGGGTAGAAAGACACCCGGGACACCAGCACCGTTGCTGACCCTTAGCCAAGATCCTTCCTAAAGAACGTGGCCAGGCAGTGTTTGAGTCCTTGGGCTCCAGTCTCCACTTTTGCGGTTTGAAGCCCTGGGGGTCCTGGGAGATTCAGGCCGGAGCCGGTCTAGGGACTCAGACATGGTGGGAAACCAGGTCTGTCCTGCGGCTCCAGGTGGTAATGGGGCTTCCTTATGAGGCTGGCCTCGGGTGAAGACCAGATCCAGGAGTTTGGGTGAAGGAGTAGGTGACTTTTATTTTTTTTTAAAGTAACTTAAGTCCTATGTCTGTAATTTGATTAGGGAGGGTAAAGGTCAGGAGGGGGTGGGGACCCCTGTGGTTTGCTTATGACTAAGACCTTGGTGCTGGGAAAGATTGAAATCAGGAGAAGGGGACGACAGAGGATGAGATGGTTGGACAGCATCACTGACTCAGTGGACATGAGTTTGAGCTACTCAGGAGATGGTGAAGGACAGGGAAGCCTGGAGTGTTGCCGTCCATGGGGTTGCAGAGAGTTGGACACAACTTAGTGACTGAAGAGCAAATAGCAGGTGCTGATGCGGCCCCCTTTGCCTCTTCGCTGGAAACACCTGGGCCCTCTCTAGACACTGCAACGGCCCTGCCTCAGGGCAGCTTCTCTGGGCCCTGCCCGCCGACCCTCCAGAGGCAGAATTAGCTGCTCTGAAGCTGCAGTAGGGCCCAGAGGTGGCATAAGAACACACCAGTCCTTTTCCTAGGATGTGGGGAGGCCACTGTCCTAAGCCAGCTTGCTTTCTGTGGAGACCCAGCCTGTGATCTATCTTGCCCGTGAATTAGGGGGGCAGCCTTCCACGTTGCCCAGCCTGAGTCACCAGGACCCTTCCTTCCCTTAGTGGGCAGGGTGACAGACACACCAGCTGGAGGGCCTCGGGGGAGGGAAGGTCCCAGCAGCTGATCACACTCACCGTATCCCGCTCTGGTTTCAGCCGGGACCGAGGGGGGGCCCCTTCCTGGGGGTGTGCCCCAGCCAGCGCCTGCAGCTGCCATCCCTGGGGCTTTGCCTGGTGCCTCCCCTGGTGCTTCCCCGCGGCCGCCGTGCCCCTGTGGGTCTTCCCTGCAGCAAGAGCTCCACAGCCTGGGCGCCGCCCTCTCGGAGAAGCTGGACCGGCTGGCTGGGGCCCTGGCCGGCCTGGCTCAGGAGGTGGCTACCATGAGGACCCAGGTGGATCGACTCAGGCGGCGCCCACGGGGCGCGGGACCCAAGGGCCTCCCCCGGGGCCCTCGCTTGGCCAGCGGCCCTGCCCACAGACACCCACCCTACTGGAGGCACAAAGGCCCCCTTAGGCCAAGACCGAAGATCCTACGGGGGGGCCCGGCCGAAGGTTGCAGGGCCGGGGACCTGTCATCGGGCCTGTCCAATGGGAGGCTCCGTCGGGTGCCTCCGGACACCCCCTCAGCGGAGGCCCCTGGGCCCGGCTCCAGCCCTCCCTGGCAGCCTCACTCCTTAGCCTGCAGCGGCCCTGCTGTGCAGACTGTACTTCACCCCCTCGGGCACCCCGAGGCCCGCCAGAGCCCCCCTCCCCTTTCACTGCCGGCTGCCCCGCCCCCCCAGGTGGCTCCTCCGGTGGGCACTGCAGAGGCAGAACCGCGGGGTGTGGTGGCTGCCCCACCCAGGACCCCAAGGTGGCTCAAGGATCCAGGTGGCGTGTTGGTGGGGCTCCAGAGAGACCTCGAGGGTGAACAGTGGGGAGGGGAGCACAGGGACCCAGCATGGGGACCCCCAGCCTCCACCTTCATGGACTCAGCCCCGCGGAGGGTGCCCCACCTCCAGACACTTCACCCCCCTCCAGCAGAACCTTCCCCACATTGAGGCCGTGAAGGGGCCCCCTGACTCCAGGGTGACCATTGCTCAGGGGGTTTGGGGGGGTTGCGTTCCCCAACCATGCCTCTGGCTTTCTTGACTCAGGTTCATTTAAATGTTGCTTCCCCCTCTGGCCTTTCCCACCAGAACCGCCAAGGCAGGCAGGGGGGTGGTGTGCAACCACATGTGTGTGTGTGCCATGTGCCGGCACTCCACATGTGCCCAGGGTGCCCAGAGCCGCTGCAGAGGGGCCACGAGATAACCTCATCTCAGCACCTGCCATCCTGACCTCAGCGTTGGGGAGCACAGTGCCCGTCTTTCCAGTCCATGGGAAGCTTCCCTTTGAGGCAGATCGCCCCCGCGCCCTGGCCGAGGCTGGGTGTGCCTATATGTATTCTGAGTTACTGAAGGTGGTTGCCAAGGGGAAGAAAGGCAGAGGGGCCGCAGCAGAGTGTGGCCGTGTGGTCGTCACCAGCACCGGGGACAAGCTGGCTCCTGCCTTCCCGTCTCCTCCAGAGAATCTGGCAGCCTGCCTGATGTTAGGGGAAGAATCCCACCAACCCCCAGGGCACACGTGTTGGCTTCCTGGGCCCGCAGTGACAGTCCAGAGCCCAGGAGCCTCCAACAACACACTTTTACATCCTCCCAGTTCAGAGGCCAGAGGGCCAGGACGCAGGTGTCAGCAGAGCTGGTTCCTTCCAAGTCTGCCCTAGGCCCCTCTGCGGGGCCGGTCGCTGACTGTCCTTGCATTCCCAGTGCGCTCTCCCCTTGCTCATGCCCCTCAGTGTCCCTTTTGTCTAAGGACACCATCCTCATGCCCGCCCTCTAACATGATCGCTTCTGTAAAGACCTCATCTCTAACTCAGGTCTCGTTTGTGGTCATGGGGCTGTTAGGGTTCCAGTGTGTGAATCTGGGACGGGAGTGCACAATCCACCCCCGACCACACATGAGGGACTGAGCTTGTCTTGGTCCTGGTGGGAGGAGGGAGCATCACCAGGGTCACTAAGCCTGTTTTCCTGCGGCCACCAGGCTGCCCTGGGGCCCACCCCTCACTTGGGGCATCAGGAGTGACATGCCTGTCATCACTGCAGTTCCGATCCTTTTTCCCGATCTTTCCCCACCGAGCTCAGATCAGTCCATGCACTCTGGGAAGGCCCTGCCTGGCTGTGCTGTCAGGGAACCGGGCGCAGCACTGAGGCCCAAGCCGGCTTGGGACCCAGAGGGACTGTAGCTGCAGTGAGTGCTCAAGGGGGGCCCATTGGCTGGTTTGCCCAGTGTGCCCCTACAATCGGGTTTTGGGGGACACTCAGGGCCTGGCTGGTGCTGCTCATGGTCCCTGTGGAAGGAGCAGACACTGATGCCAATGGCGGGAGAGCCAGGTGCTGGCTAAACAGACCATCAAAAGTGGGTGTTAGAACATTTCCAGGACTGGAGCAAGTCCCTCGATGACCGTCTCAGAAGCTAGGTGTATGAGTTTATGTAAGTAGGTTGTTTAAACATGCAGCCTTCACAGCTAGCCATAACTTGAAGAATAAATAACAGAAGAGGTCTAGGCCTTCTGCCTAGAAACATGAGTCCAGCTGTTTCCAGGCTGTGTAGGGAGTGACTCTGGGATGTTTCAGAGCCATTGGAAGGGTCTGATGGAGTCAGCGCTGTGGACCAGGGGGTCAGGCTGGAAGGAGGAGGGCTTGTCCGGCCCTCTGCTCATCCTCCGTAGCAGGAGTTGGGGGGTGGCCTGCCATACATGCCCGTGTGGCATTTTAAGGCTCGGTTTTGTGGGCTTTGCAATTACCAGCCTTTGCACCACCCTGTGCCGTAGGCGTGGAGGAGCACACGGGCTCAGAGAGGGCGAGGGGCTTGCTCAGGGATGCACAGCCTTCCTCCGGCCAAGTTAGGACAGTGCGTGCCCTGATGCCACCCAGGCTGGGGGGCTCCCAGTCCAGCTGGACCCTGTGGGAAGTTCAGATCCTTGTTTAAGAATGTGGAAAGTCAGCCATGAAGTGAACGGTGGGAGGTTCTGTGAGCTGCAGCCGTGTTCGTCCCCCAGGTCCACTGCCACATGGACAACACTCCTCCCAAGTCATGAATTGAAAAGCCTTCTAGAACCACGGATCTGGCAGAAAAACCTGTTGGCAGTTTAGGAGTTTGGTCCTGTGTCTGTTTCCATCTACTTGGTGAGGAAGTATGGTCACTTTGGTAGGAGAAACCAGACTGTTGTGAACTCAGGAATTCCTGGGGTCAGAGGTGAGGGGCAGAGAACCTTCCCTCCCTGGGCGCTCGCGCACATGAGGGTCCCCTGTGTCCCGACCACCGCCTGTCAGCCTGAGGCCCCTGTGAGGCAGGAAAGCGGGAAGGTCCCACCTGGGTGGATCAGGGCAGGCCCCACAGCCTCCAGATGCCCCTCCAAGGGTCCGATAGAATGGGGGGCCTTAGCCCTCTGTCAGAGACACCCCACGATGTCACCACTCTCTGGAAGGAGCTCATCAGGCGGGCGGACCAGGCTTGCTCTCCACCCTCTTGTGTCCTTGTGTTTCAGATGTGGCTTCTGTAAACAGCCTCCTGTTGGATTTTGTCTTTTAATCCAACTTGACAAATATTATTCTTTAGTTGGAGCCCTTAATCCACTTCTGTGTAATATTATTGTTGATATATTGAGATTTGAATATACCATCTTATTTTTGCTGGTGTTTTTGTCTCATTCGTTTCAGGCAGGGGGCTTCTTTCCTACTGAAAGTGTTGTGTGTTTTGAGTCATTCTTTCCCCCCTTGATGAGCCTCAACATTTAAAGAATTACAAGGGGAAACATTCAAATTTACAATCGTATTTGGGAAGTTTTAGCATAGTTTTTTCTTTTTAAGAAACTGATTGGACAAAGCAGGAAGGATATGGAAGATTTGAGCAAACCAGTTAACAAAATTGGCTCGATTGATGAATAGTTAGAACATTGCACCACAGGACTACAGAAATTCCTTCTTTTCAAGCATATGTAAAACAGTTACAAAAATTGACATTATACTAAGCCCAAATTTAAACAAATTTAAAAGTATTAAAATTATACAGAGTATGTTTTCTGGCCATACTCTAGCTTTAAGCTAGAAGCAAATAACAAAACATGAAAAATTCTTATATATTAGAAAAGAATTATTCTGAATAATCTGTGTGTCAATGAGGAATTCATAAGAAATATTTTAAACTGAACTATAGGTTCAGTTCAGTTCAGTCGCTCAGTCGTGTCCAACTCTTTGCGACCCCATGAATCGCAGCATGCTAGGCCTCCCTGTCTATCACCAACTCCCGGAGTTCACGCAGACTCACGTCCATCGAGTCCGTTGTGCCATCCAGCCATCTTATCCTCGGTCGTCCCCTTCTCCTCCTGCCCCTAATCCCTCCCAGCATCAGAGTCTTTTCCAATGAGTCAGCTCTTCGCATGAGGTGGCCAAAGTACTGGAGCTTCAGCTTTAGCATTATTCCTTCCAAAGAAATCCCAGGGCTGATCTCTTCAGAATGGACTGGTTAGATCTCCTTGCAGTCCAAGGGACTTTCAAGAGTCTTCTCCAACACCACAATTCAAAAGCATCAATTCTTCGGCGCTCAGCCTTCTTCACAGTCCAACTCCCACATCCATACATGACCACAGGAAAAACCATAGCCTTGACTGGACGGACATTTGTTGGCAGAGTAATGTCTCTGCTCTTCAATATGCTATCTAGGTTGGTCATAACTTTTCTTCCAAGGAGTAAGGGTCTTTTAATTTCCTGGCTGCAGTCACCATCTGCAGTGATTTTGGAGCCCCCCCCCCAAAATAAAGTCTGACACTGTTTCTACTGTTTCCCCATCTATTTCCCATGAAGTGATGGGACCGGATGCTATGATCTTCGTTTTCTGAATGTTGAGCTTTAAGCCAACTTTTTCACTCTCCTCTTTCACTTTCATCAAGAAGCTTTTTAGTTCCTCTTCACTTTCTGCCATAAGGGTGGTGTCATATGCATATCTGAGGTTATTGATATTTCTCCCAGCAATCTTGATTCCAGCTTGTGCTTCCTCCATCCCAGAATTTCTCATGATGTACTCTGCATAGAAGTTAAATAAGCAGGGTGACAATATACAGCCTTGATGTACTCCTTTTCCTATTTGGAACCAGTCTGTTGTTCCATGTCCAGTTCTAACTGTTGCTTCAGTACCACATATCAAAACTTGTAGGATTAAGCTAAATTAATACTTAAAAATGGGTAGGCCTAAGTTGAGGACAAAAAAAAGTAAGGCTGAGAATTTACAAACAGGACAATAAAGGAAATCCCCTAAAGGGTAAGGAGATGTAAAGGTAAGAGAAATTTGGGGAGATACAGGTGCACCCATGGCTGATTCATGTTGATGTATGGCAAAAACCATCACAATATTGTGAAGTAATTATCCTCCAATTAAACTAATTTTTTAAAACAGTAGAAATTACTGAAATAGCATAAACATAAATATATATAGAGGCTTCCCTAGACAGCATATTCAAAAGCAAAGACATGATTTTGCCGACAAAGGTCTGAATAGTCAAGGCTATAGTTTTTCCAGTAGTCACATACGGATATGATAGCTGGACCATCAAGAAGGCTGAGCGTCAAACAATTGATGCTTTCATACTGTGGTGTTGGAGAAGACTCTTGAGAGTCCCTTGGACTGCAAGGAAATCCAACAGGTCCATCCTAAAGGAAATCAGTTCCTAAATATTCCTGGAAGGACTGATGCTGAAACTGAAGCTCCAATACTTTGGCTACCTGATGCAAACAGCCAGCTCACTGGAAAAGACCTTGATGCTGGGAATGATTGAGGGCAGGAGGAGAAGGGGATGACAGAGGGTGAGATGGTTGGATGGCATCACCGACTCAATGGACAGGAGTCTGAGCAAGCTCCGGGACATAGTGAAGGACAGCCAGTATGCTGCGGTCCATGGGGTCGCAGAGCTGGACACGACTTAGTGACTGAACAACACAAATAGATACAATTAAAGAAGCCAGAAATTTCGGTTTTAACAAAACTAATAAAATTGACCAGTTTGTGGTGTCATTCATCACTGAAAAAAAAAAAAGGCAGAAATCACCCATCTCAAGAATGAAAGAGTTGATGTCTGCAGATTCTGGTATAGGCTATATGAAGATACAGATATTGCAAACTTTGCCAAAAACTTGAAAACTCAAACAACTCCCACAGGAATACAACTTACCAAGAGAGACTCAGGAAGACATAGCAAACCTGGCCAGTTTCAGGCCATTAGAAAAATTGCACTGATGATCAAACACCTTCCCCAAAATGATAGACCTAGAAGGCTTCACTGGTAAGTTCTGCCTCATTTAAGGGGGTTATTTCAGTAATATGTAAAGTATTCCAAGAAATAGAAAAATATAGAATACTTGGATTCATTTTGTAAAACTAGCATAATCTGGAAACCAGAACTTGAGAACAGTACAAGAGAAGAAAGTCACAGGCTAGTTTCCAAAAACGTTCAAAGACGCAAAAATCTCAGAGTATTATCCAACAATCAGCAGTTTATAAAAAGAAAAAAAACATCATGACTGAGTTGGGTTTATTGCAGAGATTCACAGATGGTTTTAACATTTGGAAATCACTAGTCATAACCCTTCATCATCATAAAGAAGAAAGGTCACATGATCAATAGCTGCATAAAGATCATTTGATAAGAGCCTACATCCATAAATATGCTAACCAGATTGGGCTTCCCAGGTGGTGCTAGTGGTAAAGAACCAGCCTGCCAACTCAGAAGACTTAAGGGAAGTGGGTTTAAGCCCTGGGTCAGGAAGAGAGGAAGGCATGGCAATACTCCAATATTCTTGCCTGGAGAATCCCATGGACTGGGTCCTGGGCCATGGGGTGGCAAAGAGTCAGACACAATTGAAACACTTAGTCATGGACACGACTTGGCACGTCCAAGTCGTGCTAAGGGAGAATGGACAACATTTAGAGCAAAGAAGATGGAGTGTCGGGTCCATGCCAGGTGGACACAGATGCTCCAGGACGAGGAAAGAATGTTTCTAACTTCTTTCCTATAATAACATGATGTCCTT
This sequence comes from Capra hircus, assembly GCF_001704415.2. Classification (NCBI taxonomy): domain Eukaryota; kingdom Metazoa; phylum Chordata; class Mammalia; order Artiodactyla; family Bovidae; genus Capra; species Capra hircus. The sequence goes on along the minus strand of NC_030811.1, from coordinate 8,084,975 downwards.
TTGAAAGGACATTGCTTTATTTGATAAAGATTATCTACCCCCAAAAAAGGGGGGGATCTTACAGCAAACATAATACATAATGATGACGTATTGAACAAGAAAAGAAGGCTGGCTTTCACACTGTAACTCAGCACTGCAGCGGATGTCCCAGGTAGGACAGCGAGTAAAGACGAAGTTTGGAGACACAGGAAACAAACAGGAGTTGTTTCTCACAAGTGACGGGACTCTATACATAGACAGTTGAAAAAGAATCTATAGATAACCTATTAAAATTAATGAGAGAGTTTATAAGGTAACTGGCTAAAGACCAGTACATGAAATGTCATATTTGCATAGACCAACAGCTGGCATTTAGAAAACAATTTTTAACTTTACTAAAAAATTCAAATATCTAGGAATAAATCCATCAAACATTTATATGGTGAAAACTGCCAAGCCCTTTTTATGAGTTCCTTCATTCTTCACAACAGTTTATATAGCTGTAAATACTATTATTATCTCATTCATATTTTATAAATGAGGAAACTGAAGCATGGAGAGGTTAATAAACTTGCTCAAGTTCACACAGCCACCAGGGGATGAAGCTGTGCTGGGAGCTTGGGTAATCTGGCTTCGGAGCAAAGTTAGGCCTAAAACATCCAGAGCAAGGGCATACTGAAAGCTGTACCGTCACATTTGAGGCAATTCAGGGAGGAAGAGAAAAGATTTTTACAACTACTAACTTGAATATTTATTTGTACATTATTTGTTGACCATCTGCTCCCCATCCCCAACTGTAAGCTCTATGAATGAGGGTGGATATATATCATATCTCTGTACCAACAATGGGTCAGGGACATAGTAGGGCTTCAATCAACATGTACTGAAAGCCTGGATAATGTTCTTATTTGGGTTTGAGACACCAGAGAACGAGGGTATTGATATGAATTCATTGAAATTTCCCAAGGGTTTATAGAACCTCCAGATTCTAACTGAAACTGTGAGCTTGTACCGTCGACACTTGGGGTTCAGCGCTGTGTTTCTGCTTCCCCCGTGTTAACAGCTTGTGTGTGCTGAGTCGCTCAGTCGTGTCCAATGCTTTTGCGACCCCATGGACTGTAGCCCACCAGGCTCCTCTGTCCATGGAATTTTCCAGGCAAGGATACTGGAGTGGGGTAGCTATTTCCTTCTCCAGGGGATCTTCCCGACCCAGGGATTGAAACTGTGTCTCCTGTACTGGCTGCTGCTGCTGCTGCTAAGTCATTTCAGTTGTGTCCAACTCTGTGTGACCCCATAGACAGCAGCCCACCAGGCTCCCCTGTCCCTGGGATTCTCCAGGCAAGAACACTGGAGTGGGTTGCCATTTCCTTCTCCAATGCATGAAAGTGAAAAGTGAAAGTGAAGTTGCTCAGGTTAGGCCAGAACAAAGCCAACACCAACTCTCTCTCTCTCCACTCAACCAAGTTAATCAAGACAAGGCTAATCATGTGGTTGGGCTTCCCAGGTGGCTTGCTGCTGCTGCTGCTGCTGCTGCTAAGTTGCTTCAGTCATGTCCGACTCTTAGCGACCCCATGGACTGCAGGCCCCTCCGTCCATCGGATTTTCCAGGCAAAAGTACTGGAGTGGGGTGCCATTGCAGGGGGCTTCTTTACCACTGCACCACCTGTTAACAGGCTGGCCACACATTATGACAGGAAACAAGTTAGGAACTTTGTTTCCTGATCCTGGAGCATCTGTGTCCTCCCAGCATGGGACCTGACACTCTATCCTCTCCGCTCTAAAGGTTGTAAATGTTTCTGGCTTGGCGGTGATCTGGACTTTAAGGTGACGAAGGACAAGACCCTAGACAGCGGCCCTCATCCCTGGGCACACAGATTCCATTGGTCTGGAGGGGCCTGGCATTGGGGTCTGTCTGGCTATCGCTCTATCACCCCTTGCCTCGCAGGCAGTGGTGAGCAGAGAAGGAGGCTCTCCTTAGTCTTGGGTGCCTCTCACCGTCCATCACCTTGCATGGGAACCACCTGCTCTGTCAAACCGAGGCAGAGTGGCTGCGTTTCTGGAATTCCAGTTTAGGAGGCAATGGCTGGCATCTGGTAGAAGCGGCGTCCGTCCCAGGGCCTCGGCGCCACCTGCAGGGAAGGGTAAGAAATTACAGAACAAAGCTGCAACCAGTGTGGTCCTAGGGCTGAAGGGAAGGCTGAGAAGCCATGACCTCGGCCCCTCCTATTTCCGAACAAGTTGAAGGACACCCTCAAAGCTTCCGCTGCCCACACATGAGGTCATCCTGTGTGTGCTTCCTGGATGTGGGGTGAGTCCACGTCTTACTGTTGCCAGGCTTCTCTCCCTAAAGCAGGGCTGGATACTGCTGCCACCTTGCTGCTGGCAGAGGTTGGGGGTGGGGGGTGGGGGGGTGGGGGCGGGGTCAGCATCCTTCCGAGACTCCGCCTGGCGGGCGGAACCAAGTTCTACGCCTCCCGCTGGTATCCACAGACTTGGCTGAACAATCTTATCACGCGCTCACTTCTCCAGAACTGACACTTCAGCCAGGCTCCTTCCGCGTACCTGAGCCCATGCATTCACTGTTTTCCTTGCTGTTCCCCCTGCCAGAAATATCCTTTCTCAATTTTCACATTTTATTTTACAAAGTCAATTGTATTAGCAAGGAGCCTCCCTAGTGGCCCAGATGGTGAAGAATCTGCCTCCCAATGCAGGAGACACTGGTTCTAACCCTGGGTTGGCAAGATCCCCTGGAGAAAGGAAAGGCAGCCCACTCCAGTATTCTTGCCTGGGAAATCCCGTGGACAGAGGAGCCTGGTGGGCTGTAATCCATGGGATCACAAAAAAGCCAAACACAAGTCAGCGAATAAGCAACAACATTAGTATTAATAAATCTCAAAGTTCTTATAAAGCCCTCCAGTATGATTCCTGCAGCCAGAAGTGAGTCTATCCTGAATGTTTAATGTGACTGTGTGAACCATTTCACATTACGGTTCTAATCACTGGACAATATTCCATGCAACTGAGGCACCATCATTTGCGTGAACATATTTTTACTATTGGTGTTTGGCTTGCAGTGCCCAAGGCTTTTTTCCTGTTTTGAAGTCCCCTGAAATAGAATCACTCAATATGCATCTTAGGGCTCTGGACAGGGGAAGTCAAATGTTTTCTGAAAGACGTTCAGCACTAGCAAAACATATCAATTCCACAAAATATATCTTGTAGTATAGTGGAATTGATATCTTTACCTTTAATTTCAAACCTACAGAAAATGTGAGAGAATGGTATTATGAAATCCAAGCATGCTTCACCTAGAATTCACCAGTTGTTATTTAGCTACAGATATTGTCACCCTGCTTATTTAACTTATATGCAGAGTACATCATGAGAAACGCTGGGCTGGAAGAAGCACAAGCTGGAATCAAGATTGCCGGGAGAAATATCAATAATCTCAGATATGCAGATGACATCACCCTTATGGCAGAAAGGGAAGAGGAGCTAAAAAGCCTCTTGATGAAAGTGAAAGTGGAGAGTGAAAAAGTTGGCTTAAAGCTCAACATTCAGAAAATGAAGATCATGGCATCCGGTCCCATCACTTCATGGGAAATAGATGGGGAAACAGTGGAAACAGTGTCAGACTTTATTTTTTTGGGCTCCAAAGTCACTGCAGATGGTGACTGCAGCCAGGAAATTAAAAGACCCTTACTCCTTGGAAGAAAAGTTATGACCAACCTAGATAGTATATTCAAAAGCAGAGACATTACTTTGCCAACAAAGGTCCGTCCAGTCAAGGCTCTGGTTTTTCCAGTGGTCATGTATGGATGTGAGAGTTGGACTGTGAAGAAAGCTGAGCACAGAATTAATGCTTTTGAACTGTGGTGTTGGAGAAGACTCTTGAGAGTCCCTTGGACTGCAAGGAGATCCAGCCAGTCCATTCTGAAGGAGATCAGCCCTGGGATTTGTTTGGAAGGAATGATGCTAAAGCTGAAACTCCAGTACTTTGGCCACCTCACGGGAAGAGTTGACTCATTGGAAAAGACTCTAATGCTAGGAGGGATTGGGAGCAGGAGGAGAAGGGGACGACCGAGGATGAGATGGCTGGATGGCATCACTGACTCGATGGATGTGAGTCTGAGTGAACTCCAGGAGATGGTGATGGACAGGAAGGCCTGGCGTGCTGCGATTCATGGGGTCGCAAAGAGACGGACACGACTGAGCGACTGAACTGTGGGACTTTCCTGGTGGTCCAGTGGCTAAGATTTGGTGCTCCCAATGCAGGGAGCCTGGGTTCAATCCCTGCTCGGGGAACTAGATCCCACATGTCGCAACAAAATCACACATGCCACGATTAAGATTTGGTGCAGCCAAATAAATTTTTAAAAAGAAAAAACTTAGCCACAATTGTTTTACATCTCTCTTTCCATATATATATATATTTTTTTTTTCTGCTGAATCATTCATAAACATAGTATCATGGTATTTTATTCATCATGGAATACATTCATCATGGTATTTCTCTCTGAAATATTTCATCATGTATACCCTAAGAATCCCTGAAGGAGGACATGGCAACCCACTCTTGTACTCCAGTATTCTTACCTGGAGAATCCCACGGACAGAGGAGCCTGGCGGGCTACAGTCCATGGGGTCACAAAGAGTTAGACACGACTGAGTGACTAATGGGGGACGGGACTGATACCCTAAGGATAAACTTCTCCAGAATCATAATACTACTACTATAACCCCCAAAATTTAACTTTGACATATCATTGTATAATGCAGTCTATATTCAAATTTCCCCAGTGGTCCCGATAATGACTTACAATTTATCTTTGTCCAAGGTTCAACTGAGTGTCATGCATTGCATTTGGTTGGCCCATCTCTTGTCTTCTTTCATGTAGAGCCTCTTCTGCACTTTTTTCTTCCATGACATTGACGATTCTTTTTCTCTTTTCAGTGAAGTATATAATTGGTTTACAATGTCGTGTTAGTTTTAGGTGTATAGCAAAGTGATTCAGTTTTATATATATATATACGTATATAGCATATATAAATATATATTTATTTCAGATTCTTTTCCATTATAGGTTATTATAAGATACTGAATATAGTTTCCTGTCCTATACAGGAGGTCCTTGTTGCTCATCTATTTTACAGATGGTAGTATCTGCAGAGAAGGCAATGGCACCCCACTCCAGTACTCTTGCCTGGAAAATCCCATGGATGGAGGAGCCTGGTAGGCTGCAGTCCATGGAGTCGCAAAGAGTCAGACACGACTGAACGACTTCACTTTCACTTTTCACTTTCATGCATTGGAGAAGGCAATGGCAACCCACTCCAGTGTTCTTGCCTTGAGAAGCCCAGGGACGGAGGAGCCTGTTGGGCTGCCGTCTATGGGGTTGCACAGAGTTGGACACGACTGAAGCGACTTAGCAGCAGCCTCAGCAGCAGTATCTGCTAATCCTAAACTCCTAATGTATCCCTCCCCCAACTTCCCCTTTGGTAACCATGTTTGTTTTTTATGTGAGTCTGTTTTGTAACTAACTAAGCTTATTTCTACTATTTTTTAAAGATTTCACAAATAAGTGATATTTGTCTTTGTCTGTCTGACTTACTTAGGTAAGATCATCTCTCGGCCCATCCATGTTGCTGCAAATGCCTTTGTTTCATTCTTTTCTATGGCTGAGTAGTATTCCGTCATGTATATCACATCTTCTTTATCTACGCATCTGTCAATGGACATTTAGGTTGCTTCCGTGTCATGGCTATTATAAGCAGTCCTACTATAAATACTGGAGTACATGTATCTTTTTGAATTAGAGTTTTCTCCAGATATATGCCTGTATATTTGGAGATATCTCCAGATACATGCCCAGGCATGGGAGTGCTGGATCACATGGTAACTCTATTTCTGTTTTTTAAGGACATTGACAATTCTTCACGGGTCAGCACATTGTCTTGTACAACATCCCATTATCTGAATTTGACTCATTATTTCTTCATGACTGATCTCGTGTTCAAGACTCTCATCCAGTCCAGGGGGTGCTAAGTGCCCTCCATTGTTTTATATCAGGCTGTTCAGGGTCTCCAGGTGCAGGGAAGAAGTTGGGGAGAGGAGAGGCTTCTGCTGAGAACTACGATTTCCAACCAGCAGAGCGCCCCTGGTTCATGGCGGAGGGGCGGGCGGCACATCGGAGGTACAGTCTCCTCCCTGAGCCTGGGGAAAGGATGAGGATCCAAGCAGAGGGGCCGGGGAGGGGTCCTGAGCCTTTGTTCAAGTCCCTGTCCCCAGGAAAGGGAGAGAGAGAGAGAGGGTGCAGCCCAGTGAGGGGGCTGCCTAGTGGCGTGGACCACTGTGGAGCTGGGGGTGGGTGGCTACTGGCCCTCGTGCTGCTCAACCCCCTGGCCCTGCCAGCCTCCTTGGCCGTGTGGGGCTAGCCGGGCAAGTGGCAGCCTGTGTGCCCGCCGCGGGCACAAGGGCAGGAGGGAGCCTCAGCTGCCACCTCCAGCCCCACCCCATCCCACATGCATGTTAGGTGGCCTACTGTTTACCCGTGGCTGGCACTTGTCCAGCACGTACTGATGAAAGCTGGTCTGCTGTGGGGATCAGACTTTTGTCTGATGCTACAAGGGAGGGTGTGGGGAGAGAGAGAGATGGAGAGATGCCTCCACCAAGAGGGACACCACAGTGTCAGAGTACTTGGCTGGTATGTGAACTTGGACCTTGGGCTGTGTGACCTACTGCTGGTGACCCTCGCATGAACTACACGCCCCCAAACCTACAAATGTTTCTAACCAGGAACTTCTCTCCTAAAATCCACCCTGTTTTCTTTACTCTCCCATCACCACGGCTCTTCACTTAGGGCCTCTCCACCCTGGCTGTGACCTCTGTTTGTGAAGCCCTCTATCAAGACACATTCAACGAATGTGCCTCTGATCCTGGCCTGACCTTCAGGCGCAGCACGCACTTGTCACTCACAGAGAACTGGCCTGTGCCAACCCAGTACCCCCTCCCTTTTCCCTACTGAGCAGCTAAACCAGCCATCCACAGATGCTCCTGCCTGCTGCAGGGACTTCTCTCAGGTCAGGAGCTCTCAGTCATCCCCACCTTCCTGCTCACCACTCTGCAAATTGCTCCCCGTCAAGGTGCTCCCTCCCCTCTCCAAAGAAGAAGCCAAAGAATCCTGAAAAGCTGGGGACTTCCCTGGGGGTCCAGTGGCTAAGACTCTGCAATCCCAGTGCAGGGGCCCAGGTTCAATCCCAGGTCAGGGAACTAGATCCCAAATGCCACAACCAAAGATCTCACACGCCACCACGAAGACGCCTGAAAAGAAGACTCCTAAACAGATGGATGTGCCCTAACCCACCCCCACATGCCCAGGCTTTATGCATCTGCTGACTGACTCAGCCCCGCCACCTGCTCCAGGCTCCTGGGGCCCTCCCTACCCCATCAGCATCAATAAAACCTCCTGTCTCCAGGGAGAAAACAAAATGAACAAAACCATCACTGGCTAACCACTCACTGAAGGTGAAAAGTGAAAACCACTCAGCTGTGTCTGACTCTTTGCAACCCCATGGACTATACAGTCCATGGAGTTCTCCAGGCCATAGTACTAGAGTGGGTAGGCACTTCCTTCTCCAGGGGATCTTCCCAACCCAGGGATCGAACCCAGGTCTCCTGCATTGCAGGCGGATTCTTTACCAGCTGAGCCACAAGGGAAGCACTTACTATCAGCAGCTCACAATCATGAGGACTTAGGTTGGAAAGATTTGAGAATAGTCCTGCCCCAAATGAGTTTTGTAAAATGAGAATTAACGTGCTTTTTAATTAACATTAGATAGTTTCAGACCCAGAATGCACCAGGCCCTGTGCTCCATCAATGATGCACTATTCCATTTCCTCCCGTGAAGCGTCACTTTGTCCTCATTTTGCCGAGAGGAAGTAGAGGCTTAGTTAAGTCACCTGCTCAGCTAGGGTGAGGGGAAGGGCTGAGTTGGTGTCAGATAAGCTCTCCCTGGGTCCTCTCTTCCCAGTCATGCTGGGGGCACATTGAATCACATCCTGTAAGAGTGGAGAGCTCTCCCTCCTGTCGCACAGGCCTGCCAGGGGTCTCCTCTTCCTTCACAGGCCCCACTCCAGGGAAGGTTTTCCTTCTCTTCCATTTCTTGCTTGAGGCTGCTGGAGGCCAGTCTTTCCAGTCAAGAGGGAGGGCTGCTTCACTCGCGGGCTCTCCCATGTTTGCCTAGAAATGGCTCTAGGTGGTCTAGGAAAGGATGTATCCCTGGCTGTAGGCCCAGGCCTGAGGGCCTCAGTTATCACTTCTGTCCTTGTGGTATCATGCTGGTTTGATTTGGAGGATGGTTCTGGAATTGATGCTTCTGAATTGTGGTGCCAGAGAAGACTCTTGACAGTCCCTTGGACAGCAAGAGATCAAACCAAAGGAAATCAACCCTGAATATTCATTGGAAGGACTGATGCTGAAGCTCCAGTACTTTGGCCACCTGATGGGAAAAGCCAACCCATTGGAAAAGACCCTGATGCTGGGAAAGATTGAGGGAAAGAGGAGAAGAGGGTGACAGAGGATGAGATGGTTGGATGGCATCATGGACTAAATGGACATGAGTTTGAGCAAACTCCAGGTGAGGGTGAAGGACAGGGAAGCCTGGTGTGCTGCAGTCCATGGGGTTGCAAAGAGTTGGACACGACTAAGCAACTGAACAACAACAATGGTTCTGGAAGGCAGGCTGATGAAAAGCAACTGAGCAATGGAGTGAAAAGTGAAAATGTAGTTGCTCAGTTGCATCCAACTCTCTGTGACCCCATGAACTGTAGCCCACCAGGCTCCTCTGTCCATGGAATTCTCCAGGCAAGAATACTGGAATGGGTTGCCATTCCCTTCTCCAGAGGATCTTCCCAAATCAGGGATTGAAACAAGGTCTCCTGCACTGCAGGCAGATTCTTTACCGTCTGCTGTATTAGTGAACAAGGATGTCACAGTCATCAGCGATTCCAGCCATCCAAAGATGAATCTGTGAGTCCTGAAGACACCCGGGAATGAGAACAATACCTGAGATCCAGCAGTCACCAGGCTGAAGCCACTCCTAACGGTGAGCACTGAGGAACTCAGGATGTACTGGCCTCAGATTACTAAGATAATATGAAAGGAATGATTTCGGTGAGCCCAGACTCTTGCAGCTTCCCATACATAGAAAAGTGCTACACTCCTTAACTTGGGATATCTTATTTCCTTTAATGAACAATAATCTCTTGATGTTCAGCCTACCTACCCTTTGCGGTAAAACTTTTATATAACCTGGCTCCTCCACTTGCCTCCTCAGAGCAATTTTCTCAGGGTCACCGGAGATGCTGTCTCCTGAGCTTGAAATCCTAAACATTTCCACCATATAAAACATAACTTTCCACTCTTAGGTTGTGGCTGGGTTTTTTGTTTGTTTGTTTCTTTGTTTTTAAGTTGACAGAACTTACAGGGCCCATTGCTGCCACCTTCTTTTTCTGCCAGGGTCTGCTGTCCATGGAATGCTCTAGGCAAGAATACTGGAGTGGGTTGCCATTTCCTTCTCCAGGGGATCTTCCTGACCCAGGGACTGAACCCACGTCTCCTGTGGCTCCTGCATTGCAAGGGCATTCTTTATCTGCTGAGCCACCAGGGAAGCCCTCTTTTCCTTTAGCAGCCAGGCATGCAGTGACGTTTCCAATAGTGGCATCACCAGGGATGGTTACTGCCTGGATGTTGGGCACAGTGGGGTGTTAATAACCTTGATCCCAGCTGGAAGCTTGCAAGTGTTGGACTCTGCCACCTGCTTAGAGGCCTGCACATAACTGGGCTCCCATTGAGTAGGGCTCTTGAGCCCATCCACTGCTGTTTCACCTGGAGGAAGAGGAAGTGGCGAGCCTCCATCTTCTGAGAATCAGTGGCTAGGAGGAGAGGGGAGTGGGTTTTTCCACGAATCTGTGTTCCTATCTTCCAATGAACATCACAGGAATGGACTCTCTGCTGATGGAGCAGAGCTCTGGACTCCAGGCAGTAGGAACAAGCCAGGGGTTGGGAGGGCTATTCTTTGAATGGGAAACCAGGCCAGCTGGGTCCTCTGGTGGTGGGAGGAGAAGATTCCAGGAAGGGCAGGAGTCCTGGGCAAGAGGCTGAGGAACCCACTTCATGTTTTTAATACTGCTTGTGTAAGCCAAGAAGAGAATGTCAGGGTTCTTTTGATTGCAAGGTCAGAAGCCCAACTCAACTAGCCAAGATAAAAAGGGAAATATATTGGTTCATTGAATTCATAGGAAGGGGTGTCAGATAAGCCCTTCTGAAAGCAGGCGGAGGCGGGGGTAAGAGATATATTGGAAAGTAGTTCCTTTGAAAGTGGAAGTTGCTCAGTCATGTCCGACTCTTTGGGACCCCATAGACTATACAGTCCATGGAATTCTCCAGGCCAGAATACTGGAGTGGGTAGCCTTTCACTTCTCCAGGGGATCTTCCCAACCCAAGGATCAAACCCAGGTCTCCCGCATTGCAGGCAGATTCTTTACCAGCTGAGCCACAAAGGAAGCCCAAGAAGACTGGAGTGGGTAGCCTATCCCTTCTCCAGGGGATCTTCCTGACCCAGGAATCCAACCAGGGTCTCCTGCATTGCAGGTGGGTTCTTTACCAACTGAGTTATCAGGGAAGCCCAATTCCTTTGGAAGATCTTTTTAAAAGGGAGCAAACAGTCTCAGGCACAATGTGGCTCTGCCACCTCGGAAAGGAAAGTGGGGGAACAGAATCGTGCAGGTGGGACCTCAGACGGCAATGCCTGAGTCCACATGGTCAGAAAAGGCCAGGCCCGAGCGACCATCACCCTCCAGTTGGCAGGGACTTTCTGGGGAGAGCTGAGTCTCAGCTCACAAGCTGAAGGGGACTCTGGAGACACTGGCAGCAGCAGGCTGACCGGGCCGAACTCACCCACATGGAATGGCCTTGGTTTGGGAGGGAAACCCACGAGGCGCATCTCATAGGTGCCACAGAAAGCCCTGAATGCAATGTGGCCTCAGAAATGTCCGGAATCTATGGTTCATTGAATGCCAAGTTTCTCTCCATCTCTCAGTCCCGTTCCTCTCTGTGGTCAGCTCCATGGTCCTTCACTGAAGACTGGTCTTGTCCACATGATAAGAAAAAAACGTCCTATAGAAGCTTCCGAGTTTGACAAGTACGGCCTCTGCTTCCCCACTCATGGTGCAAAGTCCTGTGCCCTGCGGAAGGGCTCCAACGGGCCCAGCTGGAGTTGAGGGGGCCTCACCCAACTGGTACAGGGAGCAGGACCATGTGAGTACATGGCAGCTCCACCCGGCCATGTCGGTGAAGCAGGAGGAATAACGGCGAAGCTCTCCCCAGAAGGACGGATGTGCTGGATGAGTGAAAGATGTCTATTTCGAGCAGTCTGAACATCTTTTTTTTTTGGTAATGTTTTTTACTGTGGTAAATCACTCTGGATAGTCACTACAGCCATGAAATTAAAAGACACTTTCTCCCTGGAACAAAAGCTATGACAATCTAGACAGTGTATTAAAAAACAGAGATATCACTGTCAACAAAGGTCTGCACAGTCAAAGCTATGGTTTTTCCAGTAGTTGTGTACAGATGTTGGACCATAAAGAAGGCTGAGCGCTGACAAATTGTTGCTTTCAAACTGTGGTGGAGAAGAACTCTTGAGAGTCCCTTGGACTGCAAGGCAATCAAGCCCTGAAAAGGAAATATCCTGCAAAGGAAATCTACCCTGAATATTCATTGGAAGGACTGATGCTGAGGCGGACACTTCAATCCTTTGGCCTCATGATGCGAAGAGCTGACTCACTGGCAAAGATCCTGAGGCTGGGAGAGATTGAGGGCAAAAGGAGAAGGGGGTGACCGAGGATGAGATGGTTGGATGGCATCACCGACTCAATGGACATGAGTCTGAGCAAACTCTGGGAGATGGTTAAGGACAGGGAAGCCTGGTGTGCTGCTATTCACGGGGTCTCAGAGTCGGACACAACTGAGCAACTGAACAGCAACAAACGTCTAAAACATACTCTTTCAACCATTTTTGACTGCACAGTTCGGTGGCACTAAGTACACTCACATTGTTGTACATCTCTCACCATCACCCACCTCCTGAATTCTTCACCTTCTGAAACTGAAATTCCATCCCGTTAAACACTAAGTACCCATCCCCGCTCCTCACCGCCCCCACCCGCCCCCAGCATCTACCAGTGAACTTTCTGACTCTATGAATTCAAACAGTCTGTAAATGTTGCCTCCACTTCCTCGCTCCAACTTACCTTCAGCCACTCGTAATCTGCTTTTTGCTCCCACCACTTTGCTGAAGCAGCTCTCTAAGTAACCACCAATGATTTCGGAATTAATCAGCCTGATGGGCTTGTGGGAGCTGTTATCATGAGTGGTCAGCTTGGGGCTGGTTCTGATCGCAGTGCCCACTGCAGCACACGCCTCTTGGGCTTGTCTGGCCAGCCTGGGAGCCCATGGCCACGTGTCTCCTTAGGAATTTCCATTTCTGCCATAAACAGAGCAGAACATGACACTCGTATAACAACCACGAGACAGCATCCACCCGGTCATGGCTGATCAAACCTGAATAAACTTGACTTGAACTTAGCCTGTCCCATGTTCTCCTCTAGGAATCTGGAACTGAGAAAGCCAGTCAGTCGTCTGATTGATGGTGGCAGTGTATGTGCACGCTCAGTCGCTTTAGTCATGTCTGACTCTTTGTGACCCCATGGACTGTAGCCCGCCAGGCTCCTCTCTCCATGGGATTCTCCAGACAAGAGTACTGGAGTGGGTTGCCAAGCCCTCCTCCAGGGGATCTTCCCCACCCGGGGATCGAACCCTCATCTCTTGCATCTCCTGCATTGCAGCCAGAAGCCCCAGTGGTGACAGCCGGACCTTTAAAACATGGAGGCAGTGTCACGTGAATGAAGCAGCAGGAAAGCTGGGGCAGGAGGGGGCCTAGCTGAGCTAGCACCAACCACCAGACGCGTGGACCGGCCATCTGGAGCCATCCAGGCCCCTTCGAGCCTCAAAGCCACAAGACGACAACAACAGCATGAAGGACCCCAGGTAGCACCAGCCGAAAAGCTGTCCTTCGGGGCCTGTCTCATGTTGCTAATCCGCAGGACTGTGCGCACATGAGAGGTGGTTGTTTTCAGTCACTCGGTGTCGGTGATAATCAGGCAGCAGTGGAAATCTGGTACAGTAAAGAAGGTGGGCCTGACAGAAGGGGGTTGAACATGATGATGGAAGAAAATATAAAGTTGCCTCTTGCTTGCTACCCGCCCGGTGCAGCTCATTTGATAAACCAGATACATTTGCAAAAGGCAGGTCCCCATGGTGACAGTGGAAAAGCCCTTGATTTCCCCCAGGTTCTCTCAAGCGCCTACCTGAACTCAGACAGACAACAAGAGTTCCTGAGCGTCTCCCTGACCCCACAGCGATGGGTCCCCAAACAACCGCTTTCACAGAGCTGTGGAAAGCTCAGAAGACTGTTCTCGAAACCCTGATAAGAGATGACTAGCACTGACCCCAGGAGGAGAGGAGAAGCCTGTGACCTTGACTGAGAATAGAAATGGGGGCGAGTAATCACTGCTTTCTCTTCTTCCTGAAACAAAGCACAACAGAGACAGATGAGATGGAGCGGGTGGAGCCGGCAGCTGCTGCAGCTGCGAAATGAAAAGCCCTCATCAGACTGTTCACAAGGAAGGGGTAACTCACGGGCAGGCAGGCCCTGGGCTTCCTGGTTCCAACCCAGGCAGGACCTCCCAGGCTGTACTTCCAGCCTCCACGCCCAGCCAGGTAGGAGGAGCCTTCAATCCGGGCCCAGAGGCGAGGTCTCAGGGTCCTTTGGCTAATGGAGACTCCCAATCTGGTCCCAGTCTCAGCCCACTTAGCTGTAGGCTTGCATATCCCACTCTCTCAAGCCTACTGAACAAGAAGAGTGTTGCAGAGCTGGGGAGCTGTTTACTTTGGCCCCACAGTTTCCCCCCTCCTGTGGTGGGTGCTCCCAGGCCCAGGGTCACAAGGAGAACCGGACACCTGCCAGTAGGGCCTGCCCTGGCAAAACTGTGGATTCCATGTTTCCTTCCCTCCCACCCTCAGCCCCAGGGGCCCCTCTCCTGGTGGCTCAGAGGTTAAAGCCTCTGCCTGCAATGCGGGAGACCTGGGTTCGATCCCTGGGTCAGGAAGATCCCCTGGAGAAGGAAATAGCAACCCACTCCAGTATTCTTGCCTGGAGAATCCCATGGACACAGGAGGCTGGTGGGCTACAGTTCACGGGGTCGCAAAGAGTCGGACACGACTGAGCAGCTTGACTTGACTTGTTCTTATATGTGAAGGATGAGAGGTTAAAATTTCAGAGCTTCAGAGATTCTGAAGGTGATGAGTGGGCTTGTGTGGGGGTGGGAGGATCCATGTGCCTTCTGAAATTGCATGCAAATTCTTGGTTTTGTTGGTTTTATTATTTACTTATTTGACAGTGCCATGTCTTAGTTGTGGCATATGAACTCTTAGCCGCAGCACGTGGGATCTACTTCCCTGACCAGGGATCGAACCTGGGCCCCCTGCATTGGGAGCTCAGAGTCTTAGCCACTGGACCACCAGGGGAGTCTCCAGTCTGCTGTTTTTATGCACATTTTTCTAGGGAGAGTTTTCAAATATCTTACCCACCTTCTTGGTGGTCCAAAGAAGTTTAAGGACCACTGGTCTATTCCCAGGCTTCTCCAACACCAGCGTTCTTACTTTCCCTTCCGGTCCCCTCTGCCAAGTGAGGCTCTTTTCTCCCCTGTGTCTGTGTGCCTGTCTTTGTATCTGCTACCGCAGGTATAGAGCGTCTGGAGGAACGACAAACAAAGGCCATACGTTACCATACGGCTAGTAAAACGTAAAGTATGTGAGCTACACCAGACATCTCCTAGAGTGGCACTTGAGCAGTAAATTTAGCTTTAAGCATTCTGGCAGCCAAGGGAAAAATGGATCACTGAATATTCATTCTCTCTCCAGGATCTGTGCTTTGGCTATTACCCTGACTTAGTCGAAGCTCTGACTGATAAGGTGGATTCTAGACACCAAAGCTCCCAGGAGAGAACAGATGGGTGTGCTCCTCTTCCACAACTCAACAAGCACCCAGTGAGGTGGGTCCGGGAATCCAGATAGTAAACAAGATGGCCTTCCCTGGAGCTGCCCCCAGCTGGTCTGGGGAGACAAGGCCCTCACATCCCTAAGCGCTCAAGCATGATAAACCTCTGTTTCCTTACCTGTGGAATGGGGATAAGCCAAGGGGACTTTGGAGAATTAACTAGGAGCCTAGGTCACAATAAGCACTCAGAACATTTTGTTGTTGAGCAGTAGCTCAGTCTTATCTGACTCTTTGCAACCACATGGACAGCAGTGCACCAGGCTCCCTGCCCTCCACTGTCTCCTGGAGTTTGCTCAAATTCCTGCCCATTGAGTCAGTGATGCCATCCAACCATCTCATCCTCTGCCACCCTCTTCTCCTCCTGCCTTCAGTCTTTCCCAGCACCAGGGTCTTTTCCAGTGAGTTGGTTCTTCCTATCAGGTGGCCAAAGTACTTGAGCTTCAGCTTCAGCATCAATCCTTCCAATGAATATTCAGGACTGATTTCCTTTAGGATTGACTGGTTCGATCTCCTTGCTGTCCAAGAAGACTTTCAAGAGTCTTCCCCAGCTCTACAATTCAAAAGCATCAGTTCTTTGGCACTCAGCCTTCTTTATGGTCCAATTCTCACATCCAGACATGACTGCTAGAAAAACCATAACTTTGACTAGACGGACCTTCGCCTATAGCTGGAGGCCAGACCTGATGGGAGGAGAAATCAGTAGTCCAGGTGGTCGGCAAGCCTGGGCTTGGGGGTGGCCTGGGCTTAGGCAAATGTGCAGGAGGACCAGTCGGCGTGGGGAGCACAAGCGCGTCAGGATGCGTGGGCCTGCATCCGAGAGGAGAGGATCCCAGAGCCGGCTACTGAGATAGTTGGCCTTGTCTACCAAAATACAGCCCTTCTGGGAGGAAGCTGAGCCACAGGGCAGTCTCTGGGGGGCCCTGAAAACCGTCCAGGGAAACCGCGAGTGGAGAAAGACCAGCGAGGGTAAAGGGGCTCTGAGCTACGCAGAACTGCGTGGCTGGGCTGTAGGGCCGCTAGGTCAGGCATCTGGAGAGCCTGAAGCGGAACCCACTGCGATGCCCCAAGGACATTACGTAATGACGTTCGTTACGTCAGTCTATGCTGCTGCTGCTGCTGCTGCTGCTGCTGCTAAGTCGCTTCAGTCGTGTCCAGCTCTGTGCAACCCCATAGACGGCAGCCCATCAGGCTCCACCGTCCCTGGGATTCTCCAGGCGAGAACACTGGAGCAGGTCGTCAGTCTATGACGTCAATCCAATTCCTGGCCTTGACCAAGAGCGTCCCTGCTAGGAGGCTGCACTCATCCTAGCCCACAGGTCTATTCTCTGTCAAGCAGTCGGGAAAGTGCTTCCTAAAAGCCTTCAGTCAAGCCCCCTCTGACAGCAATGCCTTGTCGCGAGGAACCCAGGCTCACTTCCTCTGAGAGCCCTGCTTCTCCTCTGCCTGAGGCCATAGTACATCACTCTGCCACCGAATTTCCCCAAATTACTACCCCAAGGAAAGGACAGGATGTCTTGCATAGTGGAATGTAGACGTGTCTCTGGTTAAGGAAATACCCTTCAGGCAAAGCAACCTGTCTCCCCTACTATGAGGCAGGGTGAAGGTCTCCACCAGCCTTTGGGAACCACTTCCCTCCCGGAGAGTGTTTGCCATGCTGGGACCACAGGCCACAACCCACCACAGCTCCCAGGAGGGTTCTTGACTCTCAGGGGGCAGAAAAAACATTCACTGTGGGAGACCAGTTCATCCCACTTCAGTCTGCCCATCCTCTGTCCCTCAGAATGCCGTCCAGAAGCACCTTCCCATCTCAGCCCATCTGTCTGACCTGCACCCCTAGCCTTCAAACCCACTTACCCCTCAAGGCGGCATCTCCCCATTGGACTCCTCTATCTTATATCTCCCCACAAATAAACTGTAGAACAGGTGCATGCATGCGAATGCACACGCACACACACACCGCACGCACACACAGAGTTTACAGAAACACTGAGCAAAACAGTCACGTTTGATGGAAGAGCGCTCATATCTCAGCTCCTCCTGCAGTCTCCTAAAAGTCAACTGTGCTTTTTCTTCGTTTACAGTCATGTCAAGCTGTTTTACTGCTAGAAAAGTAAGAAGATATAAATTTAAAAAATCACTTGTAGAGTCAAGGAACTCGAAGTGACATCTTTGTTATCATTGTTTAGCCTGTTTGAACGCTCCACTGCACATCCCCAAAGCTCGTTTCCCAGCCTGTCACCAGGAGGCTAGAGCTCTGGGGACCAGTCGAGTTTGATCTGAACTACGCAGCGCTTGCCCCTTCCCGCCTCGGTGGAGCCAGCCCAGCCCCTCCCAGCTGTGTGTCAGTTTCGCCTCCTCCACGGTTGGCACAGTATCTCTGTGAAGGTCCCTGCGATGGGCAGAAATGTGTCCCTTAGAGATAGGCTGAAGCCCTTGCCCCTAGGGCCTGTGACCGTGACCTTATCTGGAAACTGGGTCTCTGCAGATGCAATTGAGTTCAGGTGAGGATGTTGGGTGGCCCTAAACCACTAGGACTAGGTCCTGAGGAAAAGAGACACACACACAGACAGACACACAGACAGAGAGAAAGAAGGCCATGTGAGAAGAGGAGGTGGTGGCTGGACAGATGCCGCCACAAGTCGAGGGAGAACGAGGCTTGCCAGCAACTCCAGAAGCTTGGAGGGAGGCCTGGAACAGACCCACCCCAGAACCTTTGGAGGGAACAGGGCCCTGCCCACACCTTGGCTGTGGACTTTGGCCTCCAGAGCTGAGAGGAAGAATGTTTTCCATCCTTCAGTGTGTGGGGCTTGGTTCCAGGAGCCCCAGGAAACAGAGTGTCTTTGGTGAAGGAGTCCCTAGCGCAGACTTGGCTTTTAAGTTCCCCTCTGTCTGTGCAGCAAGCAGGCCACTGTCAGGCGGTTCTCAGATCCCGGGCTGGGATATGGGCTGCGCTGGGTGGTGTCACTAAAGCCCGTGTGATACAGGCTCTTGTCCCAGTGACAAGTCGATTCTAGCGGACAGCCACCCTTCTAAACAGACCTTCATATCCCCACCTCGGGGTGACTCCATAATTCACCATCACTTCTGGAAAGGGGACATTTTGTAACTGATACATGAGCTTGCTTTCAGTTGCTTCCTGCTTTTTTGCAGGGCTTTGCCCTCGAAAGTGGTTTGCTGCCTTGGGCAGAAGCCCCTTCTCCTCTCCCAGGAGACAGACACCCATTATTATGGGGGGTGAAGGTGACTATGGCACCAAGAGCCTGGTCCAAGCAGGTGAGGTCTCAGGGAGTCACCGCCCCCCCTTGCAGAGAACCCTCCTGACCCTCCACATGTACTTCGTCGCTCTTCACCTTCATCCCATGGTCCTTCGTGTAAAAGTCCCCTGCATGCTGATCACCAGACCCATCCACTGAGCGCCCTGAAGACCGGGAACATGAGGGACCTCTCTGCAAGGAGACCGAGTCTGGTGCTGAAAAATACAGGCTCTAGGGGAATGAAGGGCTTCCCTCGTAGCTCAGTTGGTAAAGTGTCTGCTTGCAACACAGAAGACCCAGGTTCCATCCCTGGGATGGGAAGATCTTCTGGAGAAGGAAATGGTAACCCACTCCAATATTCTTGCCTGGAAAATCCCATGAACAGAGGAGCCTGGCAGGTTGCAGTCCATGGAGTCACAAGAGTCAGACATGACTTAGCAGCTAAATCACACACACACACACACACACACACACACACACACACACACACGGAAATGAAAGTCAAAACCCCACTGAGAGGCCACTGCATACTTGTTAGAATGGCAAAAAACAGCCAGTGTTGGCTAGGAACGATTGGAGCCCTTATACACTGTTGATGGGAACATAAAATTTGCTTTTTTATAAAGCTTTTTTAAAAATGTGGATCATTTTAAAGTCTTTATTGAATTTGTTATTAATACAATATTACTTCTATTTTATGTTATTATCTTTTTTTTTTTTTTTTTTTGGTCCTGAAGCATGTGGGAGCTTAGCTCCCTGATCAGAGGGATTAAACCCACACCTCCTGCACTGGAAGGTGAAGACTTAACCACTGGACCACCAGTGTTAGTCATTCATTCATGTCCGTCTCTTTGCCCCCATGGACTGTAGCCCACCAAGCTCCTCTCCCATGGGACTCTCCAGGCAAGAATGCTGGAGTGGGTAGCCATTTCCTCTCCAGGGGATCTTCCTGATCCAGGGATCGAACCCTGGGTTCCCACACTGCAAGCAAATTTTTCTCTTTACCTCCTGAGCCACCTGGACCATCAGGGAAGTCACCGCAATTTTTTTTTTTTTTTTTAAAGCACAGGCTCTTGAAGCAAACCACTGCATTGCTTTCATCACATACTCTGTGTCACTTGTGCAAGTTACTTGGACTCTCTGAGCTTCTTTTACCTCATGAGAAAAACTTGACCAAGGACAAGGATGCTCACTCACAGGGTGGTGGAAAGAAAAACAGGCCAACACTTGTAAAGCCCTTGATTCACTTAGGGCTTTACTGAGTGTACTAAGTACACTTGAGAGTACTTGGCAAAGAGTAAGTATTAAACACATTCTAGTTTATAACGAGTATTTCTATTCCCAGCATCTCACAATGCTGGACACACAAGCAGGTACTCAATGCATGTTTGCTGAATGAACGAAGGAAGGAATGACCTTGTTCGAATGACCTAATTGCTCTGTACTCAGTTTCCACATCTATAAAATGGGGATAATAGTGGTAGTGATTGTGAATTTTGGCTGTATTTCATAGGAATGGTCTACTTTCAGATACTGGAGGAAACTATATTTAAAGCACAGCAGGTTGGCTCCTTCGCTGACCAAAGTGGGAAGGCAACAAGCTAGGAATGGTGGCTGCCTCTTCACTGGTGTGGATGCTTGAAGGAGCCTGCTAAGCCATAGAGATGGTCTCAAAGCCCCAGGCTGGTATGAGGAGCTGTGCTCTGTTCACCACTGTGGTCTGACTCGGGAGGGCAGCCTGGCTTTTCACCTTTCTCCACCTTCCCCAGCACAACAGTCATCAATGTCTGTGCAGCTAACTTCCACCTAAGGTCTCCCAGGTCTTGCATATTTAAAACAACGGGAAGTTTACCTTCCTCTGCAATTTTCCGGAAGAGTTTGAGTAGGATAGGTGTTAGCTCTTCTCTAAATTTTTGGTAGAATTCAGCTGTGAACCCATCTGGACCTTGGCTTTTGTTTGCTGGAAGATTTCTGATTACAGTTTCAATTTCTGTGCTTGTGATGCATCTGTTAAGATTTTCTATTTCTTCCTGGTTCAGTTTTGGAAAGTTGTACTTTTCTAAGAATTTGTCCATTTCTTCCACGTTGTCCATTTTATCAGCATATAATTGCTGATAGTAGTCTCTTATGATCCCTTGTATTTCTGTGTTGTCTGTTGTGATCTCTCCATTTTCATTTCTAATTTTATTGATTTGATTTTTCTCCCTTTGTTTCTTGATGAGTCTGGCTAATGGTTTGTCAATTTTATTTATCCTTTCAAAGAACCAGCTTTTGGCTTTGTTGATTTTGGCTGTGGTCTCTTTTAAAGTTTCTTTTGCATTTATTTCTTCCCTAATTCTTAAGATTTCTCTCCTTCTACTAACCCTGGGGTCCTTCATTTCTTCCTTTTCTAGTTGCTTTAGGTGTAGAGTTAGGTTATTTATTTGACTTTTTTCTTGTTTCTTGAGGTATGCCTGTATTGCTATGAACTTTCCCCTTAGCACTGCTTTTACAGTGTCCCACGGGGTTTGGGTTGTTCTGTTTTCATTTTCATTCACTTCTATGCATATTTTGATTTTTTCTTTTATTTCTTCTGTGATTTGTTGGTTTTTCAGCAGCGTGTTGTTCAGCCTCCATATGTTGGAATTTTCAATAGTTTTTCTCCTGTAATTGAGATCTAATCTTACTGAATTGTGGTCAGAAAAGATGCTTGGAATGATTTCAATTTTTTTGAATTTACTAAGGCTAGATTTATGGCCCAGGATGTGATCTTTCCTGGAGAAGGTTCCATGTGCACTTGAGAAAAAGGTGAAATTCATTGTTTGGGGGTGAAATGTCCTATAGATATCAATTCGGTCTAACTGGTCTATTGTATCATTTAAAGTTTGTGTTTCCTCGTTAATTTTCTGTTCAGTTGATCTATCCATAGGTGTGAGTGGGGTATTAAAGTCTCCCACTATTATTGTGTTATTGTTAATTTCCCCTTTCATACTTCTTAGCATTTGTCTTACATATTGTGGTGCTCTTATGTTGGGTGCATATATATTTATAACTGTTATATCTTCTTCTTGGATTGATCCTTTGATCATTATGTAGTGTCCTTCTTTGTCTCTTTTCACAGCCTTTGTTGTAAAGTCCATTTTATCTGATATGAGTATTGCTACTCCTGCTTTCTTTTGGTCTCTATTTGAGTGGAATATCTTTTTCCAGCCCTTCTCTTTCAGTCTGTATGTGTCCCCTGTTTTGAGTTGGGTCTCTTGAGAGGCCACCATCACCTTAATACCAAAACCTGACAAAGATGCCACAAAAAAAGAAAACTACAGACCAATATCACTGATGAACATAGATGCAAAAATCCTTAACAAAATTCTAGCATTCAGAATCCAACAACACATTAAAAAGATCATACACCATGACCAAGTGGGCTTTATCCCAGGGATGCAAGGATTCTTCAATATCCGCAAATCAATCAATGTAATTCACCACATTAACAAACTGAAAAATAAAAGCCCTATGATTATCTCAATAGATGCAGAGAAAGCCTTTGACAAAATTCATCATCCATTTATGATAAAAACTCTCCAGAAAGCAGGAATAGAAGGAACATACCTCAACATAATAAAAGCTATATATGACAAACCCACAGCAAACATTATCCTCAATGGTGAAAAATTGAAAGCATTTCCCCTAAAGTTAGGAACAAGACAAGGGTGCCCATGTTCACCACTACTATTCAACATAGTTTTGGAAGTTTTGGCCACAGCAATCAGAGCAGAAAAAGAAATAAAAGGAATCCAAATTGGAAAAGAAGAAGTAAAACTCTCACTGTTTGCAGATGACATGATCCTCTACATATAAAACCCTAAAGACTCCACCAGAAAATTACTAGACCTAACCAATGAATATAGTAAAGTTGTGGGATATAAAATCAACACACAGAAATTCCTTGCATTCCTATACATTAATAATGAGAAAACAGAAAGAGAAATTAGGGAAACAATTCCATTCACCATTGCAACGAAAAGAATAAAATACTTAGGAATAATTCTACCTAAAGAAACTAAAGATCTATATATAGAAAACTATAAAACACTGGTGAAAGAAATCAAAGAGGACACTAATAGATGGAGAAATATACCATGCTCATGGATCGGAAGAATCAATATAGTGAAAATGAGTATACTACCCAAAGCAATCTATAGATTCAACGCAATCACTATCAAGCTACCAATGGTATTTTTCATAGAGCTGGAATAATTTCACAATTTGTATGGAAATACAAAAAACCTTGAATAGCCAAAGCAATCTTGAGAAAGAATAATGGAACTGGAGGAATCAACCTGCCTGACTTCAGGCTCTACTACAAAACCACAGTCATCAAGACAGTATGGTACTGGCACAAAGACAGAAATATAGGTCAATGGAACAAAACAGAAAGCCCAGAGATAAATCCATGCACCTATTGACAACTTATCTTTGACAAAGGAGGCAAGAATATACAATGGAGAAAAGACAATCTCTTTAACAAGTGGTGCTGGGAAAACTGGTCAACCAGTTGTAAAAGAATGAAACTAGAACACTTTCTAACACCATACACAAAAATAAACTCAAAATGGATTAAAGATCTAAATGTAAGACCAGAAACTATAAAACTCCTAGAGGAGAACATAGGCAAAACACTCTCCGACATAAATCACAGACAGATCCTCTATGACCGACCTCCCAGAATATTGGAAATAAAATAAAAAATAAACAAATGGGGCCTAATTAAAATTAAAAGCTTCTGCACAACAAAGAAAACTCTAAGCAAGGTGAAAAGACAGCCTTCAGAATGGGAGAAAATAATAGCAAGGTGAAGCAACTGACAAACAACTAACCTCAAAAATATACAAGTAACTCCTGTAGCTCAACTCCAGAAAAATAAACGACCCAATAAAAAAACGGGCCAAAGAACTAAACAGACATTTCTCCAAAGAAGACATACAGATGGCTAACAAACACATGAAAAGATGCTCTACATCACTCATTATCAGAGAAATGCAAATCAAAACCACAATGAGGTACCATTTCACACCAGTCAGAATGGCTGCTATCCAAAAGTCTACAAGCAATAAATGCTGGAGAGGGTGTGGAAAAAAGGGAACCCTCTTACACTGTTGGTGGGAATGCAAACTAGTACAGCCACTATGGAGAACAGTGTGGAGATTCCTTAAAAAATTGCAAATAGAGCTGCCTTATGACCCAGCAATCCCACCGCCGGGCATACACACCAAGGAAACCAGGATGGAAAGAGACACGTGTACCCCAGTGTTCATCACAGCACTGTTTGTAGTAGCCAGGATATGGAAGCAACCTAGATGTCCATCAGCAGATGAATGGATAAGAAAGCTGTGGTACATATACACAATGAAGTATTACTCAGCCATTAAAAAGAATACATTTGAATCAGTTCTAATGAGGTAGATGAAACTGGAGCCTATTATACAGAGTGAAGTAAGCCAGAAAGAAAAACACCAATACAGTATACTAACGCATATATATGGAATTTAGAAAGATGGTAACGATAACCCTGTATGCAAGAAAGCAAAAGAGACACAGATGTATACAACAGTCTTTTGGACTCTGTGGGAGAGGGCGAGGGTGGGATGATTTGGGGAAATGGCATTGAAACATGTATAATATCATATAGGAAATGAATCGCCAGTCCAGGTTTGATGCATGATACAGGATGCTTGGGGCTGGTGCACTGGGATGACCCAGAGGGATGGTACGGGGAGGGAGGTGGGAGGGGGGTTCAGGATGGAGAACACGTGCATACCATGGCGAATTCATGTTGATGTATGGCAAAACCAATACAATGTTGTAAAGTTAAAAAATAATAATAAGACAACTGGAGTTACAAGACCAGGATAGGAAGGAGGTGGGAACCCTAGAAAAGGACCAGGAGGAAGAGTTAGTCACTTGCTGAGTGCGCCCATCCTCAGGGCTCCCTCTAGAGGTGTCTTCAACCTGTGAACCTCCCTTGACTTTTCCTAGATTTTCAGCGCCATTTGCAAAGCCCTCTGTGCTGGCCCTAGCCCCACAATCTTCCTGTTTCCTGTAAGCTCTGTGAGGGCAGGGGCCTGTCTGTCTTGCTTACTATTGTTGCCCATGCCTAGTGCAGGACCTGGCACAAAGTAGTTCACTTCAGTCATGTCTGACTCTTTGTGACTCTATGGACTGCAGCATGCCAGGCTTCTCTGTCCATCCCCAACTCCCAGAGCTTGCTCAAACTCACGTCCACCAAGTCGGTGATGCCATCCAACCATCTCATCCTCTAGCACAATGTTGGCACCCAGTAAATATTTGCTAGGGTTATTCTGAAACCTTTGTGCTAAGTTGCTTCTTTGTGACCCTATAGACTGTAGCCCACCAGACTCCTCTCTCCATGGGATTCTCCAGGCAAGAATACTGGAGTGGGTTGCCATTTCCTCCTACAGGGGAATCTTCCCTAGGCAAGAATCGAACCCATGTTTCATGTCTCCTGAATTGGCAGGCAGATTCTTTACCACCAGTGCTACCTTGCTGATCGTGACATTAGAATTGGAAAAGAGCCTCAGCCCTCATCAACATCAACAATCTTATCATAATGAGAAAGCAGAGACCCAGGAAAATGAAGGGCTCTGCTCCAAGTTCTAAAGAGACTGAGGAAAGGTTAAGTGTAAGACTTCTCACTCCAAGTTCAACACGTTGCCCCATCATCCTACCCCTCCAGGTCACTCAGATCTCCTGTTGGCCTCGGCTGGGGCAGCTCAGCTAGAGATGTCTGGATCAAGCCGCCATCATAAAGAGAACTTACAGGAACCTTCATCTGTCACTTACATCCTTCCCCCTGCTGCCAGGCAGAGTGGCAGGTGGGGCTGCTGTTCTGAGATCCCCTTGGGAAAGCTGCAAACCCAGGCAGAGCCCTGGAGCTCCAGAGACTTCGGTGGCACTCTGTCTCCATGGGAATGGCCAGGGGCACCCTGCTTCCTCTGTTTGTCTTCCCTATGGTTTAGCCTTCGACCCCTGGCATGAGAAATGTATACCGATGCTTCTTCCTTGTCAGATTTGAGCTAAGGTCAGGGAGCAAGAGAGCGATCCAGCAATTAGCTGTATTATATTTTGATTTGAGAAAGCCCATTATTGGCAGCTGGCTAAATTGAGCTCACCCAGATAGGATGGGAAGGAGTGTCTGTGTGTGGACTAAGGTAGAAAAGGGTGGGTGAGAAAAGTCAGGGGTTCCATCCCCAACTCATTCCACAGCCCCAGAACCTTCGGATTGTAATTTTAATGAAACTTTCAGTACACAGATCACCATTCTTTCCCTGCCCCTGTAGAGGTTCCTGACTCAGTCCTTGGTGGGGAGTGGTCCAGGAAACATCATCTTTCCCATGGGGTCTCTTAGTGGGAGATTTCCAAGGACTCAGGCCTAAACTGTTCCCATCAAGGGTTTACTCTTAGCCCTTTCTCTGACACTGTAGGTCAAAGCCAGGTATCCTTTCCAGACTTTTCCCCACCAGGATGGAGAAGAGAGGAAAATGGCCACGGGCAATCTAGGCCACGGTGCCCAGGAGATGTCCGGCATGGGTCTCTGGAACCAGGGAGCAAAAGAAGGGAAAGGCCGGGTCCGGTCTAGAACGAAGCTCAGAAGAAGAGCGCGGGTGAGGTCACGTGGGTGGGCGTGGGCCAGGCTGGGCTCGAGAGGTCAGATCCGGAGGCCGGGTGGGCGGCTCCTGCATGGATGCGCTGGTGTCGCACCAGGTGTGTCTTGCGGCTGAAGCTCTTGCCGCACTGCGGGCAGGGGAAGGGGCGGGAGCCGGTGTGCACCGCCTGGTGGCGGACCAGATTGGTCTTGGAACTGAAGCTGCGGGCGCACACGGCGCAGGCGTGGGGCCGACTGCCCGTGTGCACCGCCTGGTGGCGACCCAGGTGCGACTTGCGGCTGAAGCGGCGGCCGCACTGCGCGCAGGCGAAAGGCCTGGCGCCGCTGTGGGCTCTGGAGTGGGCCACCAGGTTGGGCCGCGAGCCGAAGCAGCGACCACACTGCGCGCAGGCGAAGGGCCGCTCGCCTGTGTGCACCCGCCGATGTCGCGCCAGGTGCTGCCCGTGGGCGAAGCTGCGCCCGCACTCGGGGCAGAGGAAGGACCGCTCGCCGGCCGGAATGCCCGGGAGCGCCGGAGTGCCTCGGGGCGCGCAGGCCAAGGGCTCGGGGGCCGCGGGGTCCACAGGGGCGCCCAGCGCGCACTCGTCGCACCCGAAAGGGCGCTCCTTGCCGCTGTGCAGGCTCTGGTGCGTGGCGAGGTTCTTCTTCCAGCCGAAGCTCAGGCCGCATTGGGAGCAGGAGAAAGGCTTGGGTCCGGGAGAGGAGGCGGTGGGGGACGGGGTAGAGGACGTGGGCGAGGCCGGCGCGTCGGGAGAGGGCGGGGTGCGGCCGGCCGCCGCGTGCACCCTCTGGTGCCGCACCAAGTGCTGCTTGTGCGTGAAACTGCGGGCGCACTGCGCGCACTGGTAGGGCCTCTCGCCCGTGTGGATGCGCTGGTGGCGGATCAGGTGCGTCTTTTTGCGAAAGCGCTTCTCGCACTCGGGGCAGGGGAAGGGCCGCTCGCCGGTGTGCGTCTTCTGGTGCGAGCCCAGGTGGATCTTCTGGCTGAAGCGCTTGCCGCATTCGGCACACGGGTAGGGCCGCTCGCCTGTGTGCGTGCGCAGGTGGCGGGTCAGGTGTGCCTTCTTGCTGAAGCGCTTGTCGCACTCGGAGCAGGGGAAGGGCCGCTCGCCGCGGTGGCTGCGTTGGTGCAGCAGCAGGTGCGCTTGCTGCGTGAAGCTGCGGCCGCAGTCGGGGCAGGCGCACGGGCCCTCGCCGCGGTGCAGCCGCTGGTGTAGCCGCAGGGTCAGCTGGTCCCGGAACCGGCGCTCGCACTCTCCGCAGCCATAGGGCTTCTCCGAGGCGGTCGGGACCCAGCCGGTCAGCGCGAGCCCACCCAGTGTTCCTGGGGCCCCTGGCTCCAGCTTATACGCGGCGGGCAGAGACCCCAGGTCAGACGAGGGAAACGGGCTGGGGCGTAGTGCCAGATGCTCGGGCCATTCCGCCTCCTCGTGGGCCTCCCGATCCTCCTCCTCCTCTACCTTCACCTTCCGAATCATCCACTCGTCCCCTGAAAGGGCAAAACAAGGCGAGTCTGTTAAACCCCACGTTTGTGGCTCAGCTGGTAAAGAATGCGCCCGTCCGCAATGCAGGACAGCTGGGTTCAATCCCTGGGTTGGGAAGATCCCCTGGAGAAGGGAAAGGCTACCCACTTCAGTATTCTAGCCTGGAGAATTCCGCGGACTGTATAGTCCATGGGGGTCGCAAAGAATGGACTGGCTGACTTTCACCTGATCCTTTTGTTTGCCAATAGAACCACCACTTCCTGAAGTCCCTAAGCCTAGCTCCTGCTCCTTCCACTGGAAAGTTCCTGGGAATGTCCAAATCGGAGGATCACCCTAAGTCCTCCTCCTGGGCTCTCCAAGCCGGGGGGTGCTTTCTCCTTGGCTTGCCTGCCTCCTTAAGGAGACCCTGCCTCTATGGTGGGCACCCCTTACCCTCACTCAGGGTTCAGTCTTCAGCTTTCACTCTGAGGGCTCAAAGGCCCATGGGAAGGTGGGGCACCCCCATCTTGCTGTCCAGCCCACTCCTTTCTGGAACCACAGTCTCCCATCTGCAGACGAGCAACTCCCCTTTGTGCCCAGTGAATCGACTGCAGCTCAGCAGGCTTATCAGCAAACCCCCCACCTTCCTGGATCTACTCTGCTGCCCTCAGCAGAAGGTATACAGCCTCCTCCTGTAGGCTGGCCTCGACACTCACCTTGTTTCTGTGTTATTCGCTCAGTTGTGTCCGACTCTTTGCAACCCCGGAGGCTGTACAGTCTGCCAGGCCCCTCTGTCCGTGGGATTCTCCAGACAAGAATACTGGACTGGGTTGCCATTCCCTTCTCCAGGGGGGTCTTCCAACTCCTTGCCAGTGACCAGAGGCCTTTGCATCCCTTCCTGTGGTTTCTCAAAGGCTGCCCCCACCTGCTCCTACTCCCTTCACTGCTAGGGCCAGGTGGGAAATCCTGGTTTAAGAAGATGATTGAGCTTATAGGATGTGGGGAACCAATGGATGGTGCCAGCCTCTGGAGACGCAGGGAGGGCCCTCTGGGGGAAGCAGGTTTGATACAGGTTCCCCTGGCGCTCTGTCCTTCTTGAGCACCGAGATGACCCAGCCAAGAGGAAGGAGTTCAGGACCCAGACTGGGAGGGTCCATTTGCGTTTTTCTCTGCCACTAAGAAGCAGTGTGACCACGGTTGAGTCACTTAATCTCTTTGAATTGAGTTTTCTTTGAGTTGAGATTGTTAGCTTGCTTAGGCGTAAGCAATGGACTGGTTCATGGTGCCTAAATGGGGTGCCATGTCATAATCTCCTGGGGAACTTTTTAAGTGCCATCTAGGGAACCCAGGCCTACGAATCTGTTCCCTTTCTTTCAAGCTCCCAAAGTGACTCTTGTTTGCGAGCCTTGGAACCAGCTGATGGGACTTCCTTCCTGTCTGGCTCTAAAAGTCTGTAATAGCCTGGGGCTTAAACTATCACAATTAGATTTCCTTCCAGTTTCTTTTACCGATCCATCCTTTTCAAACAGCTCTTTATCATACTGTGCTATCACTTTCATTTTCTTTGTGCAACTTTGCTACCAAAGACCCATCAATAGCTCCCCATTATTTAGAGTATAAAGTCTGCTCTAGCTGCATCTGAGACTCACCCCAACCCAGTCCAACTCTCTTAATACTCCCAGGCATAAACCCCTCACTTCAGGCAAGCCAGTCTCCTATAACCCCAGTTATTAATATGTCAACTTGCCTACTTCTAAGTCAGCCAAGGATGTCTTCCCATCCTCCAGCCTCATCCGAATTGAAGTCTACACCTCTCTCAACATGGTGCAAACCAACAAAAGCTCTGACAAATCCAATGTGTGAGGGTCCCATATAAACACGGTTGACTCTTCTACACTTCCTTGTGACATGGCTTTGTCGTTATTTGTTCTTTTCATTCTTTCTTCTAGCTCATATTGGTGTCAGATTTCAGTCTCTGGAGGGCAGACAGCTTGAGGATTGCCACCATGTACTGAGAGCCAACTGGAGATGAGGCACTGTGTGTACACTCTCACAAACCTTCACCCAAACCCCTGAGCAGAAGTTACTCTTCTTCCTTGTGAACAAACTGAGGCTCCTGTAGCCTATCCAAGATCAGCTATAAAAACGTGGAGCAGGATTTGAACCCAGGACCATGTCACTCTACAGCCCATCTCTTTCTGCTCCACCTGAAACAGCCTAGCCTGAGTGGGCACCAAATAAGCCCTTGTGGAATAGGTGACATCACTCAGGCAAGAGGTGATAAGGCTGGTGGTGGTGGAAGGAAGTGATGGGTAGGGTAGTGGAGAGAGAACCAACTGTTTGATCACCGTGGATATGGGGGAGATGCATCAAATACAACTGTTCTTCTGAGCACCAAGGTCAGTGGAGACTTGGGGGAGGGAGCAGGTCTGGGGACAGTGAAAAGGTTCAACACCACGTGTCTTCGTGGAAATCGGTGATTCAAGCTGTCAACAGGTATGAACATCGACTTGGGGAGAGAGAATGGGAAAGTAAGACTTCCGGAAGACGTGGAAGTGAGAGTGTATTTCTCTTCGGTGACTAGCCTCTCTGATTCCTGTTGTCTGTGGATGCAGAATTCCTGTGGGTGCTGAAGCTCTACAGCAGAAAGGTGGCAGGGCCTGATTCATCTTGGGTTGGAAGGCCCTGGAGTGGCTTTTTACACGATGCCCGCACACCCCTGTTCCCTCCGCCTGGTCCCCTGGTGGGATGGACTGCTGGGAAGACTCACCTGGGCAGGAGCCTGTGGGCTCAGGCTTTTGTGGTGCACACACCTGGCCTTCTCTGCAGGGAGCTTCAGCTTGTTCCGTGGGGGCACCTTTCTCCGGTCTGGGGGCTTCGTGCCCTGGCAGAGAACAGGCTACCTCAAGGATGCTGCAGACACCAGAGATGGAGAGAGGTCCCCCCTGGTGCCAGGAGGCAGGGGCTTCTGAAACTCTGGCCCCAGCCCCACACGGAGGAGAGGTCCCATATCAAACCTGCAGGGGCTGAATTCCCAGCTGCCCCAGGCCGTGCAGGTTGCAAGAGCCACAAGTGTGAGGGGCTTCTGAAACGTGTGTGTAAGAGAGTGGAAGCAAGAATGGTCCCTGTCTTGAGGCTTCCAAGAGGCCCTAGGAGGAGAGGTGGGGAATTTCCTAGCTACCAGATGGGCCTCAGTTTCCAGCAAATCACTGGAGAAGATGGGGATGTCAGAAGGCCAGGTCCACGCCTGCTTTAGGCTTCTTCTCCCTGTATCTGCTTAGCCACCTCTTTCAATCTTACTTTTCTGATGAGGCCAACTCTCACCCTTCTATTCAATCCTCCCGCCTGCCCCACTTGCAAAGCCTCTTCCAACCCTGGTTATAAGTGCATTTATTCCTACATTTGTTGTCTGCTAGTCCTCTGCAATGGCACGCCACTCCAGTACTCTTGCCTGGAAAATCCCATTGATGGAGGAGCCTGGTAGGCTGCGGTCCATGGGGTCTCGAAGAGTCGGACACGACTGAGCGACTTCACTTTCACTTTTCAGTTTCATGCATTGGAGAAGGAAATGACAACCCACTCCAGTGTTCTTGCCTGGAGAATCCCAGGGACAGGGGAGCCTGGTGGGCTGCCGTCTATGGGGTCGCACAGAGTTGGACACAACTGAAGCAACTTAGCAGCAGCAGCAGTAGCAGTCCTCTGCCCTCACTAGGATTAAGCTCCTAGAAGGCAGGGATCTCTTGTCTCCTTGGTCACTGAGGTATCTCTAGTATCTAGAATAGCGTGGGACACTTTGTGGGTGCTCAATAAATATTTGACGAACAAAGGAAGGAAGACTCCATCCTGAGCCAGCTTCCGTGGTCCCCACTTACCTGAGCATGTACCCAGCACTCTGTCTTCCCGGGGAGGAGACATCCGCTCCTGCGCATTGTGGGACTGTTCCCCAGGCTCACTTTGAGGGGTCATCTCCGGCTGTCCCACAGAGAGTCCTGTTACAAGCAAAAGGATGGGTACAAATCAAGCATGTCATACAGAAGAGGTGATCCAAGACGGTGGCTTTTCCCCTTCCCAGCCTAAAAGAGTTGTCCCTGGGGGTTAAGGAAAGTGAGGTCTCTAACCCTCACGGACAAAGGACAACCGGCTTCCCCAGCAGCCTGACCAAATATCAACCTTAGTAGCTGCTTTACATCAAATCAAGGACAGAGATGAATAGATTTAGAGAGAGAATAGATTTAACTATCCTGGTGTTCTGTTAGTACTAGCACAACCTCCAGCATGGACCAGGCAGGCATTCTTTGTGATGAAACCAGAAAGGATGCTGCCCTAAAGCCCCCCAGAGCCCATATCAGGGTCGCAGCCTCCTGGGGATGCTCTCTGGTCTGAATTAGGGAAGCAGCAGGCCTGGTAAGTTTTTTATACAGTTCATGAGGTTCTCATGGCGAGTATACTGGGGTGGTTTGCCATTCCCTCCTCCAGTGGATCATGTTTTGTCAGAACTCTCCATTATGACCCACCCGTCTTGGGTGGCCCTGCAGGGCATGGCTAATAGCTTCATTGTGTTATGCAAGCCCCTTTGCCACGACAAGGCAGTGATCCGTGAAGGGCCATCTCTGATGCAATGGACATGAACTTGGGCAAACTTCCGGGAGATGGTGAGGGACAGGGAGGCCTGGTATGCTGCAGTTCATGGGGTCGCAAAGAGTCAGATCCGACTGGGCGACTGAACAACAGGCATGGTATGCCCTTGAAGCCTCCTACTCCGTTGCCCCCCACCCAAGCTCCTCCAGTTCTGCCGGCTCACCCAGGGAGCTGAGGGCCTCCAAGGTCTCTCTCATGGCAACCCAGGGTGACTCCTCCTGGGGATCCGGCCACCGACCCTAAGGAGAACATACATCCTTGTTCAGATTCTCCTCTGCAGCTTCCACCTGGGCCCTGGCTCTGCCCAACCTCTTCCCATCAGCTAGCCCCAGAGGCTCCGAAGGGGATGTCCTCAGGGACGGTGAGGGAGTTGAGGGACCGTGGATTTCAGAAAGCAGACGCCTTTGAAGGTGAGAAGAAGCGCTGAAGCCATTTCTACAAGCTAAGCTCGGGGTCAGCTCTGGAAATCAGCTTTTCACCCCCACTTGCAGGTCACTGGGGTCCAGCGCCAGCCCATCAGCGCTCCCCACCACCACCCCCTCCTCCCCAGGGCCCTTGCCTGGGGGTGTCAGGAATCAACCGACTCTCTGGGGAGAGGGTGGAGGGTGGGAGACCTGCGGTGGGGAGCAGGGAACTTGTCTCCTTGGCCCTCCAGCTGTCATCGCAGGAGCTGGTGAAACAGGAGCCAGCCTGGGGTGGGGGTAGGGGGCGGGCCGGAGGTATCACTGCTTGGGGCCGCGAGTTGGGGAGGCCCTTGGAGGAGGGTCCTCCCCGGAGGCAGGAAAGAGCTCTTGACAGCATTACCCCAGAACCCGACCTCAAGACCATCGTCCCTCCCCCGTGGGGCTTTCCGAGGCCCGGACACCCGACCCTCAAAGCCCCCACGGCGGCTCCGGCTCCTGCGGCTCCCCTGCCCATCCCCCAGCAGACTCTCCTCCCCACCTCCGCCCAACCCCCGACAGCCTCCCTGGCAGCGGTCCCTGCACCCCTCCCCTCTCCCTCGCCCTCCGCCTTCCGCCCTCTCTCCCCACGGGAGCTGGCTGGCTCCCCAGCTCCGCCCCCGGCCCCGCCCCTGCCCTCAGCCCGCCGGCTCCACCCCTCCCGGCCCGGCTCGGGTCTGCGCTCCGCTGCCACCGCCCCCCTGACCCTCCGCCGGGGCAGCCTTCGCGGCGGCGATCCCCTCCCCCCCCCCTCCCCGGGGCCGGGGCCGCCTCCCCCGCCGCTCCGGGCTCTCCCTGCCTGTCCCCCGCCTCCTCACCCCTCCCGATCGCACACTCCCTCCCTTCCTTCCCCCTCCTCTTTTCCTTCCTCCCCTCCCCGGCCCTCTCCTCCCCCACCCCGGCTTCCCTTCCTTCTCCTCTCCTCTCTTCACCTCGGTTCCCTCCCCCTCCGAGGCCTCGTCTCCCTTCCCCCTCCTCCTCCCCGGCAGCCTCTCGATTCTCTTCCCTCCGGAGCCCCACTCCCCAGAACGGACCGCACCCCCTCCCCGTCCGCTCCCCGAGCCCCCCCTTCTCTAGCCGCCCCCCACCCAAACCTCGGGGTCTGCGGCTGGGCCGCTCACTCTGGCCCCTGTGCCCGGCCCTGTGCCCCCTCCCCGGCCCGGCCTCCCAGCCCACCTCCGCGTCCCCTCCCCTCCCGCTCGGTGGCCCCCTACCCCATGTTTTTGCTCCCCGCCGACTTCTCAAGTTCCCCCCCCACCCCAGTACAGGGATCCCTCCCACCTCCCCGCCCCCGTGTGGCCCCGCGCCCCGGCCCCCTCTCCTGCCGCTCCGGGCTCCCGGGCTCACCTGTCAGCGCCCTTCTCGCGCCCCTCCCGAACACCGGGTCCCCGCGCCTCCCCTTCCTTGCCTTCCCCCGGGCCCCCTCCCCTGAGCCTTCCCCCTCCTCTCCTCTAGGGCCTCCCACCCGTCCCCCACTCCGGGCCCCCACGCGGCCCCTGGTCCCCTGCGCCAGCCCAGCCCTCCGGGTCGGTCTCTCCGCTCTCCCCGGAACCCTGACCCCCCGACCCCAGCCAGGCCCTCCTCCTCCCCCGTCTCAACACCCAGCTCTCCCCCGGCCCCCTCCCCTCCTGTGCCTTCGGGGCCCCCTTTCCCAGCCGCCCCTCCCACCCCGAGCTCTCGGCGCCCGCACCCCGGGGGCTGTCACCTGCACGGCGCGGGCGGCGGCTGTGGGTGAGGCGGGAACCGGCCCCGACGCGGCCCCGACCCGGGCGCCCAGTTCTCCTGCTCCCCCTCGCGGGCTCTGCAGCTCGGGTGCGGACGGCCCCAGAGACTTGACAGACTGACAGCCCCGAAACTTCGCGGGGAGGGGGAGAGGAGAAGACGCGGAGGGAGAGGGAGCAGGGGAGCGGCGGGGGGCGGGGGATGAGGGGAGAGGGGAGGCGGGTCAGGGACCGGGTGCCCTGTGGGAGGAGGGGGTGCCCAGCGGCGTCCCGGCGGGCAGGTGAAGGTCTGGACCAACGACGGCCCGCGGTCGGTGCCGGAAAGTGGGAATGTAGGAGTGGGGAGGGAAAGGGAAGGGAAGGGAAGGGAAGGGAAGGGAAGGGAAGGGAAGGGAAGGGAAGGGGTGGGGGAGAGGGATGGGGAGGGGAGGAGGGAGGGGAGGACGGACACTCGGGCGGCGAGGGAGGGCGCTGGCAGGCGTGGAGGGAGGAGCCGGGGGAAGGTGGCGCGTGGGGCGTCGGGGGGTGGGGTGGGGGAGGAGGTGAGGAGTTGGGGGGAGAGGAGGGGGCCTGCTCGGGGGAGGGGAGCCAGAGTCTGGGCTGCGGTCTTTGAATCGCGAGGTCCCGCCAGGAGTGTGTGCGTTCGCTGCGTTCCGGCGGCCTTGGGGATCGAGTCCCCCGACTGTCGGTCGGTGGGGTCGGTCTGGGAGGCTCCGGCCCTGTCCCGCTCTCCAGCGGTTCCCGCTCGGACCCACCCGGATTCGTACCCGCTCCCCCCAACCCCACCCCACAGTCCTTCCGGCCCCGAGGCGAGCCCAAGGAGACCGGGCGCCGGCCCCGGTGCCTGCGAAGAACTTGACCTTCAGAGTGGAAATGGGGGTCAGGGCTTCCAACTAGGTCACCTGGGACAAGGCAGGGCTGGTCGGGGGGAGGAGGTTCAGGGGTGTGGCCGGAGTCGTGCGTTGTGAAGGCCTGAAGAAGCCAGGGCATCATCCAGGGGAGCCCCTGCCTCCCCTGGGGGTGGGGTGGGGTTAGTCCCCTGGGCGTGATGGGCCGGAGCCTCCTAGCCGGCTGGAGGGATGCCCTCAACCCTCAGAGGTCCCTGCCCTGGGCTGTGATGTTTCTCTGCAGCCTTGCTACTGGGACACCCCAGTCCCTGAAAGCTCCCCATATCCCATCCTTCTCCATCTAAACTGTGGGCTGGTTCTTCCAGGCCTCCCTCCCTAACCTCCTTCTCCAGTCTCCTCAGGTTCCCTAAAGCAGGGCATGGGGAGGGAGGTTGGCTCTTGGAGCAAAGAGCAGGCTTCCCTGACTGTCCCCACCCCATCACCCGGAGGGGATCCTAGGGGACAGAGAGGCATGGTGAGCCGCAGGGCCACACCAATGTTTCTTGATGTCTAGGATGAGGGAGACAGGGACAGGGGGTACCTGGAGGAGTGCAGGGTTCCTCGAGGTCAGCTGTGAAGGGCCCTTCTACCTTTCCTTCTGGATGCGCTGCTTCAGCCAGCAGGGCCGGGCCTGCTCTCTAGACTGCAGGATGGCCCTGGGAACAGAGCACACGGCTGTGTGCCTGTGCGGGGCCAGAGCACCCACGAGTGTCCTTGTAACACCTGCAGCGGAGTGTGAGCGCGTGCGTGAGGTGCCGAGGGGTGTGTCCAGGTAGACATGTGTGAGAGCTGGGGACAGCTGGGTGTCCAGGGCCTGACCTGGGACCTTTCCAGAGACCCCATCCAGGAGCTCCTGGAGAGATTCACTGTATTCCCTCTTGGCCCAGAAGAATGCCTGGCCCAGCTCTGGTTCCTGGCAGCCACCTCCTCCTCCTACCACCACACACACATATCCCCACAGGTGCAGTGACTGTGTGGGATGTTTAGAGTCAGGCACATCAGGCCTGGGGGCTGGAAGGTTATGGAATACCACGCCCAAGCCACTTTCTGGCCTGGGTGTCCTGGGAGCTGGTAACCAGTAACCAGGATGTAACCAGGATCCCCCTGGGGACTGGTAACCAGGATGTAACCAGGATTCCCCTGGAGAGAGAGCTGCTGCTGGCTTCTAAGCGGATGCTCCGATTATTCCAGATTATTCCATCCAGTTGCCTGGCCCCCAGGGCTGGGAGAGCTGTCTCCAGGGCCCCTCTGCCTCCTGCCGTCCCCCCTTCCTACCCCAAGCACTCTTCTTTGAGGCTGGCTGTCACTGCCCTGCCTGAGCTTCCTGGTTCTGGATCCCATGAATCCTAGGGGACCAGGGTGGACCCAGCCAGCCACACGTCATCACCCTCAGTAAGAAGTCAGACTGCACAGAGGGACCCCTGGCCCCAAACAATCCAACCACCCTGGAAACCCCATTCCTTCTGCTCACCGACCCTCATTTCTGGAGTGCCTGGTTTGTGGGGTTGAGGGGGGCAGAAGATACAGAAAAGGGACAGGGGAGAGGCTCACATACTCTGGACTTGAGGGCTGGAAGGCCGTGGCCTTATGACTCAACCCTGGTATGGGGTCATGGCTCCCCTTGAGAATCTAATAGAAGTTATGGAACTGTCATCAGAAAAGCATGCACACACATAATTTCAAAGTATTCATGGAACCCCTGTCCCACCCCCCATGATTTCCTGGAGGCCCTGAGGTTTTTACTAGTAAGGAAACTGAGGTCCAGAAAGAGTGTGGTTTGTCCATGTCCACAGTAGTTGGTGGTAGGGCCTGAGAGTGTGGGCTGTCAGAGGTCCAGAGTATCTGGCTGTGGCCCCTCATTACACACACACACACCCCAGGAAGGGCACTCTTTCCAGGGAGTGTGGGTTACCAGAGGCCCAGAGTGTCACACACACACACACACACACACACACACACACACACACACACACACACCAGGAAGGGCACTGTTTCCAAGGAGAGTTGGCATTGGAGGGGACCGTGCCATGTGTAGGCAGGTCCAATCTGTTTCTGGGCAGCTGGTGCTCTAGGGCACAGGGCTGAGATAAAGCCTGCCCAGACTCTCAGGCCTCGCCCTCACTGCCTCAGGCTGCCTTGGACCCTCGAGGTCAGGCTGCAGCAACCGCCACCGTGTGGGGGCCAGGGAGCCCTGGCCTGGCCTCTCTGCATCCCTGCCACAGCACGGCCTCTGCAGAGCCTCAAAGCTCCCCGACAGGTGACCAGGGGTCACCATGCTGCTTCCTGCCCTCCTCTTTGGGGCAGCATGGGCACTGGCTAATGGGTAAGGAGCCCACCTTGGGGCCTTCTCCTCCTGCCCTGAGATTAGAACCTTCTGGGGTGGCCAGACTCCCTCCTCGTCCCCCTCAGCCAGCTTAAGTCAGCCTCCTCTTCGGTAAACTCTCCCGGGGAGTGGGATTGCTGGACAGGGCCTCCCGGGCAGAGGGGAACGGTGGCTGCAGCTGTTGGTCCCCGTCTGTGGGCAGGCGGTGGTGCGAGCGGACAGAGACCGTCCTGGTGGAAGAGGAAGTCACCCCCCGTCAGGAGGACCTGGTGCCCTGTGCCAGCCTCCAGCATTACCAGCGCAGGGGCTGGCGGCTGGACCTGACCTGGAGTGGCCATGCAGGGCTCTGTGCCGTCTACAAGTGAGCAACGAGGAGCCCGCTGGTCTGGCGAGAGCACTGGGGTGACCTCCTGAGAGCGGGGGAGGACTTGGGGGTGGCCTGGAGATGCAGGCGTTTGGCAAGCAGGTCCGGGGTGGACTCAAGGGGGGCCGAGTGGGGGAACGGGGTGATGGATGAGTGGGCACATCCGTGGGCAGCACCAGGCAGGGTCAAGATGCCTGCTGCCTCTGCCTGCCCCTCAGTCCGCCTTCCTGAGATAATTTTCACTTTGGAAATTGACACCAAGAATGGAAAATTATACAATAAAGCCTCTTAGAGAGCAGGTGACCAGAGGCAATGTCCCAGGCCATTCCCAGGGATGGGGCTGAACGCTGCCATCTTGTTCCCTCCCCTTGCTCCATGGACCCAGACCCCCAGAGACCCGGCCTGCTGCCTGGAACCGGACAGTGAGGGCCTGCTGCCCAGGCTGGGGGGGCACCCATTGCACCCTAGGTAAGTGTCCAGGATCAGCTCAGATCCGGGGTTTCCTGGAGGCAGCAGGCTGCCTGGGAAGGGAAGCCAGGTCCAGGCGGAATGTCTGGGTCCGCCCCATTCTCTCTTTCTGTCCACCGCAGCCCTTGCAGAGGTCAGCCCTGAGGGCCACTGCTTTGCCACCTGGCTGTGCAACCCGGGGGCAGGCTCAGTGAACGCCTCTGCAGGAAGCCTGGAGGAGTGCTGTGCCCGACCTTGGGGACACAGCTGGCGAGATGGCCGCTCCCAGACCTGCCACCGCTGCTCCAACCACAGACGACTGGGTGGGTCCCCAGAGTTCCAGCCTGCACGAAAGGCACAGCCCCGGCCAGCACCCCCTCCCCGACAGGCACCCCGCTTAGAATTCTTGAGCTCTGGGTCCCTCTGTGGAGCCCACTGCCCTCTTTGCTCAGACAAGCCGCCTGCCACCTTTGGTCATCATTGGTAAAAGTGCACTGACCACCTCTGCCCCCCTTCCCATGCTCAGAGGTCACTGTTAGTGTATCGTCCCCAGGCAGCACGCCCTCCCCAGCCATCCTGCAGCCCCTGGCGGGGGCCGTGGCCCAGCTCTGGAGCCAGCGCCAGCGTCCCTCGGCCACCTGCGCCACCTGGTCCGGCTTCCACTATCGCACCTTCGACGGACGCCACTTCCACTTCCTGGGCCGCTGCACCTACCTGCTGGCGGGCACGGCTGATGCCACCTGGGCTGTCCACCTCCAGCCCAGGGGGCATTGTCCCCAGCCTGGGCACTGTCAGCTGGTGAGGAGGGAGATGGATCCAGACACAGAGAGGAAGCTGGACACAGGAGGAGGAGGGCCACTGACTTTGACACTTCCTTGACGTGTCACCACCCCCCTCCCCCCCGCAGGCCCGGGTAATGATGGGACCAGAGGAGGTGCTGATCCGAGGTGAAAACGTCTCTGTGAACGGGCGGCTGGTACCCGAGGGGGCGTCTCAGCTTCTCCCTGGTAAGGCGGGTGGGCACCAGGAGGTGGCCCAGGGCCCCATTTGCTTCTCTGGGACAGTCTGTCCATCCGCAGGGCGTGGGTCAGAGGGCAGCTGAAGTTGGGCAACTGGGTGGGCGCCCACAGCCTCCTGACATCCCCACAGCTGTTGGGAGTCAGCATTTGGAGATGAGGGAGCCCGCTGAGATGCCAGGAGGTCGTGGTCCTCATTCCCTACCCCTGCAACCCGCCTCCTCACAGGGTGACCTGGGGAAAGTCCCTCTACTCACCCCTGCACCCAGGCCTCAGAGGCAGGGCTTTTGTGCTTCTAGATGGGTCAGGCTCCTCCCGGAATTGTCTTGCTTGGGGTCTGGGGAGTGAGGTAGGGGTGTGTGTGTGTGTGTGTGTGTGTGTGTGTGTGTGTGTGTGTGTGTGTGTGTGTGTGTGTGTGTGTGTGTGTGTATTGTAGTTTACCTGTAGTTTATTTTCAAGAGCGCATCCATAGTGTTCATGAACTTCTCAAAAGAGGTCTGTGATGGGAAACCAGTGGCTTCTGCTTTAAAAGGTATAGGGTGCAGAACTCTCTAGAATAGTGAGAAGCCCTTTCCTCCTTCCCAGGGCAGTCTGAGCCCCGGTGTGATGGTGGGAGGGGTGGAACTGTGACTCCCTGCTTCTCCTGCCCAGGGCTCAGCCTGCAGTGGCAAGGGGATTGGCTGGTGCTGTCGGGGGGTCTGGGGGTTGTTGTGCGGCTGGACCGGTCCAGTTCTGTCTCCATTTCTGTGGACCGAGAGCTCCAGGGACAGACGCAAGGCCTCTGTGGGGTCTACAATGGCCGGCCTGAGGGTGAGTGGGGGTGAGGTTTGGTTGCTGCTGTGGGGAGGAAGGGGAGACAGGAGTTCCCAGACATAGCTGTTCTGCCTCAACCTCCCCCAGATGACTTCCTAGAGCCTGGCAGGGGACTGGCTGCGTTAGCTGCCACCTTTGGGAATTCCTGGAGACTCCCAGACTCAGAGGTGAGACTGCAGTGCTGGGTTCCCTCGCTTTCTGCCGGCTCACCCACCTGCTCACCAGCAAGCTTTGGTTCACTAGCTAGTTATCTAACCTCCTGCCTGTGGATTCACAGTGATCCCGGTCCCCCACGTCCACTTAGGCTTGCCACTCTGCTGCCCTCCACAGACCCAGGATGTCTGGGCTGGTAGCCATGAGGGCGGGGTCTTGAACCAGCTGCCAGGGCAATGGCCATTTTCCTGATGTCCTGGTTAATATCCCTCATCCTGGCTCCTTGGCCTGACTCCGATTGTCCCCAGCTTGGGTGTCTGGATGCAGTGGAGGCAGCTCAAGGCTGTGAGGACCCCCTGAGGGACACAGAGACGGACACGGAGGCTGGCCGGCTTCGGGCTGAAGCCCAGGATGTGTGCCACCAGCTGCTGGAAGGCCCATTCAGAGAATGCCACACCCAGGTATGGATGGGGGTGTAGGTGGCATCAGGCATTAGAGAGGTGAGGAGTACTAAGGCCGTGTCAAACGGGGCCCCTGGTCCTGCCACCAAATTGCTTTGGGGCATGGGTCAGGGCACCCGCCCCACTTGCCTGATTTGATCTCTG
The DNA here is from genome assembly GCF_001704415.2 of Capra hircus. NCBI lineage: Eukaryota > Metazoa > Chordata > Mammalia > Artiodactyla > Bovidae > Capra > Capra hircus. The sequence goes on along the minus strand of NC_030811.1, from coordinate 8,044,029 downwards.
GGAGATGAGACGGCCCCAATATGTTGTCTCTAAGGTCCTTTGCAGTGTTCACCGTTTGATCCTAAAACAAGGGCGTTTGAGAAGCAAAAGGAGGGAGGCGCTGGATGCTGGTTGCTGAAGGGCTGTCTTGTCTTGGCAGGTCCCCCCTGCAGAGTACCACGAGGCCTGCCTCTTCGCCTACTGTGCTGGGGCCCCAGCGGGCAGTGGGCGGGCAGAGCGGCTGGAGTCCGTGTGCGCCACCCTGGCCAGCTACGCCCAGGACTGTGCGGCGCGGCGCATCGCAGTGCGCTGGAGGAAGCCCGGCTTCTGCGGTAGGGCGGCTGCCTGCCCGTCTCTGCCCAGCCTCTGGCCTCCCCTCTCTGTGGAATCGGGGGATTGACCGAGGGCCCTCGAATGGCTCCTGTTTCCCTGAGGTGGGGTTCCACCAGTGGGCTCTGGCCGGAGGCGGGGAACTCCTTGGGTCTTACAGCCCAGCCCTGTACCCCGCAGAGCGCCTGTGTCCGGGGGGCCAGCTGTACTCCGACTGCGCCTCGGCCTGCCCGCCCAGCTGCTCGGCAGTAGGCGAGGGAAGCGAGCGGAGCTGCGGGGAAGAGTGCGTGAGCGGCTGCGAGTGCCCGCCGGGTCTCTTCTGGGACGGCGCCCTGTGCGTGCCTGCCGCCCGCTGCCCCTGCTACCGCCGACGCCGGCGCTACGAGCCCGGGGATGTCGTGCGCCAGCTCTGCAACCCGTGGTGGGTGCGCGGGCCTGGCGGGCCCTTTCGCGGGGGCTGAAGGGCTACCTGTAGGTCCCTTCTGACCCCTCTCTTACGCCATCTGCTCTGCAACCTGCCTCCGCTTTGGGAGAGCCTCCTTCGCAAGTGACCTGTGACCTCTCAAGTTATAATTGACCGTCCTGCTTAAAAACCTAGCGGGCGACCTCCATCAGCGGACCTCTAGCCCTAACGGGGGGGAAGGGAGTGCCGGGGGATCAAAGTGTTCGGGGTGTGGGGGTGGGAGTCTTCAGCTCGGTACCGTCCCCAACCCCAACCCCCGGCCGCGCGGACCCCGAGCGCCGTCTCTCCGCCCCTGTGCCCGCAGCGTGTGCAGGGACGGCCGCTGGCTCTGCGCGCAGGCGCCGTGCGCCGCCGAGTGCGCGGTGGGCGGGGACGGGCATTACGTCACCTTCGATGGGCGGAGCTTCTCCTTCCGCGGCCGCGCAGGTTGCCGCTTCAGCCTGGTGCAGGTGTGCAGCGCGGGCAGACAGCGGGAGCGGAAGCGGGGGGCCGTGACAGAGCCCTGGGGGCCCTCGTAGGGGTGCTGATGGGGGTGAGGGAGAGCAGTGACTGTAAGGAAACCGCTGAATAAACGAGACAGCCGTCCAGGGAAGATGGCAGCCGCACACCCCGGAGCCTGCCGGGTTCTCGCCGCCGCCTCAGGTTCCCGTGGGAGTCTCGCTGTCGGCGCCGCCCCGCGTCGGGGGCGCCACGCAGAACCCACCCGCACAGCCCCTTCTCACAGATGGGACGGCTGGGCTTGTTACACACGCTCCTTCCGCAAAACGCCCCCGGGGCCGGCGAGGGGTGGCAAGTAGAGAAGGGACCGCCTTCGTCCCCAGCCCTCCTCCCCCGGTAAAGTGAGGTGACTTCCCAGGTTCCGGCCCGGCACGTTCTTACACACGTAGACACAAACAGGGGCTCCTGCGACGCTCTCATACGTGTGCACCCTTAAGGGGACTCAAGAGACGTGAGCATATGTCCCCACAGGGAGGAGGGGGAGGAGGCATGTTGCCCGAACCTGTGCATGCGCGCGCATGCACAAACACACACTTCCACATGTGTACGTGCTTACACACACACTTCCACATGTGCGCGTGCATACACACTTCCACATGTGCATGTGTGTACACAGTCACACACACTTCCACATGTGCACATGCGTACACACACACAGTCACACATGCTAGCCCTTGGTGCGGGTTAAGCCCCTCACCTCACAGAGTGTGGCTGGCTGGCAAGCGGTCAGCACAGTTCTGTGGGAGCTGTCCTGAGTGTGGGCTATGGGCGTCCAGTAAAACAGAAGAAGGCCCAGGAGGGACCCTCCCGCCCCACCCCCACGACGTTCCTCACCATCTGCCCAGGACTTTGCCAAGCGGCAGCTGCTGATTGTACTGGAGTACGGGGACTGTGACGCTGGGAGCTGCCTCCAGGCCATCTCTGTCTCCCTGGGGGACATCCTCGTCCAGCTCAGGGACTCAGGTAGCCCCAGCTCTCAGGGTCCCCGCCTTCCAGGCCTTCTGCACCCAACAGCCCTCCAGAGTGGCCTCCTTCCATCTCCCCTCTCCCCATGGACTCCGCCTCTCTCCAGCACTTTCTGTCCACACCGCCCTGTGGTTCCTAAACCCAAATTCTCCAGCTAGACTCCCACAACCGAGGTCATTGCCTCAGCTTCCCCCTCACTCTGCCATCTCTGGAAGATGCAGAAAGGCCTGTGGCGATTTTCCCAGGGATCTTCTGCCCGGCCCATCTCGGGAAAATACAGTTAAAGGGTTCTGAAGGAGCTGAAAGGCTTCATGGTATACCTAGTCCAGGCAGGCCCTTCCCAGCTCCTCCTGCACACTGACTCCAAGGGCAAAAGCCAAGTGGGTGCTAAGGGTCCCATGGGGGTTGCTCGGGTGGGATGGGTGACCTCCCAGGGGTCACTTCGGTCCCCCTTGCTCAGGGTGAGTGGCCCACCGAGACAGAGCTCCCCACCTCCTACCCTGGGTCCTTCCCTTTCTTAACAGCCCCATCCCGAAATGTGCCTTCCCTCCACCTCATCGGCCTAGCCCAGCCCTTTGGGGGTGGCCTCCTCACAGACCTCCTATTCCAGGAGCTGTGCTGGTCGATGGTCAGGATGTGGCCTTGCCCTGGAGTACAGCTGGGGGCCTCAGTGTCTCCCGGGCCTCTTCCTCTTTCCTGCTGCTGCGCTGGCCTGGTGCCCGCATCCTCTGGGGAGTGTCTGACTCTGCAGCCTACATCACCCTGGACCCCCACCACGCCCACCAGGTATGCCCAGAGGGCAGGTGAGTGGCTGGGCCTGGCTGCTGTGGGCCTGGATTTGACTGTCCTGTGCCCACTCCTGTGGCCCAGGTGCAGGGTCTGTGCGGCACCTTTACCCGAAATCAGCAGGATGACTTCCTGACCCCTGCCGGCGATGTGGAGACCAGTATCACCGCCTTTGCTAGCAAGTTCCAGGTGGCAGGCAAGGGAACGTGCTCCTTGGAGGCCAGCACCCCGCTTTCCCCCTGCAGCACCCACACTGAGCGCCAGGTTTTCGCGGAGGTAGCCTGTGCCATCCTGCATGGCCCAACCTTCCAGGTAGCCAGCTTGGGGGCCCTTGTCCTGTTTGCCCCTGTAAGATGGGATCAGTACCTGCCCTGCCATCCTTTTGGGCTCCTGGGAGGGCCTTGCTCCAAGCCACGCCAGGGCTGTTGAGCACCGGGAGGTGGCAGTGGGGAATCCATGGGGAGGAGCTGACCCATTTCCTCGTCTCCCTCCAAGGAGTGCCACGGGCTGGTGGACAGGGAGCTGTTCCACCTGCGCTGCTTGGCAGCTGTGTGTGGCTGCGCCCCTGGCTGGGACTGCCTGTGTCCCGTGCTCGCGGCCTATGCTCGGCGCTGTGCCCAGGAGGGTGCCCTGCCTTCCTGGAGAAACCGGACCTTCTGCCGTGAGTCTGCTTAGCCAGCCAGCTGCACCCTTACATTCCTTGCAGCTCAGGGGGATCCAGGGGCTTTGCAGCAGGGAAGGGTCCCAGAAGGATCTCTGACCTCCGCAGATTGCTGGCTTTGCTTTCTTTCGGAGGCAGGGGAGCAGAGCAGCCCCTAACCTGCATGTGTCTCTGTGCCCAGCTGTCCTGTGTCCTGGTGGCCAGGAGTACCAGGAGTGTGCCCCAGCATGTGGTCACAACTGCGGGGAGCCTGAAGACTGTGGGGAGCTGGACAGCTGTGTGGCCGGCTGTAATTGCCCCCTGGGACTGCTGTGGGATCCCGAGGGCCAGTGTGTGCCCCCCAACTTGTGCCCCTGCCAGCTTGGGGCCCGTCGCTATGCCCCTGGCAGTGCTGCTATGAAGGACTGCAACCGCTGGTGAGAGCGGAGACCTGTCGGGGGAGGCAAAGAGCTTGGGGGTGAAAAGGTGGAGCTCAGAGAAACAGGGTGACAGATGTGGGGAGGATGGCATGCCCATCAGAGCGCTGATCACATCCCTCGGTTGTGGAGCACTTTAGGGCTTATAAAGCACCTTTATGTACATTACCTTATTTAATCTTATTTACTTCTTGTGTGCATGCTAAGTTGCTTCAGTCGTGGGATTCTCTGGATTGTAGCCCTCCAGGCTCTTCTGTCCATGGGATTCTCCAGGCAAGAGTGCTGCAGTGGGTTGCCATGCCCTCCTCCAGAGGGTCTTCCCCCACCCAGAGATCGAACCTGTGGTCTCCTGCAGTTTCTTGCCTGCTGAGCCACCAGGGAAGCCCAATACCCTAATAAAGTAGGAAGTAGAAGAATTGTTGCCATTTTACTGATGAGGAAACTGAGGTGCAGAGAGGCTAAACAGCTTGCAGAGTCACAGAGCTTGTTAATGACAAAGGACAGAACACAAGTCTCTGAATTCCAGTTGAGTGTGGTCCAGAGGCTCCTCTAAGAGTTAGGACATACAGAGAAGTTCCAGATCGACAGACACTGTGCCAGAGTCCAGGGTTTGGTGGGTGAGACTTCAGTGAAAGCCTTTTCCCACTGGTACTGTGAGTAGGGTTGTTCAGTATCTTGGCTCCTCCCCAGAGCCCAGAGAATGGCCCCTATTGGTGTTGGGGCAGGCTGGCAGTTTGTAATCCCAGGTGTGGCCAGGTGCTTGTCACACTTCTTGTGCTTGGGGCAACTGGGGTTGGGGGTGAGACACTCAGGTCTCTAGCATCGGAGCTGGACCTTCCCACAAGGTTAGGGGCTTTGGACCCCCTGGGATCCTGAGGCTGTCCCAGGGCAGGTCAGGGGCCTGGAAGTGAGGTCTTTCCCCTGCCTCCCAACCTCCGGCAGCGTCTGCCAGGAGAGGGGCCTCTGGAACTGCACTGCTCACCGCTGCGCTCCGCCCCGGGCCTTCTGCCCCGGTGAGCTCGTCTATGTCCCTGGAGCCTGCCTCCTCACCTGTGACAGCCCTGACGCAGACCGCCCCTGCCCACCAGGCAGCCCGAGGGGCTGTGTCTGCCCCCCAGGCACCGTGCTGCTGGTATGTCTGGGAGGGGCTCCGCTAGCCAGCGCCCTGCCCTGGCCCCTGGCTGGGTGTAGCAGGCAGGGAGGGGACACCAGGCAGTCCTCCATGGAGCCCCTTGTCCCCGGCCTCTGCTAGGAGGAGCGCTGCGTGCCTCCCGAGCTCTGTCCGTGCCGTCACGGCGGCCAGTGGTACCTGCCCAACGCTACAATCCAGGAGGATTGCAACCTGTGGTATGTAGGCCCTGCCCTGTGACCTATGACCCTGCAACTAGTGACCCCTGGCTGGGGGTTGGGATGATGGGTGGGGTGGGATAGCCAAACAGGCCTGGACAGTGGAAGCTCCCAGCATCTCTCTGACCTGAGCGTCTGTCTGGCGTTGCCTGGAATCTGGACTGCTGCCTCCCCGGCATTCAGCCCGCCCCACCCCCCGCCCCAGGTCCTGGTCTTCCTGATGGTTTCCTCTCCCCCGTTGCCCACAGTGTGTGCCAGGGTCGCCAGTGGCACTGCACGGGCCAGCGGTGCGATGGACGGTGCTGGGCATCAGGCGCCCCTCACTATGTGACGTTTGACGGGCTGGCCCTCACCTTCCCCGGGGCCTGCGAGTACCTGTTGGTGCGAGAGGCCAGCGGCCAGTTCATGGTCTCCGCCCAAAACCTACCCTGTGGGGCCAGCGGCCTCACCTGCACCAAGGCGCTGACCGTGCGGCTGCAGGGCACCGTCGTGCACATGCTCAGAGGTGGCTGTGACATTGAAGGGTGACGTGGGCCAGGGAGGAGGGCCCCCACCCGGGTGGCGTCACAGCTCTGCGGGGACAGCTGAGGCCTGGGGTTTCCCACATCTCCCCACTGCTAGCCATCAGTCCCAGGGTGGGGAGCTGCTGACTCTTCTCTTGGTTGGGAATCCTGATTCTGGAAGGCTCCAGGAAATTAAAGCCCAGAGAGGTCTAGCAACTTGCTCCAAGTCACACAGCTGGAGAAGTAAAGGAAAGGCTGGAGGGGAGGGAGGCTGGGAGGGCCTCATGGGGATCTCGGAGCCCCTGGACCCCGAGGCCGGGCCTGAATGCCTCTGCTCCCCCACAGGCAGGGCAGTCACAGTGAATGGGGTGAGTGTGACGCCTCCCAAGGTCTACTCGGGCCCTGGGCTGAGCCTGCGCCCCGCTGGCCTCTTCCTGCTCCTCAGCACCCGCCTGGGCCTCACCCTGCTCTGGGATGGAGGTCAGCACCCCACCCCCCAGTCATCTGACCCACGCCCTGCAGCTCCCCCCGGCAAAGTCTTCCTCTTGCACACATCTGATCGGAGTCTCCAAATTACGCTTTCGTCATTACATCTTTCTGCCTTATGAAAGCAATACCTCCTCACCAAAAGAAACAGTTTAAAAAAAACAGCAAGTTTTAGAGAGAAGAAATAAAAAGAAATCTCCTAACAGCCCACCCCCCAACCCCAAGCAGCGGGTGATTTAGAAATAACTTGTTACCGAGAAATCAAAGGAAATCCAAATGGCCCCCGATGTGGGCAAAGTCATCTGCAGTGATGCTTCTGGGGCTGGAGGGTGTCACAGTTGGTCCTGGACTCGGGAATCTGCCCTCTGGAGATTTTCCGTACCCCACCTCCAACCTGAGTTTAGTTAAGAAAGTAGGCTCTCACTTCCTGCCCTGAGCCCCGCATAGGTAGGTCTCATGTCTGTCACTGCCAAGCATCCGCCCCAAACACGAGGGAGCCAGCTCCCCCACTGAGGGGTTGGTACCCTTGTCAGATGGTCAAACCGGCCCACATGATATAGGCACCTAGGCCTTCTCCCCACTCCCTTAGCTCAGTTAGTAAAGAATCCGCCTGCAATGCGGGAGATCTGGGTTTGATTCCTGGGTCAGGTAGATCCTCTGGAGAAGGGCATGGCAACCCACTCCAGGGCTGGAGCATCCCATGGACAGAGGAGCCTGGCGGGCTGCAGTCCATGAGGGCTGCAAGAGTCGGACACGGCTGAGCGACTAAAGCACCACCTCCAGCAGGTCTTCTCCCCACTCCCGGCCCTGAAGAAGGCCCCCAGATCAGTCTCCAGAGCCCCCCTGCCACACTCTCTGTCCAGGTACCCGGGTCCTGGTGCAGCTGTCCCCCCAGCTCCGCGGCAGGGTGGCTGGCCTGTGTGGAGACTTCGATGGAGACGCCAGTAACGACCTCCGGAGCCGCCAGGGGGTCCTGGAGCCCACCGCTGAACTGGCTGCCCACTCCTGGCGCCTCAGTCCTCTCTGCCCAGAGCCAGGGGACCTGCTGCACCCCTGTGCCGTGAGGATGGGTCGGAGAGTGGGGGAAGGTGGAAGGGGGCAGCTGCCGGAAGCCGGGGTGGGGGGTGGTTCCAGAGGTGGGGTGCTGTACAGGGGTCTGGCTGGTCCACGGGGGCATCCCTGCAGGTGAATGCACACCGGGCCGGCTGGGCCCGCGCCCGCTGCGGGGTAGTGCTGCAGCCACTCTTTGCCCGGTGCCACGTGGAGGTGCCCCCACAGCCGCACTACGAGCGGTGTGTGTATGATGCCTGCGGGTGAGAGGGGCAGGCCTGGGGACCCAGGGTGGGTGTGGCTGTGTTGGCGGGGGAGTGGTGGTGGGGTTGACCGCTCCCTCCCACAGCTGCGATTCGGGGGGCGACTGTGAGTGTCTCTGCTCGGCCATTGCCACCTACGCAGACGAGTGTGCCCGGCACGGGATCCATGTGCGCTGGCGCAGCCAGGAGCTCTGCCGTGAGTGTGCCCAGCCCTCAGTTTGCGTTACCCCGTCTCGCCACCTGCTCAGCTCCTTTGGGGATATTTCTGGCCTGAGAGCCATTCATTCATTCCTGGAGTGCTGACTATGAGCCAGACGCTGTCCTAGGTGAACCAAACATGCTGAGATCGCTGCTCTGTCGCAGATAGCCTTGGCAGGTGCCCAGCAAGACATCCACCCCATCCATACACCCCGGTGCCCTCCAAGCCTCGCTTTGGGCTGGCTCGCCCACTGCTCTTGCTTCTTGGGGCCTTGCCTGCAGTGACCCAGGCCTCTCTCCTCCCCACCCAGCTCTGCAGTGTGAGGGGGGCCAGGTGTATGAGGCCTGTGGCCCCACGTGCCCTGCCACGTGCCGAGACCACCGTCCCGAGCCTGGGTGGCCCTGCCGGGCCGTCACCTGTGTGGAGGGCTGTTTCTGCCCCGAGGGGACTCTGCTCCACGGTGTGTAGGGTCAGAGTGGGCAGAGGGGAGGGGGCTCTGGGTAGGGGGGTGCGGAGGGGCCACAAGGCCGTGGTGACGGCGTGCCTCTTTGGCTGGAGCCCTGCCGTCTGTGCCCTCAGGAGGCATCTGCTTGGAGCTGGCTGCCTGCCCGTGCGAGTGGGGGGGCAGCTTCTTCCCGCCGGGCACGGTGCTGCAGAAGGACTGTGGCAACTGGTGAGCGGGGCGTGGGGTGTGCCCCCGTGCCCTGGGCTGGCCAAGCCCAGCGCTGCCGCTGATACCCGGATGCCTTGTCCACAGCACGTGTCGGGAAAGTCAGTGGCTTTGTGGGGACGACGGCGGCCGCTGTGTGGAGCCCGAGCCTGGCTGTGCGGAGGGAGAGACCCCATGCCAGGAAAGCGGGCACTGTGTGCCCCACGGGTGGCTCTGTGACAACCAGGATGACTGTGGCGATGGCTCAGACGAGGAGGGTGAGTGTCCTGGGTGGCATGCGGCAGTGACAAGTGGTCGGTCAGGCCTCCGATGAAAGCACGTGTCCTAGGGCCGCTTCCTAAGATGCGGGTCCAGTTGCCAGCCCCTTGTGGGCAGGGTTCAACCCCAGTTTCTGGTGTTGGGGCTTCTCTGGGAGCCTCTGTGGGTGTCCTGAGCCTGCCGGCCCTCTCTGCCCCAGGCTGTGCCACCCTGGGCTGTGGCGAGGGGCAGGTGTCTTGCAGCTCCGGCCGCTGCCTGCCCCTGGTCCTGCTCTGCGATGGGCAGGATGACTGTGGAGACGGGACGGATGAGCAGGGCTGCCCGTGCCCCCAGGACTCCCTGGCCTGTGCCAATGGGCACTGCGTGCCCCCGGCCCGGCTCTGTGACGGGCACCCCGACTGTCTGGACGCTGCTGACGAGGAGTCCTGCCTGGGTTAGTGGTCCCTATCCCGGCTCCAGCCTACCAGGCATCCGTCTCGTGAGCCCCCACCTGCCTGCCTCTCCTCCTTCACCAGTGCAGGTTCTGGCTGAAAAGTGGGCACCTGCAGGCATGTGAGAGAGGGCATCCTGAGGAGCAGTACCCTGGGACCAGCCCTTCTCTCTGGCTACAGGGCAACTGGACTGTGCCCCTGGAGAGGTGTCCTGCATCGATGGTACCTGCCTGGGGGCCATCCGGCTGTGTGACGGAGTCTGGGACTGTCTGGACGGAGCTGACGAGGGGCCTGGGCACTGCCCCCTCCCCTCTCTGCCCACTCCCCCCGCTGGTACCTTGCCTGGCCCCTCTGCTGTCTCCTGGGAGACTGCACCTACCCCCCTGGCCAGCGTCAGCCCTGGTGAGCCTCCTGGAGGAAAGGGCATTAGAAAGCTGGCATCTTGAGGCCTGGGAGGGAGGGGACAGGGTCTCAGGGGGAGACCTAGGGGCACATGTTGGGGGCGGGGGTAGGAGTAAGGCACAGACCAGCTTCCTGGAGACAACGGAATGAAGGAGGGGAAGGGAGAGAGGACTGAAATGAGTCCAAACCTTCTTCCCAGGAGTTCAAAGCCGCCTCTAAACGGCGTGGCGTCTGTTGGGAATTCTTGGATGAGGGGAGAGCTTTAGGAAAACCAATCGGTTATCAAAATGCGGGAGGGACGGGACTTGGGGAGGAGCCGAAGGTAGGGGGATGGCCTCGCGCAGGGAGGGGGCCCGGAGGGGCTTGGAGAGGGCGGCGGCGGTGGAAGGGCCCGCCGGCCTGCGGGGAGTTGGTCCGCCCCGCCGGGGTCTAGCAAGGACGTCCCCGCAGCGCTGCCCTGCGGCCCCTTGGACTTCGCGTGCGGCAGCGGCGAGTGCGCGCCCCGGGGCTGGCGCTGCGACGGCGAGGGGGACTGCGCCGACGGCAGCGACGAGAGCGGCTGCGACCGGCCCTGCGCGCCGCACCACGCGCCCTGCGCGCGCGGCCCGCACTGCGTGGCCGCGGAGCAGCTGTGTGATGGCGTCCCGCAGTGCCCCGACGGCTCGGACGAGGGCCCGGGAGCCTGCGGTGAGAGCCTGGCCGCGACACGCACTGGCGGGCGGGTCGCCCTCTCTTCCCACCCCAACCCGGCGCCCCCGCTAGAGAGAGTGACTTAGGTCTAAGGCATCCGAGCCTGGAGCGAGTTTTGTGCTCCTTGAATATCTTCTGAGAAACTCTCTGAAAACTTCTTCCCGCCCGCGCAGCCCGGGGAGGGCGCGGAGGAAGAGAGTAGAAAGGGCTTTCTGCCTTTGATAAAAGGGCGGGCCTGAGTGGCTTTGCCGCAGGGGGTGGACCTGTTTGGGGGGCTCCCCTCAGCCTCTCCCCACCAAAACAAGGGGGTCCTTTTGTGTCCCTGCAAGTCAGACCTTCACTGTCCTGACCACCGGGGTGGTGGGGGAGGGGGGAGCTGTCCATAGGCCCCGTTTCCTCCCCTCCCTGTGGCCTGCCTTCCTGCACCCTCCCAAAGGTGTCTCTGAGCCAGGCTGGGTCCCCTGTGATTTTTGTCTCATACTTGGCCTCCTCCAGGGTTCCCTGGTGACTCAGGGGTAAAAGAATCCGCCTGCAAGGCAGGAGATTTGGGTTCGATCCCTGGGTTGGGAAGATCCCCTGGAGAAGGAAATGGCAACTGACTCTAGTGTTCTTGCCTAGAGAAGCCCATGGACAGAGGAGCCTGCTGGGCTCTAGTCCATGTGGTCACAAAGGGTCAGACATGACTGAGATTAACATTTTGGGCTTTCTAGGTGGCGCTAGTGGTAAAGAACCCTGCTGCCAATGCAGGAGACACTGGAGACTAGGGTTCGATCCCTGGGTTGGGAAGATCCCCTGGAGAAGGGGATGGCAACCCACTCCAGTATTCTTGCCTGGAGAACCCCATGGCCAGAAGAGCCTGGTGGGCTACAGTCCATGGGTTTGCAGAGTCAGAAGACTGAAGTGACTTAGCATGCATACAACTCCTCCATGCCTTTGGAGCCGTACCCCTTGCGGGCTCCACCCAGCTATTCCCTTGCAGGAGTCTCTTCCCCTGTGATTTGACCCCCCAGTTGTGCCCGAACCCCCAGCGGCTCTGGGATGGGCTCCCCACCTGTCCCCGGGGTGAGGACATTGTGGGCCTCCCCTGGTGGAGGCCAAGTCTGATGCGGGCCGGGGACGTGGCTCCCTCTTCCACCTAAGTGTTTTCTCTTCTCTTCCCTCAGAGGGGCTGTGGGCCGCAGGAGGCCCCAACCAGACAGGGCTTCCCTGCCCAGAATACTCCTGCCCGGATGGCCTCTGCATCCGTTTCCAGCAGGTGAGGCTGAGAAGCGGGTGGTGCGGAGGCCCGAACCCCCGGTGCCCTCAAAGCACGAATCACTCCAACCCCACTGTTCTGACCCCAGGTGTGCGACGGGCAGCCCGACTGTGAGCTGGCGGGGATGGCAGGGCCCTCCCCAGAGGAGCAGGGCTGTGGGGCCTGGGGGCCCTGGAGTCCCTGGGAGCCGTGCAGCCGGACATGTGGGCCCGGGGCGCAGGGCCGGAGTCGCCGCTGCTCGCCCCCAAGCCTCCCGGTACTGCGGCACTGCCCCGGCCCGGAGCGCCAGACTCGGGCCTGCTTCGCAGCCGCCTGCCCAGGTGAGGGGAGTGCCTGGACACCAGGAGCCCAGCGTGGCGGGCAGGGCTTGCGGAGAGCAGTGGGGAGGAGGAGGAGGGCGCTGGGCCCCCCAGCCTCACAGCCGCTCCCCACCCTGCCGGCTGGCCCTCGCCTCCCACAGAGGATGGTGCATGGACCTCCTGGTCGCCCTGGTCCCCGTGCTCTGAGCCGTGCGGGGGCGTCACGGCTCGCCACCGGGAATGCCACCCACCCCAGAATGGCGGCCGGACCTGTGCCATGCTACCCGGGGGCCCTCCCAGCACCCGGGAGACCCGTGAGTGGACGGGAGGCAGGCATGGCAGAGGGAGGGTGGAGGGGCGGTGGTGGGGGTAGCTTGTCCCCGATGGGGACCCACCCGCAATGACCTCTTTCCAGGGCCCTGCCCTCAGGATGGCTGCCCCAGCGTCACCTGCTCTGGGGAGCTGGTGTTCCATGCCTGCGCCCCTTGCCCTTTGACCTGTGATGACATCTCTGGTCAGGCCGCATGCCCCACCAACCGGCCCTGTGGCGGCCCAGGTAAGGGGGCTCTGGACCTGGGGTTCAGGGGGCCTGTCCACCCAGCCAAGCTCTCTGCAGGGAGGCCTCACTCCGGGCCTCCCTCAGGCTGCTGGTGCCCTGCGGGGCAGGTGCTGGGTGCCCGGGGGCGGTGCGTGTGGCCACGGCAGTGCCCCTGCCTGGTGGACGGCGGCCGCTACTGGCCCGGGCAGCGCGTCAAGACAGACTGCCAGCTCTGCATCTGCCAGGATGGGCGGCCCCGGCGCTGCCAGCCCAGCCCAGACTGCACGGGTGAGCCCGACCCCGAGCCTTCCCGAGGGACTCTGGTCTCCCCCAGACTGCCCTGCCTCCCCCAGCCCTGACTCGTGGCCCCCCTTCTCAGTGAACTGTGGCTGGTCAGCGTGGTCCCCCTGGGCTGAGTGCCTGGGCCCCTGTGGGAGCCGGAGCATCCAGTGGTCCTTCCGGAGCCCCAACAACCCCCGCCCAGCCGGTCGAGGGCACCAGTGCCGGGGCCTCCACCGCAAGGCCCGCAGGTACTGCGCCCCAGGAACTGCACCTCCAGCTCCCATCTGGGAAGCTGCCGTGTGCGCCCTTCCTCACTCGAGGTGCTTCCACGGGCCGGAGCCCAGATGAGGACCACCCCCATTGTGTGCCCCTGTTAGTCTAAACACCAGGACTCCTAGCACATCTTTGGGAACCCCTGGCCTTCTGCATCAGTTTTATGCCCAGTAGGTCCAAAAGGGGGATGTAGGGAGCCCACAGGTCCGGGGGTGGGTACGGACGCTCTGGTCTGCACCCTGTGCCTCTGGAGGTACCTAGGGGGAGGCTTGTGGGGCGAGTAGCCATATCTGCCTGCCCAGCTCCCTCCGAGACTGGCTCTACTGGCCAAGGGCCTTGGCACAGATTGCTTCCACCACCCTCTCTTGGGTCAGCTGCAGTCTGTCTGGTTCAGGGGTGGGGTCAGGGTGATGGGATGATCAAGTATCCCCTGTGGCCCAGGACTCTCCAGGACTTGTTATCACCGAAAGTCCCAAGTCCTGGGAAACGCCTCCCCCAGGCAGGCCAGGGTGGGCTGGTCACCAGCTGAGGGGCGGCCCCCCGCTTCCCAGGTGCCAGACAGAGCCCTGTGAAGGCTGTGAGCAGGACGGCCGGGTCCACCGCATGGGTGAGCGCTGGCGAGCAGCCCCCTGCAGGGTCTGCCAGTGTCTGCACGACGGCTCGGCACGCTGCTCCCCCTACTGCCCACTGGGCAGCTGCCCCCAGGTGAGGCGGGCCAGGGGGCGCCCGGGTGGGCAGCAGGGCTGGGACGGGGAGCGGTGTGTAGAGGCCAGAATTGTGGGCGGCGGCTGATGGAGTGGGCCGGGGATGGGCAGGTGGCCAATTCTGCATGTCCAGCCTGGCTCTTGCATCCGCAGGACTGGGTTCTGGTGGAGGGAGTGGGGGAGTCCTGTTGCCGCTGCGTGCCACCTGGTGAGTGGGTCTGGGGGGCGGCAGAGGAGCTCCAGGGGGAGGAGGATGGCAGGGAGTCAGAGGTGGCTGCACGGAGTCCCGGGGGGCGGGGGTGGGGGTGGCACTGGCTACCCCAGCCTCAGGGTGAGGGGAGCCTGGGTGGTGGACGCTGGGCAAGGAAGGGGCCCTCTGGGTGGGGGTGGGGGCCCCTAAGGCCGGGCCTCAGTCTCTGCCCGCCTCCTCTGACCTCCCCCACGAGGTCACCCTTGAGATACTTTCCTTTCTCTGGTTCCAATGGGCTGGATCTGGCTCCCTTCCTGTTCCCTCTAAGAGCAACCGTGACCAAGTTGGACTTTTCAAGATCATCTTTACTTGGAAACTGAGTCATAAATAAAACAGAACACAAAGGCTCAAAAACGGATGCACTTTGGGGCCCAGATTCCATATTTTAAAAGTACACCTACAGGCTGCTGAGGGTAGGAGAGCACCTGCCTGCACAGTGGCACAGGTGGCTGACTGCACAAGTTATGTGGCGAGTGGGGACCAGACTTGAGCCTGAAAGACCTCTCCCATCCAGAGATGCCCTATTCTGGTGCCCACAAAGGTCCCCTATTAGCGACAGCAGCCCTGATGAGGAACTGAACTGCAGCCACTCGGTCCTGGCCCCTGAAGTGGCTTTGGGCAGGTGGTTTTAGTTTGTGTTCTCTAAATACCTTCGGTGGAAGCGAAAACCCCTGACTCACTCAGGGATGGACCTTTCCCAGCTGTGGGAGGGGGGCGCTGTTGCCAAAACTCCCAGGGAAGTCTTGGGAGATAAAGTGCTCCAACAAGTGGAGAGAGGTGAGGGCCGGGGCCTGGTGTGAGCCTGTGTCTCTCCTCCCCCGCCTCCAGGAGAGAACCAGACGGTCCACCCCATGGCCACTCCCATGCCCGCTCCGACCCCCAGCCCTCAGATCGGAGCCCCTCTGATCACCTACCTTCTGCCTCCCCCTGGAGGTAAAGGCCACGGGCTGTTGTTAGGCCTAAGGGGGGTGTTGCTGAGGGGTTGTCCAGCCTGGGAGGGGAGACCGGATCACTGGACTATACCTCTTGCCTCCCATGGGGAGGACGGTTATCCTAAGGATCTAGAACCTCAGCCCAACCTGTTTCCTCCCTACCCCTGCCTTCCCTGGACCAGCCTCCAGTGACCCTACAAGGTCAACCGGGTAGGCTTTCAACCCTCCACAGCACCCCTTGTGCCTTCCTAACTATGGCCCCAGCAGGCTCCAGCCCCTCTCTTGTGCATCCAGATCCCTGCTATTCACCCCTGGGCCTGGCCCAGCTCCCAGAAGGGAGCCTGCCTGCTTCCTCCCAGCATCTGGAGCACCCGGCCTGGGCTGCCATCCTGAGGCCTGCCCCGGGGGCGCCAGGCTGGAGCCCCATGGAGCACGCTGATACTCAGGGGCACACCCCGCCTCACTACCTGCAGCTCGACCTGCTCCAGCCCAGGAACCTCACTGGTCAGTGGGGAGACGGTAGAGGCCGGGGCTGGAGGAGGAAGGGGTGGAGGATGGCAGGCTGGGGGTGGCGCTCGCTGCTTTAGCTTTGCCCCCTGCACCTCCCCCAGGCATCATGGTGCAGGGAGCTGGGTCCTCAGACTGGCTCCAGGTCAGCAGTGATGGTCTACACTGGCACAGCTATCGTGACATCCGGCCTGGCATTCAGCCTGCACCCCAGGTACTGCCCACTCGGACCCCCTGGACCAGTGACCCACCATGCCCTTTTGTGTGGGGCCCACAGTCTATGTTCCCAAGGGGTTTCTTGTTTCTGGAGGGACATTTCCTACTTTAGAGGCTTGTTCAGCACCTGTTAGTAGCAGGGACAGTGATCTGGGGGGCAGAAGGGCTGCAGTTGAAAGGGCACGATCGAAGTGGCCCAGATGGGGGGCGGCTGTGGGAAGCCCTACTGCGGAAGGAGGGAGTTGGGGTGACAGCAAGTTCAATGAGGGCCTCGGGGCGTGTGGAGAGCAGCTGGGCCCAGCTCTGCCCTCCTGGGGCTAGCATCCTCCCCAGGGAGCCTCAGATGGTAAAGAATCTGCCTGCAATGCCGGACACCTGGGTTCAATCCCTGGGTGGGGAAGATGCCCTGAAGAAGGAAATGGCTACCCCCTCCAGTACTGTTGCCTGGGAAATCCCATGGATGGAGGAGCCTGGTGGGCTACAGTCCATGGGTTTGCAGAGAGTCGTACACGACTGAGCGACTGACATCTTTATGTTCAGGGAGACTGTATGTTTGCTCTTAAGTATTTGACTTCTTTGGTGGCTCACGGTAAAGCGTCTGCCTACAATGTGGGTTCGATCCCTGGGTCTGGAGGATCCCCTGGAGAATCCCATGGACAGAGGAGCCTGGTAGGCTACAGTCCATGGGGTCACAAAGAGTTGGACATGACTGGGCGACTTCACTTTCACCTTCTTTGCCACGTGTGGGCACTGGCCTGGCCCTGGGGACACCGCAGTGGGCACCCTGCCCTCAGGAAACTAGGACCGGAGCCCCTCAGCCTTGAGGGGCCCGGATGACTCATGCTGGGAGACCATGGGTGCTGGGATGGCCTGGTCCATGCCATGCCATGGAGGTTGGGGGGACGGGCGGTGGGGGGCACACTGGGCAGGGTCACGGTGGCAGCCTGAGCAGACACCCCTGTGCTTGTAGCTTTTCCCCGAGAACTGGGATGGCGCCTCCACAGTGTGGATGTTTGCCCGGATGGTGCAGGCGCGGCACGTCCGGGTGTGGCCTTCTGATGGGCACCGCCAGGCTGCCCCCCGCAGTGATGCCAACCCGGGTAGCCCCCTGCGGGTGGAGCTGCTGGGCTGTGAGCCAGGTACAGGCTGGGCTGGGGGAGGGAGAGATGGCAGTGGGCAGGAGGGATGGGCAGGAGCCCTCAGCCATCGCCCCCACCCCGCCATGTCCCCATCGGGCAGCGCCCCTGTGCCCAGGGGTTGGGCACCGCTGTGCCAGTGGCGAGTGTACCCCCAGGGGGTCCCTGTGCAATGGTGTGGAGGACTGCGAGGACGGCTCCGATGAGGAGGGCTGTGTGCCCCTGCCCGCAGGCGCTGGCAGGTATGGGGCGCCCTGCCACCCGGCCTAGCCTTGGTAGGGGGGCCCGCCTTGTGGGAGGAGCCTGTGCCACCTTCAACCCAAAGTGCCCGTGGGCCCGAATGTGCTGAGTTGCTTCAGCTGGGCGCCTTTGGAGGCCTCGTCCCACGTGGGATTCTGTGCCATTGTCCTGGAGCTGGAGATCAGTGGTTCTCAGAGGGTGGTCCCTGGACCAGAGCCATCAGCATCACCTGGAAGTTGGTAGAAATGCAGACTCTCAGGCTGCAGCCTGGACCTGCTGAGGCAGACACTGGGGGGCGGGGGGCACCCAGCCCTCCGCTTAACAACCCCTGCAGGGGACTCTGACCTTTGGGACCACGGTGGAGGGCATCCCCATGTCTAGTCTCAGCGGGCAGTGCCCTCCCCAGGCCCGCCTAGGGATGACCCCCTGCCGGGATGGGGCTTCCGAAGCTGGGAGGGCCCCTGGAGCCCCCGTGGTTATTTTTCTCTCAGAATCGAGTCCACAGCCTGGATCTCTGCGCCCTCCTCCACCCAGCCTGGACAGCTGCTCCCTCAGCCCAGCGAGGTGTGTGGGGAGACGTGGGCCCAGCGGGTGGGCCGCAGGGCCCAGGACACCCCAGCATCTCAGCAACCCTGGTCCTCACTCCCTTCACGCTGTCAGCCAGCGTGGCCTCCCTGTGCAGCCCTGGTATTCCTTTCTCCATCGGGGCTTCAGCCTTGAGCCTCCTGGGGCCAGCTTGGTGCTGGGCTGGGGGCCAGAGGGTGTAGGGAGCACTGGGTGGACGCCGGGCCAGGAGGAGTCAAGGAGATGGGAGAGGCATAGAGGTCCATGTGCCTATAGCATGGCGATACCCACAGGTCAGTACCAGGGCATCAGGTGCTCAGAGCCAACCCAAGCCCAGAGGCCCCGGAGGCTTCCTGGACAAGGCTTGAAGGATGGGAGGTGGGGGGTAACGTAGAGATGGGGGCCGGGCACTTGTCCCACAGGAGAACAGCCTGGTGGGGACACCAGAAGGGAGAGTGACCTCAGCACTCAGGCACACGCGTGGGTGCTGGGGGTACGATGGAGGTTTGGAGAGAAGGGCCGGAGTGGCCCCCCTGGGCGGGCAGGAAGAACAGCTCCTGAACTCCTGGCACCTGGGGGGTGTGGAGCCCGACATCAAGACTGCACACCCCAGCCTTGCCCTGAGCCATGAAGGGGGTTGGAGCTGGGGGTCCGAGTGCACCCCCCGGAGGGGATGAGAAACTGGACACCAGGCTGAACTGCTGGGCTGGGGCCTCACCGGCAGCTGACCATCTCCTCTCTTCGCAGGGTCTGGCAGAAGCAGAGGCTGACCACTGGCATCCCGGGCAGGGGTCACCCATGCCCCCCACAGGTACATGCCCAAACTCGAGGCCGCCTTCCTGGCCTCACCACCCGCCACCCCCGACCCCTGCCGCCTGCCTGTTCTCTCAGGGCAGGGGGCAATTACCTCTCTGGAGTTCAGTTTTTTGACCCTTCTTGTCCTCTGACTGAGCAAGGAGGGCTCAGGGAGGCAGGCATGGTCCCCGTGGACTCCTTGGCCAGGTCCAGCCCCTGCCCATCGTCCTGGACTCCAGGGTGTGAGGCTTCTGGCTGGTCCCTGGGGCTGAGCATGTGCCCTGCAGGCGGGGGGGCTGCCTTCCCCAGGCCCCTGGCCTGTCTGTGGGCTGCCACCCAGGACTCCCTCCACCCCCCATCCCCCTACTCACCCAGCCAGGCACCCATTTCAGAAGCATTTGCAGGCAGCAGATGTGTCAGTGGGCACAGGGAAGCCAGGGTCACCCAGTTAGCAGGGTCCTAAATAGGACAAGGAAGGGGCTCCCGTTGTGTGCCAGCCCTCCCCCCTAACCATGGCCGCCTGGCCCTTCACCTGCACGAGGGCCCAGGAGAGCCGTCTTCTGGGGAGGCAGTCGGTGAGGGCTATCAGGGCAGCTGGGAGTGACCTTCTCCCTTGGGACGTGTTGGGCCCATCTCACCATCTGCCCAGAGCCTCAGTTTCCCCCTCTGTGAGCCCAGGAACACTTATGGTCCCTTCCAGAAAGTTCTGAGGATAGCTATTCGGAAGCCTGGCTAGCGGTGCTTCTGTGTCTCTTGTGAGAAGCAGATGAAGCCACTTGAACCATTGCTCGGGTCCAGGGAATGCAGACTCCCATGACGAAGTCTCCTCTCATCCCAAGTCTGGTTCTAGAAAAAAGGCTGTCTTCTTAAGCATGAATCTCTCGTACAAAATAGGTTCATCCCTCTTTTCCCTGTAGCTGCCAGGAGGCTCCCGGCCGATTTCTGTGTACCTGCAGCGAAGGGCTGGTGCTGAGTCTCTGGCCGGGCGGCTCCTCCTGCTGCCGTTTGTGTTTCTCCATAAACGTTGACTTTATAGTGAGTTTCACTTGGAGGCTGCTGTGTGTGTCTTTGTGAGTGGAGAGTACATATCTCACTCAAAGCTCAGCTTTTCTTCTGCGTTCAGTTAAAACCCTTCTTGTGCCCCTGGGACGACCGAGTCCCCTTTCCATTTTGATCTGAAGCCCCTCGGAAGGTGGGGTGTCACCTGTCACCACCCCGAGACCTGGAAAACCCTCTGGAGGGCCCACGTCAGCCTCATCTCAGGGACGGAACTGACAGGCTCCCCCTCCCTCCTGCTCCCCTAGGCAAGGGGCCAGCGAGTCTTGGGTCCGAACCTCACCCAAGTCCTGGGGGATCTGTGCGGACTGCGACCCCCAGCCCCACCTCCCAACCGGAAGTACAGGCCCTGAGACCAGAAATGGCAGCTGTGACGATGCTGCCCCCGCACCCTATGATGACACCCGAGGTCCCTGCTGGTGAGATGCCTCCTGCCCTGTAGAGACAGCTTCCCTGTGGAGGAACTGAGCCCCTGAGAGCTTGGCTGCTTTGCTCCAGGTCACACGGCTTGAGCTCAGGGGCTTGGGAGGATCAAGCCTAGGACCCAAGTCTCCTGAGACCGCTCCCTGCTTTTCTGTAATCCCACAAAGGGCAGGAAGGGAGGGCACAGCGGATGTCAGGAGGGAGGCTGGGGGGTGGTAGGAGGTGACAGAGGAGAGAGGACAGGGCTGGGGAGGGGGCGATGGCCGGTCAGCTGGCTGCGGTGGCGCCCACAGGATGGAGCACCACCCCAGGGCCCTTCCCACCCGTGCGGTGCAGCCCAGGCCAGGTGCCCTGCGAGGTCCTGGGCTGCGTGGAGCTGGAGCAGCTGTGTGATGGGAGAGAGGACTGTCTGGATGGCTCTGATGAGAGGCCGTGCGGTGAGCACCCTGGAGAGTCTGGTGCCATGTGGGTGGTAACGGCAAGATGGCTGTAGGTTTGGGGAGGTGCCTGCCTCCGTTTCTAGCATATATGAGAAGGTCCTGGGAAAGTCTAGTGGCCACGGGGAGTGGAAGGAAACTGAATGGGTTAAATCAACCAGCAGTGTGTGTTTTGGGGGTTGGTGAAGGGGGGGCTTGGGATAGGTGTTTTATAAAACCTCTCTGACCTTGGAGGTTGTTCATCTATCCATCTATGCATCCATCAAAGTAGACCACTATGCTCAAAGCCTAGTTTTCAATCAAGAGAAGAGCGATCAAGTATTAGCCAGTAATGGAAAGGATGGAGTGATAGCCAGTTACTCCAGGGGGAATCCATCAGGAAGGGATACCTGGGGAGTGAACTGTTCTGGCTTCTCTTGGGACACTCGGAGAGCTGTTGACAAACACACTGTGAGATGGTGTGTGGACGGAAGAGCACCCCACTCATAGCAGAGGGAAGCCCGGGTGCTGGGCTGGGTGGGTGTGGGAAGAATCAGGAGGAAGGGAAGGCCAGGCTAGGGTCAGCAGGTTCAGTTCTACGCTGGGCCTGGGGTTGAAGGGGTTGGTTTATCACTGGCCAGAATCACCTGTGCCCTTGCCCTTCCCCAACTCCAGCACGGGCATTGGGCACCATGCCCTTCACCGTGCCCACCACCGCCCTGCCAGAGTTGCCGGCCTCCAGGGGCCTCTGCTCGCCGAGCCAGCTGACCTGCGGCAGTGGGGAGTGTCTGCCCTCCGAGCGGCGCTGCGACCTGCAGCTGGACTGCCAGGACGGCTCGGATGAGAATGGCTGTGGTAGGGGCGAGGCTGGTCCGGGTCAGGTCAGGGTGCTCCCTGGGGAGGGCCTCTTCCCGCGTGAGCCCCTCTCTGAACCAGGCCCACCTGTCCGTCCCCGCAGTGGACTGTGGTCTGTCGTCCTGGTCTGGCTGGAGCAGCTGCAGCCGTAGCTGTGGCCTGGGCCTCGCTTTCCAGCGCCGGGAGCTGCTGCGGCTGCCCCTGCCCGGGGGCAGCTGCCCATCGGACCGGCTCCGCAGCCAGCCCTGCTTCGTGCAGGCCTGCCCAGGTAACCGGCCTCCCCTCCCAGGCCTCCCCGCAACACCCCCTCCCAAAGGTGGGACACCCTCATGAGGAGATGCCCCTGCTCCCCCTTGGGACCCGTGTGTCCGGCTCCAGGACTCTAGGAGGACAGCCCGGCCCGGCCCCCTTCCTGCCAGAGTGTGGGAACTGGAGCCGAGGCCGGCTGGCCCCAGAGGAAGGCTGTGAAAAGGCGGCCCCGCTGGTCCCGGGCTCTGCGCCCGAGGCCCCGCGGCGCTTTTGTTCAGCAGATCCGAGGGAGGGGCCCCAGCCCGCCGCATCCTTGCATCCAGGGTTTCCCACGCGGGGCTTCCTCGGCCAGCAGGCAGCCCTTGTAACCCCGCTTCTCACCGCTGCCTCCAGGGGGCGCGCCGCCCCGGGATTCCTTTTCGGGGACCAGAGCCTTGATCCCCAGAGGCCTTTCCACACATCACCCGCCCTACCCACCTAAGGGGGCTTTCCTGGGACACGAGAGGAAGCTGCGGAGTCCTCGGGGCGCTGCCTTAAGCCACCCCGCTGGCCACTGCCCAGACTCCTCGGCCCCTTGGCCCTGCTCTCTAGCGGGGTGGCAGCTCTTGGGGTTCACCGCCTGGTTCACCCCCGTTCTTCCTCCCGTTCCCTCGCAGTGGCTGGGGCGTGGGCTGAGTGGGAGGCCTGGGGGCCCTGCAGCGTCTCGTGTGGGGGCGGCCATCGGAGTCGTCGTCGAAGCTGTGTGGACCCCCCGCCCAAGAACGGTGGTGCCCCCTGCCCCGGGGCCCCGCAAGAGAGGACACCCTGTGGCCTGCAGCCCTGTGCAGGTGGCACAGGTGAGAGGAGCTGGGCTGGGGCCCGGGGTTCATTTGACGGGGGAGCCCCGGGGTGGGGGTGGGGCTGTGGGACCTGTCGCTGGGCCTCCCAGTGCCTCCTGCCTGGTGTCCATCCTCCCCGCCCATCCCCCAGACTGCGGGCAGGGCCGCGTGCATGTGAGTGCTGAGCTCTGCCGGAAGGGGCTGGTGCCACTGTGCCCACCCTCCTGCCTGGATCCTGAGGCCAATAGGAGCTGCAGCGGACTCTGTCTGGAGGGTGAGACGCACTCAGCAAGCAGGGGTGCTGCGGGCAAGGCCTTCGGGGGTGGTGGGGGGAGTGTGGGCGTCCAGCAAGCCCACCAGCCCTCCGTCTCCACTCCTCCCTGCTGCCCCCTCCCCCACCCAGGGTGTCGCTGCCCCCCCGGGCTCCTTCTCCAGGACGCGGGCTGCCTGCCCCTCTCCGAGTGCCCCTGCCTTGTGGGCGAAGAGCTACAGCAGCCAGGGGTGCCCTTCCTCCTGGACAACTGCAGCCGATGGTCAGGGCGCCTACCGGCCGTGGAGGTGGGGGGGCCGGGGCGGGGTCAGGGGCCACTCCCCGCCTTCCGGTCCTGACCTCCGCCCTCGCCCCCGCTGCCCCCCCAGCGTGTGTGAGAACGGGGCCCTGTTGTGTGAACCAGGGGGCTGCCCCGTGCCCTGCGGCTGGTCAGCCTGGTCGTCCTGGGGCCCCTGTGACCGCTCCTGTGGCTCTGGCGTGAGGGCCCGGTTCAGGTGTGCGGGCAGAGGGGCCATGGAACTGGAAGGGATGGGGCGGCGCGGGGCGAGCGGAGGGCCTCGGGGTGGGGGGGGGCGAGGGGCGTGGCGGGGAGCGGTGCCCAAGCTGCCTCTCTCCTCAGGTCCCCCTCCAACCCTCCGGCTGCTTCGGGGGGCTCCCCGTGTGAGGGCCAGAGGCAGGAGCTTCAGGCCTGCTACTCGGCGTGCGGGGCAGGTGGGTCCCCGCCAGCCTCCTTCCTCCAGATTCCTGCCAGGAGAGCGCGGCTGGGTTGAGCCTGCTGGTCACTCTGCTGGGTGATCAGTCCTGGGTGGTCAGCGAAGCCCCCCATTCAGGAGGCGCCCCCGGGAGGAGATGAAGGCCTGCGGGGGGCACAAGTGTCTGACAGCAGGATGGGGGCATGAGACTGGACCTGGGGGCCGGGTGCAGGCAGAGGGAGCTAACTCAGGACCTCCTGGAGCCCAAGACTGTTGCCCTCCTTCCACAGCCGGGGCGGCCCCCAGAGCCATCCCAGCGGAGGTCTCTGGGTCTTTTGTGAGCAGGCGACTGGGCAGGGTGAGAGCAGGGAAGTTGGGGTGCAGCTGGGGGCCCAGGGGATCTGGGTGCAGGTTCTGAGCAGGAGAAGAAGGAGGGGCTGTTGGAGAATGGCAGCTGGCTGGCTGAGGGGTCTCTAGGATTTCCTCACTGAGGCTGAATGAAGGACCGTTGTTTAGAAGGCTCTGGAAGAAAACATGAAGTTGGGCGTGGGCTTGTGGAGGTACCTGCCAGGCCCCCAGATAGAGGTGGGGGCCTAGTGAACCAAATTCAGTTCAGTTCAGTCACTCAATAGTGTCCAACTCTTTGCAACCCCATGGATTGCAGCACGCCAGGCCTCCTTGTCCATCACCGACTCCCAGAGTTTACGCAAACCAGATTCAGCAGGAGGCTAAGCTCTGAGAGACCTGGGTCCACGGTGGGAGTCCCGCAGGGGCAGAGACCACGCCCACCCTCACAAGCCCTTCTCTTGCCCCCGTAGCTTCTCGGACCTCACCCTGGTTGTCCTGAGGTACCCCTGGCTTGCAGGGCCCCATGCAATCTCCCACCCTTTTCCTTGCAGAGGTTCCGGGCTGGACAAGCTGGGCTCCTTGGTCCGCCTGCTCCAGAAGCTGCCTCATCCCTGGAGGGGGCCCAGCCCTGCGCAGCCGTTCCCGGCTCTGCCCCAGCCCCGGGGACATGTCCTGCCCAGGAGAGGCCACCCAGGAGGAGCCCTGCAGCCCCCCTGTGTGCCTAGGTATGGCACCTTCTGAGGGGGGGGCCCTCGAGTGGGGCGAGGCACAGATGAAGAGAAGAACGTTTCGGGAAGGGTGGGGGCAAACCTGGCTGTTGCCCAGAAGCTTCTCTCTGGCCCCCAGTCACAGGCCCCCCAGAAGCCCAGCAGGGGATGCACAGGGTGGGCCTGGCCTGAAGGCGTGTTGGGGGCAGCCCTGGAGGTGTGAGTGTGGTGGGGGCCGAGGCTGCCGTTTAGACCCTGCAGACCTCCGCGCCCCCCACGCCACCCTGACCATCCCGCATCTCTGCCATGTCCCTGACCATTGTTGGCTGTCTCTTCCTCCCAGGGCTGGGTGTCTGGGGTCAGTGGGCCGCCTGGTCCGCCTGCTCCGCCCTGTGTAATGGGGGCGTCCAGACCCGAGGGCGCGGGTGCTCTGCCTCGGCTCCTGGGGACCCTGGGTGCCAGGGACCCCACAGCCAGACCAGGGACTGCAACACGCAACCCTGCACAGGTGAATGTCCCCTTCCCGTTCTCCTGCCCGCCTCAACCAGCCGGCCTCGGGGGCTGCTGACCTTCTCCCCACCCACCTTCGCTTGGCACCGACCTCTGCCTCCAGGACAGGCTGTGCCTTGAGCTGACTTGGCCCGATTTCCCGTCTCCTCCAGCCCCCAGCTCCCTCGCCCCGCCCCCGACACACCCTCCCATCTCCTGGGCCCTCTGGCGTGTCCCCTGCTGAGACCCGCTCTGTCTTCCCCGTGCAGCCCAGTGCCCGGGCGACATGGTGTTCCGCTCAGCAGAGCAGTGCCGCCGGGAGGGGGGCCCGTGCCTCCGGCAGTGCCTGGCGCGGGGCCCTGGGGTGGAGTGCACCGGCGTCTGCACCGCGGGCTGTGCCTGTCCCGAGGGCCTCTTCCTGCACAACAGCAGCTGCCTGCCTCCGAGTCAGTGCCCCTGCCAGCTGCGCGGGCAGCTCTATGCCCCTGGAGCAGTGGCCCGGCTGGACTCGTGCGGCAACTGGTGGGCACCAGGGTTGAGGAGCATGGAGCGGGGAGGCTCGTAGCCACGGGGTGGGTGGGCATGGACTCCCACCAGTGGCGGGGGTGCCCAGCATGCTTCCATCCTGATGTGAAGCCCGGAGCGGCAGGCGTCTGTAGTAACTGTCCAGCTCGTTTACTTATGGGGAAACCGAGGCTCAGTTGAGGGAGGCGATTTATGACGGAACTAGAGCCTAGAGTTGTTCTGGGAGTTGGTGCTGGACAGGGAGGCCTGGCGTGCTGCAATCCATGGGGTGGCAAAGAATCGGACACGACTGAGCCACTGAACTGAGAGCCTAGAGTTAGGAGAGCAGGTCTATGTTCTCCTTCCAGTTTCTCTTTCCTGAGTATAATTGACTTCCTGGGACCCACTTGATAGCTGCTCCGAAACCTTGAAGCACCCCTCACAAAGCTGATACCAGGACTCCGCCAGCAGAGGGGGCACTAACCCCATTCCTTTTTTTGTTATTATTTTTCTTTATTCAGTTCATTTTTATCTTCCTTTTTACTTTCTATGCTCTGGTCCTCCCTCAATCCCCTCCTTCATTCTTCCTCTCTACCCTGCCCCTTTCTCGTTTTCCTTTTCTCTCTTAGATTTTTTTTTCTGAAATGTCAACATTTTTGATGAGTGGGTTTTGAAGCATTTACTGGAGAAAAACAAAAAGGAGGAAAACTTCAAAAGAGAAATCCAGGAGACTCAAACTAGTATTTACTCCTTCTGAGTAGCTCCTAACTGGCCTGGAAGAGTCACTCAAAACCATCTCTACAGTGTTTAATAAACATAAATGGAATAAAGTTTAAAAAGGCAAATTCTTTTTATCAAGGCAATAAAACCATGGGACAGAGGGCAGCACGGTGCCTAGGGGTGTCAGGGAGCTCGTGGAGAGTGGAATTGGCGGGGAGGCTGGGTCAGAATCCTTGGTCACTCATGAACTCCATGTGGGACGTAGGGCAACTTGCTTTACTTCCCAGACCCTCGGGTTCCTCTTCTGTGTGGTGGACACCACTTCCCGGCCTCTTCTCCCTGGGGGCAGGTACACAGGGCTGCAAGGGGAAGGCTGACTGTGGCCTCCCTGGGTCCTCTCTCTGCAGCACCTGTATCTCTGGTGAGATGGTGTGTGCCTCGGAGCCCTGCCCAGGTACCCCCATGCTCGGGGCCAAGGAATTGGCAGTGGTTGGGTCTCAGGGATGCTGGTCCCTTCAGTAATCAACCTGGTGGTGTTGGGGGTGCCCTCCGGAAGCTGGGGTCCAGGGAGGACTTGATCTGAATCACACATCCTGTGTCTCTCCCCTGCACCCACCCTGGCAGTGGCCTGTGGCTGGAGCCCCTGGACCCCATGGAGTCTCTGCAGCCGCAGCTGTAACGTGGGTATTCGGCGGCGCTTCCGGGCAGGCACGGCTCCCCCAGCTGCCTTTGGGGGGGCTGCATGCCAGGGCCCCAACATGGAGGCTGAATTCTGCAGCCTGCAGCCATGTGGAGGTGAGAGCCACGACTGGGGTCCTCAAACCTGGGGACTCCCTGCCCTGGACCCCGGGACAGGTGCAAGGGCCTGTCCAAGGAGATGGCACGAGGGTGTGGTTCCCCGGGAGCTCTAAGAGGGGTCCTCGCTGGAGGCCCTGTTCCAGGTGGAATCCTGGGGCCTCCTGAGGAGGGGTGAGGTGTCCGGAGGTGGGTGTGAAGCTGCTGGGGCCTGGGATCCGGGGTGTGGAGTGACCGGGGGCCTGGGTGTGACAGGCAGTGCCTACAGTGACCTGGGTGTCACCCCAGGTCCTGGTGGGGAATGGGGCCCCTGGTCTCCGTGCTCCGTGCCCTGTGGGGGCGGCTACCGGAATCGCACCCGAGGGAGTGGCCAGCCCAGCCCCATGGACTTCTCCACCTGCGGTCTGCAGCCCTGTGCGGGTGAGGGCACCCACCTTCTCCTCCCTACCCCTCCCAGAGCTCCATCAACTCCTCCCTGTCCCCCTAGGAACTCCTCTCCCGGAGCTTCCGGGCAGCCCCATGACCTTCCTGATCACACCTAGAGCTGATGTGTACCCCCCGGGGGGAGACCCTGGGGGGGAATCGAATGTGCCTGGCTGAGCTGTCAACCTGTTTCCCCCAGGGCCAGTGCCCGGTGTGTGCCCCCCAGGCAAGCGGTGGCTGGACTGTGCCCAGGGGCCTGCGTCCTGTGCAGAGCTCAGTGCCCCAGGAGCGGCTGACCAGCCCTGCCACCCTGGCTGCTACTGCCCTTCCGGGATGCTCCTGCTGGTGAGTGTCCCCTGCCTGGCCTCCTCAGGGCCTGGGCAGGGGCAAAGCCAAGAGTGTGGGGCAGGAGGCAGGGAGAGCCTGCAGGGTTGAGGACAGAGCGCTGAACTCGGGGCACGTGGTTCTGCTCTGCCAGCCCCATGACCAGCACGTGACCCTGGGCGAGTGGCCATCAGGTCTTTTCTCCCAGAAATTGGGGGTCATGCCCCTCCCCATGGCCCTTGCACCTGTTGGTGTGCATTTCCCCAATACTGGAAATTGGGAAGAAATGGGTGTTTGGAAGGAGCATCCATGACATTTGAGGGTGGGCGCCTGCCAGGTGGGTGCTGAGCTCTGCTTTGCGGAGTGTGGGCAGACTGCGCTGGAAACCAGAAGGTAGTGGGGGGTTTTTGATTCCAGAACAACGTGTGCGTGCCCACCCGGGACTGCCCCTGCACCTACGGGGGACGCCTCCACCCCCCAGGCAGTGCTGTGCTACGTCCATGTGAGAATTGGTGAGGCTGCCGCCCCCTGCAATGGCCCTGTGACCCCAAGGACCCTCTGTCTCTCCTCTGCATTAGGGGGTGGGGGAGTCTTGGCCTCCATGGGAAACAGAGACGCCCCCCTCCCACAGGCACAGTGTTCAGCAAGCCTGCGTGTGCCCCTCGCCTGCCCCCTCCTCACCAGTCTCCCTCTTCCCACGCATCTCCGTCTGCTGGGGCGTTCCCAGTCTCGCTCGTCTCGTGGAGTTTGTGGGCAATTTCTGGCCTCCCCTGGCCTGTGGCTGCATCCCTCTCACCTGCTTCACATGGCCGCCTCCTCCCTGGTCTTCACATCCCCTCTGTCTGTACCTTTGTAGAAGGGTCACCCTAACGGCTCCATTCTAACTTGATCACTTCTGCAAAGACCCCCCTTTACAAACAAGGTCATAATTCTGCAGTCACGCTCACACGTTAGGGCTCCAACACATGAATCTGAGGGGACACATTCAGCCTGTAAGAGCTCCCCCACCATCTGCTGCTTCTCCACCAGCTCCTGTGTCTCTGGGCTCATCACTAACTGCACCTCCTGGCCCTGTGAGGAGGGTGAGAAGGGGGCCTCTCCTGACTTCACTCCCCCTGCCCCGCCAGAGTGGGTCTGTGCAGGGGTGGGACGGGGGTAGCACTGGGGAGGAAAGCCCTTGGGAGAGGGGGGCAGGGAGGGGGCGGCCTGTCCTGTGCACCGAACTCTGCTCCCTGCCCTTTGGGCCCCTTCAGCCTTCCATCACTCTGTCCTCTCTGCCTCTCCCTGCTGTGCACCCCAGGTCAGCCCACGTGGTCACCCTGGACCCCGTGGAGCGAGTGCTCGGCCTCTTGTGGCCCAGCCCGGCGCCATAGACACCGCTTCTGCACTGGGCCCCCCAGTGCGGCGCCATCCAGCATGGCCCCGCCACCCCTGCTGGCCTCGGTGCCCCCTCTTTGCCCAGGCCTTGAGGCAGAGGAGGAGCCCTGCCTCCTGCCAGAGTGTGACCGTGAGTCCTGTGGAGCCCAGATGTACCCACTGCCTTGCCCCAGTCAAGCCCAGCCCCTCGCCACTGCTTCCTCTTCTGTTCCCCAGGAGATGGAGGCTGGGGCCCTTGGGGACCCTGGTCCAGCTGTAGCCGGAGCTGTGGAGGGGGTCTCCGGAGCCGGAGCCGAGCCTGTGATCAGCCCCCACCCCGGGGCCTGGGGGATTACTGTGAGGGGCCTCGGGCCCAGGGGGCGGCCTGCCAGGCTCTGCCATGCCCAGGTACCTGCCAGGGACGGCAGTGGGGGTCAAGGAGGAGAGATGGGAAAGCTGCAGGGGGCATTCTGGGGAGGCAAACAGGGAGGTGGGGGGGCGGGAGAGTGACCCCCACAGCTGTCAACCCACCTGGTGCCCTCCCCCCAACCCCCCACACCCCCCCCCAGTGACCAACTGTACCGCCATCGAAGGGGCGGAGTACAGCGCCTGTGGCCCTCCCTGCCCTCGCTCCTGCGATGACCTCGTGGTGAGTCTGGGCTCCTGATGGTCACGTTGCCGGACGGCATGTCAGGGTGTGGCCGCTCTGACCTGGGGCCGTCTGCGGTTGGAGGGAAGGAAAGGGGTCAGCGCCCAGCTGGCCTGGCTCCTGATTCTAGAGAGCAGCAGGAGTGAGTCTCATCCAGCATCCCTTGTCGTCCTTACACAGCATATACGTTTCTCGGTTGACACATTTTATGATAGAAACAGCAGGAACACACAGGAAAAGGGCAGTCCTTTTGATGGATCATCCATCCGAAGCCCCCCGCCCCGGCGCGTTGGTGCCCAGACCTTGACCCAGTGCGTGCGTGAGTGCGCAAGCACCTGCCGGGACGCGGGGCCAGTACAGGGCCATGGAGAGGGACCCAGGCCGGCTGCCGCCAGGGGTGGACACGGTCCAGTGGCTCCTGCACAGTGGTGGGGAAGCGGCCCCGAGTCAAAAGATGCTGGAGCAAACAGCTAGGGCAAAGGGACGGCGCTTTGAGAAGCCTTGCTTGGGCCTGTCCAAGGGGGATGGGAGGCTCCACACATAGGCGGGAGGACCAGGACACGGTGCTTGGTCCCGACCTCTCCCAGGAATTCCGGGAGCCTTCCCAAACGCCCGCCGCTACCGCCAGCTTTCCGGTACCCGGCTCCCTCCATCCTAGGAGATCTGCCTTGGTCCCCACTCAACCCTCCACGGGGCCCAACGTCTGGAGGATACTCCATTCAGGGAAGCTCTTCGCAGGCTGTCCCTTCCCCACACTCCTTCCCTGGAGGAGAAACTCCAGTGGAAACTCAGCATAAACTGTGTCTAGAAAAGACAGCTATGACCAGGAGCATGGTACTTCCTCCCCTCTGCGCCCCTCCCTGCCCCCAGCCTCCTCCTCCACTTCATCGTGGCTCCCAGGCACCCCTTCCATCCCGCAGCAGTCTCCTTGGGCCTCCGGCTTTCCATTGACTCGGACCCTCCCTTCCTTGTCCCTCAGCACTGCGTTTGGAGCTGCCAGCCCGGCTGTTACTGCCCCCCAGGCCAGGTGCTGAGTGCTGACGGCACCGTCTGTGTGCAGCCCGGTCACTGCACCTGCCTGGACCTGCTGACTGGGGAGCGGCACCGTCCAGGTGCCCAGTTGGCCAAGCCTGACAGCTGCAACTACTGGTGAGGGCCGGTGGGGGCGGGGGCAGCGTGTGGGCAGGATGCCATGGGTGAGGGCAGGGCTAGTCCACTCCGTGTCTCACACACCTGAGCTCTCCCAGTCTCAGCTGATGCAAGCTAGGCTCCCACAAGCCCTGAGAAGATGCAGCAGGTACCCTAATCCCTGGTCCGACAGGTGAGGAAACTGAGGCAGCCAGCTCCGGGGACCTGGGAGATTTTGAAGAGCTGGGCTTGTGCTTTGAGGGGGCAGGGGGTGGCGGTGTGGTGTTTCCTCCCGCTGTCTGACCTCCTTCAGCTGCAGATGACCTGCAGTCACTTCCCCATAGGGCTGAGTCCGCAGGACACCTGAATGTGCCTGGAGTGGGTCAGGGAGCAGGGGCTGGAGGTGCTGAGAGTAGGGAGGGGGACTGAGACCTCAGAGGCTGGAGGTGGGGGAGAGGGGAAGGGGAGGCAGACAGGGAGGGGCGTGTGTGGAGGGCACCATGCGAGTGAGCTGCCCTCTTTCTCTGTGCCTGCATGCCCCGCCCAGCACCTGCTCCGAGGGCTGGCTTACCTGCACAGACCTGCCTTGCCCAGGTATGTACCCTGCTCAGAGCGAGGTGAGAAAAAGCAGTGTCCTGGGGCACAGGGAGGGCTGGGACCGGGGGAGGGATGGCTGCACCCCAGGGCTCACCATTTACCCCCACAGTGCCTGGTGCCTGGTGCCCGTGGTCGGAGTGGACAGCATGCTCCCAGCCCTGCCGGGGCCAGATGAGGACCCGCTCCAGGGCCTGCAGCTGCCCGGCTCCACAGCATGGCGGGGCCCCGTGCCCCAGGGAGGCAGGGGAGGCGGGGGCCCAGCATCAGAGGGAGACCTGCACCAGCCCCACCGAGTGCCCAGGTGAGACGCCCCACCAGGCGGCTCCAATCCCAGTGGGCTGGGACCTCTTGGGCCTCCCAAGGCAAAGGGATGCTTTTGTATTTCTGCCGCAGTGGATGGAGCCTGGAGCCCGTGGGGACCATGGTCTGCCTGTGACATGTGCCTGGGGCAGTCCCATCGCAGCCGAGTGTGTAGCTGGCCCCCCACCTCTGAGGGAGGCCGGCCCTGCCCTGGGGGCCACAGGCAGAGTCGCCCCTGTCAGGGCAATTCCACTCAGTGCACGGGTGAGGACTTCTGTGGAGATGGCGGGTGGTGGTGGTGGCTTGTAAGGCTAGGGAGATGCTACCTCTGACCTTTCACCCCCTGCATCTGACGCCTCCCCCCCCCACCAGCCACCGCATACACACATGCATGCCACTTTCTTTAAGGGAAAGCCCTTAGGGCACCCACCCCATGGAACTGGGCAAGTGAAGGTCCTAGCAGGTGGTGGGCATGGAGGGAGGGCTGGTCACCCAACTCTTGGGACGCCCCGCCCCCCAGGGTGGACCCCCCAAACCCACCCTCTCTGCTTCCCTCCTGCTGCAGACTGTACGGGTGGCCAGGATCTTCTCCCCTGTGGGCAGCCCTGCCCCCGCTCCTGCGAGGACCTGTCCCCTGGGGTTGAGTGCCAGCCAGACTCGACAGGCTGCCAGCAGCCCAGCTGTGGGTGCCCCCCTGGCCAGCTGTCCCAGGACGGCCTTTGCGTGCCCCCCACCCAGTGCCGCTGCCAGTACCAGCCTGGAGCCATAGGTCGGTGCCTCCCGCAACCTGCCCCCGAGCACAGCAGCGCCCTCCCGCCTGGCCCCTGCCACTTTGCCCATGGGGGCCAGCATGGGCAACTCCCACATTCCAGGGCTGGTACCCCTTGGGGCTTCTGTGTCCTCTGCCTGCCAAGACCCAGGTCCCCGTGGGTGGAGACAGCGGGGTAGAGCCCTGAGCAGCGTTGGTGATTGGCTGAGCCATCTGAAGCGCCTGCCTCCCCTCCTGTGCCCTCAGGGATCCCTGAGAACCAGAGTCGCTCCGCGGGGTCTGGGCTCAGCTCCTGGGAGAGCCTGGAGCCCGGCGAGGTGGTGACGGGGCTGTGTGACAACTGGTGAGCCAAGAGCGCCAGGGAGGCTTGGGCTGCCAGCCGGGCAGGAGGGCCCTGTCTTCTAACTGCCCACCCTTGTCCCCAGCACCTGCGTGGCAGGCATCCTTCAGTGCCAGGAGGTGCCCACCTGCTCAGGGCCGGGGCTGTGGGGCTCCTGGGGCCCCTGGGAGGACTGCAGCGTCTCTTGTGGTGGAGGGGAGCAGCTGCGCTCCCGCCGCTGCCCGCGGCCCCCTTGCCCGGGGCCTGCCCGCCAGAGCCGCACCTGCCGCACCCAGGTCTGCAGAGGTGAGCCCCGGCCTAGGCTCTGTCACTCCTGATCCCCATCCTGGCCTTTGACCCTGACTCACAGGTTGCCTTCTGATCTCTCCCACCCCATCGCCACATGCCACCCCTCACCCAGGCCAGTGGTGGGCAAACAGAGGAGGAAGCAGGCGGATGTGGGGGGCAGGGGAGACTGTAGGAGCGGGCGTGACCCAGGGCCCGGCCCAGGGAGGGTGTGGTCTGCACGACTCTGGGGGGACACTGGAGGGGATGGGCACTGGGGTGAGCGGAGGTAGGCACAGGAGGCTGTGAGAGCGGCGTGGCACAGGTGCTCACTCGGGGTCCCCTTCAGAGGCAGGCTGCCCGGCCGGGCGTCTGTACCGCGAGTGCCAGCCCAGCGAAGGGTGCCCCTTCTCCTGCGCCCACGTCACCGGGCAGGTGGGCTGCTTCTCTGCTGGCTGCGAGGAGGGCTGTCACTGCCCCGAGGGCACCTTCCTGCACCGCTCAGCCTGTGTCCAGGTTAGGACTCCCCCTGCCAGAAGCCCAGGGCCCTCCCCTCCCCCGTCAGCTCTCACCTCTGAAGACCCCATGGCCTCTGGACAGCCTCTAAGTGTCCTGACTTAGAGCTGGTGACCCTGAGCCCCCAGGCAGGGGAAGGGACACACCGAGTCAGGGGACAGTTCCCAGCAGAGCTAGACTCAAACGCAGGTGTCCCCGTTTCTGGCTAAGGCCCTTTCCTCCTCCCTCGCTCCCCTCTCGTGGGTCCCATCCTGTAAATGGCCTCTGTTGACCCTGCCACGTCCTGGCTAAGTGCTCTGATCGGGAAGGTGCCTGGCCAGCTCCGGTCAAGCCATAGCCTTACATTGCTCATGGTCAGCTCCCTGACGCAGATACACAGTGCCACTTGCTATTGGAAGTGCAGTCTTAGGGCCCAGAGCTGTCCAGAGCATCCTTCCCACCCGTCTCCTCCCCACCCCACTTCTGAGGATGTCCATGGGGGTGGGGGTAGGGCAGGACTGGCCCCTGGCAGGTGGCTCCAGCCCGTGTCCCTGCACTTTCTCCCCCATCCTAGGAGTGCCCCTGTGTGCTCACCGCCTCATGGCTGCAGGGGTTACGAGTTGCCAGCGCTGACCCGGGGGCTCACCTGTCTGTTCTGGGAGAGAACGGTCAGCTTCTTGGGCCTGGCGATGAGTTGGGCTCGGGTCAGAGCCTCCGTACAGGCTGTCACAACTGGTGAGGGTGTGAGAGATTTGAGGTGGGGGGAATTTGAGGGGGATGATGAGCGTGTAGAGGATTTGGGGGGGATTTGAGGGTTAGGGGGTGAGAGGATGTGTCGAGGGGCCCTGGGTGGCCCTGCACCCCCCAGCCCTGGCCGCTTGACCCTGGGCTCACCCTAGCTCTGTCTCTTTGCCCTTGGGGGCTGATGTGTCTGCCAGCACCCCTTTCTCCTGGGGTCCGAGCTGCTGGCCCCTCATCCTCACACCCTCTCCCCAGCTCCTGTGCGCACGGGAAGCTATCCTGCTCCGTGGGGGCCTGCTCCAAGGCTGCTGGGGGCTTCGGCCCCTGGGGTTCGTGGGGCCCCTGCTCCCGCTCCTGTGGTGGGCTGGGCACCCGCGCCCGCAGCCGCCAGTGTGTGCTCCCCACGCCCGCTCCTGGTGGCCAGGGCTGCCGCGGGCCCCGCTGGGACCTCGAGCACTGCCCCAGCCCAGAGTGCCCAGGTGAGGGAAGCGGGGCGGGGTGGGAGGCGTCTGGCTGGCACTTTGTCCCTTCCTGTCTGTCCATCCCTGTCCCCACTCTGGGTCTAGCTCAGCGTTTCTCTTCTATTCAGACACACTCAACCAAATTTCTGGAACTCATGCCGAATGTGTGTTGGGGGTTGGGTGGGGGAGTGAGGACCCTGACCTTGGAGTCCAGGAGCTCAGATAACCCATTTTGGCATGGGGGGTGTGCCCTGTAGGAGAGTGCGTGTGCTCGGGAAAATGGGGGAGGTTGAGAATTCTCCTAGGGGTATGGTCTAGGAGGGCTTTCTGGAGGAGGTGGCATCTGAGGGGGTCTGAGGGATGGAGAGGACTCAGACGAGTGTTGGAGGAAGGGATGCCAGGAATCAGGCGTGGCCTGAGCAAAGGCCTTGCTACCGTGAGCAGGTGCTGTGCTTGGGGCCTGGGGTGTCTGGGCTGAACCAGAGAGCGACAGGTTTGACCACCAGCCCTGGGGCTTGGGCCTCATGCACTTCTGTCTGGGAAACACTTCTGAGCAGGTTTCCTTTGGCACAGGGGCTGCAGGGTCCACAGTGGAGCCAGCGACAGGCCTTCCAGGTATCAGACTCTCCAGGTTCCCACCCCGATTCCCTGCACCCCTCCCTCTGGGAAGAGCAAGCCCCGGGCCTCCTCCCTCCCTAGCCCTGCTTCGAGCCCAGGAGCCCAGGGCTGACTCCCCGGGGGTCTCCTCTCCCCACCCAAGGCGGCTGGGGCCTGTGGTCCCCGTGGTCCCCTTGCTCCGGCACCTGCACAGATCCGGCTCACCCCGCTTGGCGCAGCCGCAGCCGCCTCTGCCTGGCGAACTGCACCGGGGGTGCCGCTTCCCAGGAGCGCCCCTGCAACCTGCCTTCCTGCACAGGTGCGCCTTCCGGTCCTGACCTCTGACCCTGCCCTGGATTTGGACCCTGAGCCTTCCCTCTAACGTGTCATTCTAACCGCAGCCAACATCCAGCCCCAAGCCCCACATCTAGTACTCCTTGTGCAAATATGGAGTTCTCAACCTGACCCTGGGCCTTCTTTGTGAACCCCAACAGCTGTTGGGGAGCCCTGCCACCTTCCACCCATCCTCACTTATGTGGGTACCAAACACTCCCCCCAACAAAGGTCCCATCCAAATCCCTCAGCCACCCTGGGAGTCTGGGACTACTGTCTCCCCGCCCTGCGCCACTGTTGCCCCCAGAGTGGGGAACTGAGGCCCAGTTGCCAAAGCCACACGACAGTCAGAGTCATATCTGAAAGAGGGGAAGGATGGGGCATAGCCAGCCCTGGCCGAGGAGGTTGGCACTTGAGCTGGGGCGGGGAGGGTGGGGGTCAGAGGGCTGGCTGCAGCTCAGCAGCGTCCTGTGCCCCCCACAGAGCTGCCCCTGTGCCCGGGCCCTGGCTGTGTGGCTGGGAACTGTTCCTGGACCGCCTGGGCCCCGTGGGAGCCGTGCTCCCGCAGCTGTGGGGTGGGCCAGCAGCGCCGCCTGCGGGCCTACCGCCCCCCAGGGCCTGGTGGACACTGGTGCCCCGACGTGCTTACAGCCTACCAGGAACGCCGCTTCTGCAACCTGCGAGCTTGCCCAGGTGCGGTGGGCGGTGAGCGCCTGGCGGGTCTGCCCTTCCTTAGCATCAGGGCCCCACCCCACCCTGGTCCCTTCCATCTCCAGCATGGGACCTCACCCCAGGCTCGGGGAACACGTTGGGGTCCCTGCCTGAGCCAGACCCCTGTGCGGCCCTTCTCTGACCCATTCAGTGCCCGGAGGCTGGTCACGCTGGAGCCCCTGGTCCTGGTGTGACCGGAGCTGTGGAGGAGGCCGGTCCCTGAGGAGCCGCAGCTGCTCGAGCCCCCCACCCAAGAACGGCGGTGCTCCCTGTGTTGGGGAGAGGCACCATGCACGGCTCTGCAATCCCGCGCCCTGTGGTACGGCAGCGGTGATAGCCCTCCTGCCCTTGCTCCCTGCGAAGCTCTCCCCACCCCCTCCTCTAATTTCACCCCCCACGTCACTGTGCACTGTGGATGGGGGGCAGGCTGCTACCTCATCGGCCAGTGAAGGAAACCAAGCCCTGCAAGGGCAGATGGTGGTGGGGCCTGGGCTTTGGGCAAGGACTCCCAGTGGCCAGGGCTGAGCTGCCCAATCCACCCCCACTGCCCACCCCCACCTGCCCCATGGTGGCAGGACTAGAACTCATCCTCTCAGCTGTGACCCCCCCTGCTTCAGTTCCTGGAACCACCTGGTCAAGAGTTTCAGGGGGTTTGAGGATAACAGTCTTGAGATACCTGGTGCCTGGGAGGTCCACTGAGCCAGCCAGGTTGTCACCCCCGCCACCCACTCCGAGCTCCAGCTCCTTCTGAAGTTGGTTCTTCCAAGCTCACTGACCCTATGGACCCTGCACTCTAAGGCCCACCACCTCTATTAGGATGACCCCCACACTGATGACCACCCCCATCCCTTCCATCCTTCTCTGGATGAACACAAAGGAGCCACATAGGTGAGAATGCTGGCTTTTAGACGCACCCATTCAGTCCATCTCAGCAAACACTTCTCAGGAGCAGGCTAGGTGCTGGGCACTCACAGTGAGAGGAACTGACGGCCACTCAGAGTGTCCCCAGGACCCCCAGGGTCTCCCCAGGACCCCAGGTTTCCTGGGGAGCCTGGGGGAGGGATGGGTCATAACGGCTTCACGGAGGTCAGGGTGGCCCCCATGGGGCAGGGGGAGGGTTCCCGAGTCCCAGGGCTCAGGGCCTCCTGACTCTGGTCTTCCCATCTGCCCAGAGGAGGGCTGCCCTGCAGGCATGGAGGTGGTCAGCTGTGCCAACCGCTGCCCCCGCCGCTGCTCAGACCTCCAGGAGGGGATCGTGTGTCAGGAGGACCAGGCCTGCCAGCAGGGCTGCCGCTGTCCCGAGGGTAGGTGCTCCCTTAGGGCACGGCAGGGTGGCTCAGCGGGAAGGCAGAGGGGAGCCCTGGGGCGTGGGCATCAGCTCTGGAGGGTCATCTCCCCGCAGGTTCCCTGGAGCAGGATGGTGGGTGTGTGCCCCTCGGGCACTGCGAGTGCACGGATGCCCAGGGCCACAGCTGGGCCCCGGGGAGCCAGCACCAGGAGGCCTGCAACAACTGCACGTGCCGGGCGGGGCAGCTCTCCTGCACGGCCCAGCCCTGCCCGCCTCCTGCCCACTGTGCCTGGAGCCGCTGGTCAGCCTGGAGTCCCTGCAGCCGCTCGTGTGGGCCTGCAGGGCAGCAGAGCCGCTTCCGGTACGGGGCAGTGCCAGGCCTGTGTCACCTCGCTCCACCGGGGCCTCCTGCAGCCTGGACACGGCCTCTTGGACTGCCGGGGTTCCTGGATCCTGTCCCTGCCGGTGACTTTGTGCCCACTCCGTGACCTGGCCTTGGCTTTGGTCCCTGGTCATCCTTGCCTTTCCTTAACCACCTCCACACCCACCCTGGGCTTCCCCAGGGGCGGTGGGAGGCGTGACGAAGGACCCGGGACCATCTCTTACCTTCTCCGCCCCGGGGCTCCACCCAGGTCTTCCACATCGGGCTCGTGGGCCCCGGAGTGTCGGGAGGAGCAGTCCCAGAGCCAGCTCTGCCCTCAGCCCCCGTGCCCGCCTCTGTGCCTGCAGGGCACCCGCCCCCGCTCCCTGGGGGACAGCTGGCTGCAGGATGGATGCCAGCAGTGGTAAGCTCTGGGGCAGGGGCGGGGGGCAGACGGGAGGGTGCCATCCTGCTGGGCAGCAGCGTCCCTGAGTCTGGGCTCCTCCTTCAGCTCCTGCACCCCGGAGGGCATCATATGCGAAGATGCTGAGTGTGCAGGTCTGAGGGGGTCATTCCCAAACCCCACCGCCCTACTAGCCTTCCACCTCGCCCTCCGTCTATCAGCTCTGTCTGTGTTTCTCTCCCGCCCACTGCCGGCCCCTGTGTGTTGAGGGCCCGGTCCAACCCTCTGCCTCTTTGCTCCTCTGATTTCACTAACTTCCCTGCTGCCTCCTGCAGGGCTGGGGGCCTGGACGCCATGGTCCCCCTGGGCTGACTGCCCTGTCTCCTGTGGAGGCGGAAACCAGGTCCGCACCCGGGTCTGTGTGGCTTCGGCCCCTCCCCGAGGGGGCTCCCTCTGCCTGGGCCCCGATGCCCAGAGCCAGCGATGTGGGCTGTGGCCTTGCCCGGTGCTGCCAGACGCCTGCTCCTGGGGCCCCTGGGGGCCCTGCTCCCGCAGCTGCGGCCTGGGCCTGGCCTCCCGCAATGCGTCCTGCCCCTGCCCTCTGGTCGAGGCTGACCCTGCCTGCAACAGTACCTCCCTGCGCCTGGACACCCAGGCCTGCTACACAGGGCCCTGCCTGGGTGAGTGTGCGTCAGAAGCGAAGCCCCCTTCTCTGTCTCCTACCTGCGCAAGATCCAGAGAATGTTTATTATTATAACCAACTTCCAGATTATCTCCCCAAAACATATGTCTATTTCCTCCCAAGGGATTCCCAGGTGGCTCAGTGGTAAAGAATCTGCCTGCCAGTTCAGGAGCCACAGGGCACCTGGGTTTGATCTCTGGATTGGGAAGATTCCCTGGATTGGGAAGATCCCCTGGAGGGCATGGCAACCTACTCCAGGATTCTTGCCTGGAGAATCCCATGGACAGAGGAGCCTGGCAGGCTGCAGTCCGTGGGGTCACAAAGAATCAGACACGACTGAGTGACTGAGCATGCACGCACCTCTTCTCAAGACTTTTTTCAGTTTTTTCCCTCTTCCCACCATCAGTCCTTTAGAGCCCTGTGGCATGTGACCCTCACTGCTGGGTGGCAGGGAAGCCCGCCAGCTAGACCTTTCGGAATTCTTGGCTCCCTTTGGCCCTTTGCCTGTTCAGGGTGTTGGCTGGGGCTCGGATGAGAGGGGAGGGCAGGTGGGAGAGAGGCTGGGGAGCTCAGAGAGGCCCCTGGCTGAGCCCTGGCCCTGCTTGGTCCCTAGAGGAGTGTGTGTGGAGCAGCTGGAGTGGCTGGACACGGTGCTCATGCGAGGTGCTGGTCCAGCAGCGCTACCGACACCAGCGACCTGCGCCCAGGGGGGCCGGGGCGGGCCCCCCCTGCACTCGACTGGACGGCCACTTCCGGCCTTGCCTCATCGGAAACTGCTCTGGTGAGGCCCCAGGAGCCAGGAGCCGGGGAGACGAACCCTGGCAGGGGCCTCCCTGGGTCCCCAGGGGGCACCGCCAGCTCCTCTTAGAGTGATACTCAGGGTGCCCAGGTCCTCAGAGGGGTTGCCCGTGGCTGCACAGACCTTGCCCTTGGCTGGGACCCTGCTCCAGCTGCTCCCTGCCTCACCCTCGGGTGCTCGCCCCCACCCCGCCCCACAAGCCTTCACCGCGGTTTTCCCACTTTGCAGCCACAGGCCCAGCTGTGGCTGTGTGTGTGTCTTTTCTGTAGTTGCAGTGAGTGGGGGCTACTTTCTAGTTGCGGTGCTTGGTCTTCTCATTGCGGTGTCTTCTCATTGCAGAGCACATGCTCTAGGGCGTGTGGGCTTCAGCAGTTGCAGCACATGAGCTCTGTAGTTGTAGCTCTTGGTCTCTAGCGCACAGGCTCAGTAGTTGTAGCGTATGGGCTTAGTTGCTCTTTGGCACATGGGAGCTTCCCAGACCAGGGATTGAACCCATGTCTCCTGCATTGGTGGGTGGATTCTCTACCACTGAGCCACCAGGGAAGCCCCCCAGCTGTGGCCTTGTGTCCACTGGTAACTGCCCCAGGCATGGTGGGTCTTTGCCCACTTCTTATTCCAGCTGCCCTCCGTCTCCACCCCTCTGCCTCCCACCTGCCAATCCCGGGAGCTACCTGCCAGGGCCTGAACCTCCTGCGGCTCGCTGGCTCTCCTGGGTCTAAACAGTTGGAGGTGCCTACAGGAACTGAGTGGGCATGGATGGGGCAACACTGGTCTGTCCTTAACTACCGTAAGGGGGCAGTATCTTGCACTCTTACCAGGTGACTTCAAGGGGAGGTGATGGGACCACACACTGTGCCCTCTGGGTTCGGGGGGCAGACGGTGTCTCTGGGCTGCACCCCGCACCAGCCTGCCTGCCTGCCTGCCTCCCCCTGCAGAGGACAGCTGCGTGCCTCCCTTTGAGTTCCAGGCCTGCGGCTCCCCCTGCACTGGACTCTGTGCCACATACCTGAGCCCTCGGCTCTGCCAAGACCTGCCGCCCTGCCAGCCTGGCTGTTACTGCCCCGAGGTGAGGTGTGGAGCCAGGGGAGATGCCCCAGGAGGAGGGGTCTCCTGTCCATTCTCCCGCACCTCCTCCCCTCCCCTCCGAACCTCTCATCCGGATAGCACTGCACGTTCTGCCAGGCGGCCGTTTGCCCACACCACTGACTTGGCAGCACGCACAGCACCTGCTGGGGACCAGGCATGGGTGGGCATTAGGGTGACGACAAGATGACTGCCACAGGGCCCTGTCCCCTGTCCCCTTCTGCACAGGGGCTACTGGAGCAGGCTGGAGGCTGCGTACCCCCAGAACAGTGTAACTGCCAGCACGTCTCAGGCGAAGGAGCTGGGGTGACCTTGGCCCCCGGGGACCGCCTGCAGCTGGGCTGCAAAGAGTGGTGAGTGTTGAGGGTGAGGGAGGTGGCACCAGAGGCCTAGGACCAAGGACTGGACCAGGGAGGAGGAGGGGTTCCGCAGGGCGGCCTGACCCCTGCAGAGAAGGCCAAGCAAAGCCCCAAGGTCCCAGCCTCCCCCTGCTCCAAATGAGCCCAGAGCCCAGGTTACCCCTACATGAGCCCCACACCTACCAACCCACCATTCTGGGCTGGGTCCTGCCTCCCGGAGCCCACCCTGACCAGCCCCTCCCACAGTGAATGCCAGCGTGGGGTGCTGCAGTGCACCAGCCAAGGCTGTCAAGGTAACTGGACCGAGGAGACCAGCTGTCCCTCTTTTTCCAGGACTCGGGTAGGGGGCTGGATTTATGCCCAGGACTTGGGTGGGGGTGGTTTTTTGCCCAGGACTGGGTGGGAGTGGGACTTGGAACTTTCATTTCCAGGACTGGGACAGTCCCAGACAAACCAGGATGGTCGGTCCCCCTACTCAGGCTCTCCTGTTTCCGGAACTTTCTGGTCACAACACGAGCCTCTTGTTCCCCATCCACTGTGGTCTTGGGATCTGGTCGGGGGAGTCCCTGGGAAGGACGCTCACACGCCGCCCTTCCTAGGTCTTCTGCCTCTGAGCGGCTGGTCTGAGTGGTCACCCTGTGGGCCCTGCCTGCCCCTCGGCCTGCTGGCCCCTGCCTCCAGGACTGCCCTAGAAGAGCGCTGGCCCCAGGACACAGCTGGCCTGTCCCCCACCTCAGCCCCCATGCTGGCTTCAGAGCAGCACCGCCACCGCCTCTGTTTGGACCCTGAGACGGGGAGGCCGTGGGCCGGGGACCCAGACCTCTGCACTGTGCCACTCAGCCAACAACGCCTCTGTCCAGACCCTGGAGCCTGCCAAGGTGATGGGGGCGGGGGCCACGTGGGGCCCGGCCTGGCCGGTGGGGCTGGGAGTGGGCGGGGCCTGTAAAGGGGCGGGGTCTGGCTGGATAGGGCTGGGCTCCGCTATTCATGTCTGTTCGAGGGCCCTTAGCTGGTCAGCTCATCCTCCTGCTAGACTCCAGGGTCTGCTGGATTTGAGGTTGGGAGGGGGCAGCAGCAGCTGGAAGAGGAGGAAGGGGGCTCAGGGCTGCAGAGGGAGCCAGGGGGCGGGGGGTGGGCCTGGGCACTGACTCCTGTTTTCTCTCCCCAGACTTATGTCAGTGGGGTCCCTGGAGGGCCTGGAGCCCCTGCCAGGTGCCCTGCAGTGGGGGATTCCGGCTGCGCTGGAGAGAGGACAGGAGCCCCCCGGGAGGAGGCTGCCGGGGGCCATGGGCTCAGACT
This sequence comes from Capra hircus, assembly GCF_001704415.2. Lineage (NCBI taxonomy): Eukaryota > Metazoa > Chordata > Mammalia > Artiodactyla > Bovidae > Capra > Capra hircus. Next base: position 8,001,535 of record NC_030811.1, on the reverse strand, counting down.
GAGAGCTGCAACATGGGGCCTTGCCCAGGTAATGGCTCCAGCATTGAAGGAGGGGCCAGGGATGTGGCCTCTGGGGTGGGGTGGGGGCTGCTGCCTCAGCCCCTGGAGGTGCCCATGGAAGGCTGGGGACTCGAGAACACCCCAGGTCAGACTCCGACCTTCTGGTCTGCAGGAGAGAGCTGTGAGGCCCAGGACACCGTGCCCACCCCTGACTGTGCCAACCAGTGCCCAAGAAGCTGTATCGACCTCTGGGACCGTGTGGAGTGTCTGCAGGGACCATGTCGCCCAGGTGGCCAGGCCATGCCCACCGCCCGACCCAGGGACTGTGGGGAACCCCACTGCCTCCTGAGAGTCAAGATGTGACCAAGAGCTTGTGACCTGGGGCGGGCAGACGGCTGGGTCATGAGTTACAGGGCAGCAGAGTGGATCCCTGGGTCACTTTTGGTGACCAGCTGGGGGTCCTGCCTGAGTGAGCCTTGGTCAAGACGGGCCGTGTCCTAGGGGTGCTCTGGGGCAGCCTAGAGAGGCCTGATCCTGCAGGAGGGGCGGGAGGAAGGGCACACCAGGGCTGCCCCAGGCCCTGGAATCCCTCTTGCTGAGAGAGGGCTCCCTGTGTGCGCCTGCCACATCCTGCTTGTCCCCCCACCCCCTCTCCCAGGCTGCCGCTGTCCCCCTGGCCAACTGGTACAGGATGGGCGCTGTGTGCCTGTGTCTTCTTGCCGCTGTGGCCTCCCCAGCCCCAACGCTTCCTGGGCACTGGCCCCGGCTGAGGTGGTGTGGCTGGACTGCAGAAACTGGTACGACTGCCCTCCAATGGCCACATGGAGACGGGGAGCTTTGGGTGGGAGGCTAGGGCCAGCTCAAGGTTATGGGGCATTGTTGGGGAGCAAAGGCTGTTCACCCTGACTCTCAGGGCTCTGAGGCCTTTCTGCACACCCCTGCCCCCAGCACCTGTGTCAACGGGTCCCTGGCGTGCTCCTCCCACGAGTGTCCAACCCTTGGGCCTTGGTCAGCCTGGAGCAACTGCTCTGCTCCCTGTGGTGGGGGCACCACCAAACGACATCGGAGCTGCAAGGAGGGCCCCGGGCGGGCACTGTGCCAGGCCCAGGACACAGAGCAACAGCAGGACTGTAACCTGCAGCCCTGCCCTGGTGAGTGCTCAGGGTGGTGGGTGCCTGCCCAGCCTGGGGCCCATCCTGAGGACCCCCCTTGGACTCCACCTCACTCTCTGCTCCCCCTCCACCCCCAGAGTGCCCACCCGGCCAGGTGCTCAGTGCCTGCGCTGTCTCGTGCCCGCGCCTCTGTTCGCATCTGCAGCCTGGCACCCTCTGCGTGCAGGAACCCTGCCGGCTTGGCTGTGACTGTCCCAGAGGGCAGGTGGGTTCGGGCGCTGTGCCCTGACTCTCGAGTGGGGGACCAGGCTGGTGGGCGGGGGCAGGAGTGGTGGTCACATGTAACTCGAACCTGCCCTGCCTCAGCTGCTGCACAACGGCACGTGTGTGCCCCCTGCCGAGTGCCCCTGCACCCAGCTCTCTCTGCCCTGGGGCCTCACCTTGACTCTTGAAGAGCAGCACCGAGAGCTGCCCCCAGGGACTCTGCTCACCCAGAACTGCACCCACTGGTGAGGGCCGGGAGTGTGGGTGGGGAGAGTGTGGGGGTGGGGTGCTGAGAATGGGGGTGGGGAGGAGGGCATGGCGGGCATCTGAAGAGAGCATTTGTCTTCCCAGCGTCTGCCAAGGTGGAGCCTTCAGCTGCTCCCTCACTGACTGTCAGGGTGAGATGCGGGCTGCCCAGGTTCCTGCTGGTCCCTCCAAAGCCAAGGCCAGGCTCCCCTGATGAGGGGAGAGGGGCCTGTGCTACCCCCAGCCACCAAGCTGGGCCCCACTACTATATGGGAGAGTGGATAGGAGCAGAGAGGTGGGTTTGGAGACCGAGAGGCTGCTGGAGCCGAGTGGGCAGTGCTGAGGAGCGAGGAGGGACCCGAAATGTCCAGTGTGGGAGGATAGGGTGGAGGCTGGACCCAGGGCTGACCTGAGTGGTGGGATCGGTGGTCTTCCCTGGCAGAGTGCCCCCCTGGAGAAACCTGGCAGCAGGCGGCCCCCGGGGAGCTGGGGCCCTGTGAACAGACGTGCCGGGAACCCAACACCACGGAGACCCAGGGCAACTGCAGTGGGAGGCAGGCCCCGGGCTGTGTGTGCCAGCCTGGGCACTTCCGCAGCCAGGAGGGCCCCTGCGTGCCCATGGACCTCTGCGAGTGCTGGCACCATGGGCGCTCCCACCCGGTGAGCCACCGCGGCCCTCGGTGCCCCCTGGCCCTTCCTGACCCAGGGCTCTGGGCCACTGGTTTGTCCCTGGCTCCTACCCCTGTACCCGGACCTGCAGCAGCAGGCAGCTTGGCCAGCGGCTGGCACACTCGGACCATCTCTGGCCCCCAGGGGCCCACCTCCCTCCCGAAACCCTTGCTGCTGATGCTGGTCTCAGGCCACTGCCCTAGCCAGGCCCTTGGGTGGGCTCGGGGTTGGGGGCCGGGTAACAGAAAAGTCTGTGGTGGGGAGGGGAGTGTGGAGAGCAAGTTCTCCCTCCCCTCCCCAGCCGGGATCCGAGTGGCAGGAGGCCTGTGAGAGCTGCCGCTGCATCAGCGGGGAGAGTGTCTGCACCCAGCACTGCCCTCCGCTCACCTGTGCCCAGGTACCCACCTGAGCCCCGCGGCCCCGGGCTTCTTCCTGGGACCCTCCCTGAAGGGTGGTCTCAGGGCCTCAAGCAGGCAGTGTGGGGTGCTGGGCCTTCCTCCTGAGCAGACTGGAGTGCCCCCTCTGTCTGCAGGGCGAGGTGGCCGTGCAGGAGCCTGGAAGCTGCTGTCCCACTTGCCGCCAGGAGGCTGCGGGTATGCTGGGACGGGGGTCACCTCCTGCCTGCTCTGGGCCCTTCTCCCACCCCCACCCCCTGCCCTGGGGAGGCTGCCTTCCCCCGTCCTGCCCACCATGCAGATTAGCAGAGTGAAGACCCCCCCGGCACTGCGTCACAATACCAGGCCACCTCCACCCAGCCTGCCCTGCTTGGGTCCACGCTCTGTTGCCTCACGAAGTCCCCTCATGACAGTCCGCTCCCTGCCCTGCCCCTCCCCTACAGAAGAGCAGCCCGTCTCCTGCCGGCGCCTCACGGAGCTTCGCAACCTCACCAAGGGCGCCTGCTACCTAGAGCAGGTGGAAGTGAGCTACTGCGGCGGGCACTGCCCGTCCAGCACCAGCGTCCTGCCTGAGGTGAGCTCGGGGCGGGGGGCCTGCCGGCTCAGGGAGGCGGCTCAGCTGGCAGACCCCCAGGGCCTGCGGCTGCAAGCCCAGAACCTAGGCAGAGCCCAGGGGACACGAGCGACAGAGTCATCTCCCAGGCCTGCAGCTGATCAGAGCCAGGCAGCCTGGTGACCTCAGTGGGGCTTGGGCTTTGGAGCCTGCTGCCTGCCTCCTGCCCCTCCTGGGGCTTTTGTCTCGCTCTTCCCTACTGTGGCCCTGCACAGCCCCTGGCACCTACTTCTCGGCCCACTGTACCCCTCAAGACAGGCCAGCCAGGACAACAGAGAAGGGCAGGGAGGCGCTGAGTTAACCCCTGATACAGTGAGCAAAGGCTGAAGGGCAGATTTTATCCATGGTAGTCTTGTCCTGGACATTGCCCAGAAGACTGAGACAGAGCTCCGCTCCGCGCTCACTCTCCTGGTGCTGACCTCCTCAGGAGCCCTGTGTCACCCTGACTTCCCCAGCCCTGAGCCTGGAGAGCTGTGGCTCCAACCTGGCCAGAATCCAGCCAGAGTGGAGCTCACTCGGCTCCTGGCCCTGCTTCAGCCTACGTGGCCAAAGTCACCTATGCCTGGAAGACAAAGGTGCTTTCCCACCTGGTCCTCAACCTGTGACCACTCTCCTGCTCCCCGGAGCACTCCTGAAACCTTCTGGAAATGCCTCTCAAATCACTTAAAAAAAAAAAAAAAACCAGAGTGAGGAGAGGACAGTTAATACTTTTTTTTTTTCCCCTGGGGAGGAAAAAGTAAGTGACAGTGGGATAGAATCAGAGGAAGAATTTTTTTCTTTTGTAGATCTTTAACTTGGTATTGTGTGAATGTATGACCTACTTAAAAATAAAGTTAGGATTACACATAAAGTTAGGATTACACATAAAATTAAATCAAACGTTCAGTAGGACTCACAGAGTTACTGTATAATCATAAAGCAAGAGTGCCTGCTTTGGAGTGAGAACTCACTTTGCACTTAGGATTGGACTGTGCAGTTGAGGACTTCATTATTTGTAGGTTCAGAAATTACTACTCTGCCTCTTCAACTAGACTTAGAAGTAGACCCGTGTCTTTTCCCCCGTGCTACCAGAATGCAGTGATGAACGCGTTAAAAAGCACTGGTTGTTGGATGCTCAGATGGGTGGGGCCTGGAATGGAGGAGGTGGGCTTCTTGGAGAACTGGGGGCTTGGTGGTGACACGCCCCCACCTGGCTTCCCTACTTGGCGAGGAGGTCTGGGAGCTGAGAGCTTGGGATCTGGTTCTTCCTGCACCCCGCTCTTCTTGGATAGGAAAGGCCAGGGAAGGCAGGTGGCTTGGGCAAACTCCTCTTTGCCCTCTCCAGCTCAGCCACCCCCTCCCTCTCGCCCAGGAGCCGTACCTGCAGAGTCAGTGTGACTGCTGTAGCTACCGCCTAGACCCTGAGAACCCAGTGCGCATCCTGAACCTGCGCTGCCCCGGCGGCCGCACAGAGCTGGTGGTGCTGCCGGTCATTCACAGCTGCCAGTGCAGCGCCTGCCGGGGTGGGTGTCGGCGGGGCTCCCGGAGGGGCGGGGTTCTTGGTGGGCGGGGTCTTTGAGGGGCGGGGCCGGGGCTGAGGCCAGGGTCGGGGGTTACCTGAGGCCAGGAGCGGGCCAGGCCGGGCGAGTTACCCGACCGCTCCTCGCGGGAATTTCCTCCTCCGAGTTCTTCTGCTCTGCTCCATTCCCCTTCTTAGCATTCTTGTTGGTTTGTTCTCCAATCACACTTAAGCCCAGGTGTTCGGGGTCAGGCATATCAGGTTCGAATCCCAGCTCATCCATTTCCTTCCTTGCTGAGCCTCCGTGACCTCATCTTTACACCCGGGTCACGATCCTCACAGGCTTGTTGGGAGGAGTTGGTGAGAGGCTGTACGCGAAGTGCCAGGTTCTCTATAAACACCGGGTACACGTTAACCCGAGGCCACCACACAGTGTGGCGGGTGAGAAAGTGATGGAAGGGCGCTGACAACGCCTGGGGCAGAAGCTCACCGTGACCGAGGTCTTCCTCCTGGCGGTTCTCCCTTCCTCTCCTGCCAGTTTGCTCAGCACCCTCTCTCCAGCCCCATCCCTTCCCAGCCCGATTGCCCTGCCTTTTTTGACAGCGCGTCTCCCTTTTATTTGTCCTCCAGGAGGTGATTTCTCAGAGCGCTGACAGCTTCGCTGGATGAGGCCTGCACTGGCCGTCATGACCCCTCCTCCCATGCCCCCCCCCCCCCATCCCTGCTCTAGTTCAAATAAAGTGACATTGGCAGCAAGCCCTCGTACAGAGTCTGAATCCCAGGATTCAGAGGGGAGGGGAGGTGGGCTGGGGAGTGCGGGGGTAGGAGGGTGGGTTCTGAGCCCTGGCCTGGACCTGCACAAGGACTGTCACCTGGGAAGCCTCTGTGAATCGCTCATGCTAGTGAACTTGGGCAAGTCACTTCCCATATCTGAGCCTCAGATTCCTCATCTTTAGCAGTTGGGATGTAAAGTCTTAAGATTTCTGGTACAAGACATTTCTAGGGTCCCAGGTCCCATCCCTCACCCCATCTGATAGCAGCTGCAGCTCTGGCAAGCATTCCCATGCAAGGTACATTCATCTCATGCTGAGGTCTGCTTCTCTTCCTCCTTCTGAAAAGTTTTATTGAGATATAATTTAGATCCTATCACCCATTTTGAGTTTATACTTCGATGACTTATGGAAAACACACAAAGTTTTATAAAAGTTGACTTTTATAGAAAACACACACAAACATCACCACAGGCTAGTTTTAGAACATTTGCATCATTTCAAGCCAATTTATGATACATTCTTCCCACCTCCAGGCCCAGGTAATCAATCACTAAATTGTTTTATACCTTAGTAGATGTGCCTTTGGGTCCATCTAGTCAAAGCTATGGTTTTTCCAGTGGTCGTGTATGGATGTGAGAGTTGGACTATAAAGAAAGCTAAGTGCTGAAGAATTGATGCTTTTGAACTGTGGTGTTGGAGAAGACTCTTGAGAGTTCCTTGGACTGCAAGAAGATCAAATCAGCCAATCCTAAAGGAAATCAGTCCTGAATATTCTTTTTTTTTTTTTTTCAATTCTGTCAGAAACCTGAATATTCTTTGAAAGGACTGATGCTGAAGCTGAAGCTCCAATACTTTGGCCACCTGATGCGAAGAACCGACTCATTGGAAAAGACCCTGATACTGGGAAAGATTGAGGGTGGGAGGAGAAGGGGCCGACAGGATGAGATGGTTGAATGGCACCAGCGACTCTATGGACATGAGTTTGAGCAGGCTCTGGGAGTTGGTGATGGACAGGGAAGCCTGGCCTGCTGTAGTCCATGGGGTCGCAAATAGTCGGACATGACTGAGTGACTGAACTGAACTGAGATGTGTCTGTTCTGGAGACTTCATATAAATGTCTGGCTCCTTTGTATTAGCATGATGATTTTGAGATTAATCCGTCAAGCAAAATAAATAATGCAGGAGGTTGCAAATAAATTTATTGGGAATCTTAAGAATTACAATTCAGGAGACATGGATATGGGTAATCCTGAAGGAATGTTCTGAGGAAGAGAAAGACTTGGGGGCTAATAAAAACAAAGAGCCCATGAGGTTGTTTAAAGTTGCCTGGAGAGAGTGGATTGAGTCTGATGTGAGTCAGAAAATAGTTGATAAGCAATCAGGTGGCACTAGTGGTGAAGAATCCACCTGCTAATTCAGGAGGATGAAAGAGACAAGGGTTCAATCCCTGGGTCAGGAAGATTCCCTGCAGTAAGAAGTGGCAACCTGCTCCAGTATTCTTAGCTGGAAAATTCCACGGACAGAGGAGCCTGGTGGGCTACACATGGGGTTGAAAAAGAGTCAGACACGACTGAGCACGCTACTAATACTAAGAATCAGGAGTCGTTTTAAAGAAGGCCTGTCAATGGAAGAAAAACACGCTACCTAAAAATTGCCTGCTTTATTTGGAGCCCTTACTGAGGACTATGTTTTGGGAGACAGCCTCTCAGACAGCTCTGAGGAACTCTGAGACAGTGGAGGAATATATAGAAGATTTTTCTGAGGATTAAAAATGTAGTTGAATGTCAACTGATTATTGCTAATCACAAAATACTGATATCTCCAGTTAATGATTATAGTGCTTTTCTATGTATGGGAAGATGCAAGAGTCTGGGTTCACTGAAATTATCCCTTACCTATGCATCTTAACTATTTGGGTCAGTACCCTGTTTTCCTCCATCCTGAATCCCCTCAGGGTACACATGGAGCTGTGGCTACAGTTGTTGATGGCTTGATGGCAGCAACAATTATTGTTAACTAAAATAGCATTGCTTTGTCCGTGGATCCAAGAAGCAAAGAGATGATCCTATTTTAGGGTAGGGGTCTGGTGTATCTTGAGTTTCTGGCAGGTATTCTGGACCCTGTATTCCCCAAGCCAACAAGTCAAAAGATCAGATTCCACCCAGGCTGAGAAATGAATAAGTCACATGTCCTTAGCTCTCTTAGCAATACCAACTCCATTTTTATTTTCCTTTCCTTTCACACTTTCATATTACAGCATGTGCCAGCAGCTTGTTCCCTTTTGTTGCTGAATAGTAATCCATTGTGTGGATATGCCATATTTTATCAACGCATTCATCATTTGATGGACAGTTGAGTACTTCCTTATTTTTGGTCTACTATGAATAAAGCTGCTATCAATTCAGTTCAATTTAGTCATTTAGTTGTGTCCGACTCTTTGTGACTCCATGGAATATAGCATACCAGGCTTCCCTGTCCATCACCAACTCCTGGAGCTTGCTCAAACTCATGCTATAAACAGTTAAAGCTGCTATAAACATTCCTATACAAGTCTTTGTGTGGTCATGTTTTCATTTCTCTTGAGTATATACCTAGCAGTGGAAATTGCTAGGTCATATGGTAAGTTTAACCTCTTAAGAAACTTTCAAACTGTTTCCCAAAGTGGTTGCACCATTTTACATCTCCCTCCCCTGTCCCTATGCCATCCCCACTTCTGCCCCAAAATGTACCAGGGCTCATTTCTCTACATCCTCTCCAACACTTGTTGTTATTGGTCTTTCTTATTTTTTAAAAATTACCCATTCAGTGGATATGAACTCGCATTGCAATTTTAATTTGTATTTCCTTAATGACTAATGAAATGGTTAGATAACATCACTGACTCAATGTCCATGAATCTGAGCAAACTCTGGGAGATAGTTAAGGACAGGGAAGCCTGGTATGCTGCAGTCCATGGGATCGCAAAGAGCTGGACACAACTTAGTGATTCAACAACAAATGACCAGTGATGCTAAGCATTCTTGTTCATGCGCTGATTTGCCATTATATAGCTTCTTTTCGGAGAAGGCAATGGCACCCGACTCCAGCACTCTTGCCTGGAAAATCCCATGGATAGAGGAGCCTGGTAGGCTGCAGTCCATGGGGTCTCGAACAGTCGGACACGACTGAGCAACTTCACTTTCACTTTTCACTCTCATGCATTGGAGAAGGAAATGGCAACCCACTCCAGCGTTCTTGCCTGGAGAATCCCAGGGACGGGGGAGCCTGGTGGGCTGCCGTCTATGGGGTCGTACAGAGTCGGACACGACTGAAGTGACTTAGCAGCAGCAGCAGCAGTAGCAGCAGCAGCAGCATTAGCAGCAGCAGCAGCAGCTTCTTTTCAAGCTTCTTTTGTTTTCTGCCCCAGGGCTTTCTGACCACAGAGAGTGTCCACCTGGCCTCCATACAAGCACAGCTAGAAGTACAAGTGTGAGGACGGAGTGCAGTTACCGTCTCTTGGGGCAACTCTCAACTTCTGGGGATGGGAGCAATGGGTGAATGCTGAGCTCCCCTCCCCCCATTGTTCAATGGACTATTATGGGGAGGGGCATTCTGTATAATTCTTAGAAGTGGAATGAAGCCCCCAATACCCACAGCAGTGACCTCGAAAACGCATCCATCCATCAATTTTTCCTCTTCCCTGCTTAATCCTCTCAAGTCCCAAGGTCTGCTCTCTGGGGTCACTTTCCAGGACCAAACCCTGGTCTCCAGTTCTGCTTCCAGAATGGGGTGGATATGGAGGAAGCCGGGGTGGATAGGGAGGAAGCCAGGCTGGACGCTTCTGCTCCAATGCCCAGTGATTCTGTATTTACCCTCTGTCCCTCCATATTCCTCAGACCACCCAGACAGGAGAGTCCTATGCAACTGCAGTTACTGGCAAAAATGGGAGGGAACTAGCCTAGTCAGAGCACTCTGCCCTTACTATCCGGCCTTGGAGTGTGGGGAGGGTAGAGAGCGAACCGCTCTGTCCGATCGAGACCCCGTATTCCCGAAGCCAACAAGCGGCTCTCAGAGCCGCTTACTGAGCCTGGACTGCGCGTCCCATGATGCCCCGGGCTGGGCGGCTGCCGTAAAGCGGTTCGCCGGGTGCGACGCGAGTACCGGCCGCGCGCCTCTCCCGGAGCCGCGAGCGCCACCGCCCCCTGTGAGGAGGCACTGCCGGTCCCGGGCCGCGCTCCCTCCCTCTCCGGCGCCCTCCCCTCCGGGAATCCGGGTTCCCTCAGGTGGTCGCGGCGACGGCGGCGGCCTCCTCATGCCAGGCCGCGGGGGGAGGGGGCGGCCTGGCGGCAGTGGCGGGGGTGGCACGGGCCACCGAAAGCGGGGCCATGGAGCCCAGGGAGTCGGGGAAGGTAGGCCTGGAAGGGCCCGGGGGCCGCCACTCCCCTCCCGTCGGTCCCAGGTCTGGGCTCCGGTGAGGCAGGCGCTACAGGCGGAGTCCGCGCAGATGAGCCAGCCTTGCAGGGAAGGACTCGCCCGCTCGCCCGCCTCTTCGTTCGCTCTCCGGGCGAGTCACGCGCAGCCTTCCGCTCCCTCCCTCCGCGGCTGGCTCAGCCGCGCTCTGCCGAGTGGTCGCCCCCTTTGGTGCTGGGTGGGTGACCCGCTTAGTGGAGTAATGCGAAAGGGCTTCCCGTTTTTCCCAACGTTAGCATTTAGAGGCCTGTGGTGCTTTAAGGCTTTGAGGCTGGATAAGACACCACTGCTGGGAGCCAGGGGAGGGCAGGGTGAGGGCTTGGCCCTGCCTAGATGCCTCTTCCCAAGAAAGGGCTGAGAAGCAAAAGACTTGGCATCTGGTGTATTTCTTGCCAATTTCTACTTCGTGGAGTATCTGAGTATTTCTGAGAAGCATATCCCATAAACTTTTCTTCAGGCTTTGGACAAGAAGCTGAGTTGTAAGAAAGGATGAGGAAGAATGCTTGAAGATAGAGTTAAGTGTTTGGCAGGATTGCTAAGAGTTCAGAGTCTGTCAGCAAAGACCAGCGTGGTCGCATGCTCTTGACTTGGAGACCATGGCAGACTTTGGGGACTAAGATCTTTCTGGATATTGTTTGATGCTAGTTCTTGAGAGTTTCTTCTCTGCCCAAAGAGGAATGTCTTCAGCAAACATTTTCGAATGCGGATTGAGTCTCTTCTTTTTAAAAAATTGCTCATTTAATAAGCCTTTGTGGTTAGGGATTTAAGTTGACGGAGATTCTGGAAGTACAGGATAAATATGAAATGACCACTTTCCTCCAGGAACTCTCCTGCATTTTTTACCTTGGTAACATGGACAAGCACGGCAAGGTGGCCCCACAGACAATAGAGAGAAAGAATCAGGAGGGTATTTTGATGCTGTACTTTTTCCTGGGAAGACTGGGAAAGACTTTGGATTACAAAAGAAGTTACTCCTTGCTTAAGCATCTTTTCCTTACTCAGTCCTCTCCACAATGCATTTTCCAGATGTAACAACCTATAAACAGTCCAGGACAATAAAGCCCAACAATGTAACCAAAGAAAGATTGAAGATGACCTGCCTGCCAGCCTCATACTAAGCACTTTAGGGCAGCAGTCCCCAGCGTTTTTGGTGCCAGGGACTGGTTATCTGAAGGACAATTTTTCCACAGACCAGAGGGGAATAATGTTGTGGGGAGGGTGGTGACAGATGTGGGAGATGGTTTCAGGATTATTCAAGCACATTGTATTTATTGTGTACTTTTTATTATTATTACATCAGCTCCACCTCAGATCATTCAGCATTAGATCCTGGAGGTTGGGGGACCCCTGCTTTGCTGTGCTGTGCCATGCTAAGTCACTTTAGTCGTGTCCGACTTTTTGCAACCCTAAGGACTGTAGCCCGCCAGACTCCTCTGTCCATGGGATTCTCCAGGCAACAACACTGGAGTGGGTTGCCATGCCTTCCTCCAGGGGATCTTCCCAACCCAGAGATCTGACCATTGTCTGTTATGGCTCCTGCATTGGCAGGTGGATTCTTTACCACTAGCACCAACTGGGAGGGCTTTCCTGGTGGCTCAGATGGTACAGAGTATGCCTGCAGTGCAGGAAACCCAGGTTCGATCCATGGGTTGGGAAGATATCCTGGAGAAGGAAATGGCAACCCACTCCAGTATTCTTGCCTGGAAAAACCCCGTGGATGGAGGAACCTGGCAGGCTGCAGTCCATAGGGTCACAAAGAGTCGGACACAACTGAGTGACTTCACTTCACCACCTGGGAAAGCCCCAAGTCCTGCTTTAGGGGATACCAAAAAAGTAAAGGAAATGGCCCTTGCCCTCAGGTAATATCCGAGGTTTAGTTTAAACCGAACCTGATTTTGGACAGGGGAAGCAAAATGTTAGTGGGAAAGAAGGGCTATAAACAATTGGCATTGCAAATTGGAATTAGTGATTTGAGGTTGATTTCAAGTGATTCTGTCCATTTGTAGACTTTCTTAGTCTTTAGTATGAGAAGAGAAAACTACAAATGTTTTGGGAAGTGGAAGACAAATATTATGTCCTTTTCAGGAAAGTGAAAGTCACTTAGTCATGTCTAACTCTTTGCACCCCTATGGACTTCCATGGAATTCTCCAGGCCAGAATACTGGGTAGCCTTTCCCTTCTCCAGGGGATCTTCTCCACCCAGGGATTGAACCCAGGTCTCCTGCATTGCAGGCAGCTTCTTTACCAGCTGAACCACAAGGGAAGCCCAAGAATACTCAAGTGGGTAGCCTATCCCTTCTCCAGGGGATCTTCCTGACCAAGGAATCGAACCGGGGTCTCCTGCATTGTAAGCGGATTCTTTACCAACTGAGCTATGAGGGAAATCCTTTTCAGGCCCAATCACTGCTTGAAACCCTTGGGGACTGGAAATTTCATTCTTGATTCCAATCTTGATTGCAGGATATCAAAAGGACACCCTTTCCAGATGTATCAGTTTTTTTAGCTTGGGGAATGAGAATGTTATTCAAAGATAAAGTGATTACAGAACAAACTAGACATGTAAGATGCATTGCAAATGATTGATGATAACTAAGGCCTGGGTAGAATAACGGTGCTATTCTAAAAGTGAAAGTGTTAGTCACTCAGTTGTATCCAACTCTTTGCAGCCCCATGGACTGAAGCTTACTAGGCTCCTTTGTCCATGGCATTCTCCAGGAAAGAATACGGGAATGGATAGCCATTCCCTTCTTCAGGGGATCTTCCCAATCCATGGATTGAACTGAGTTCTCCTGCGCGGCAGGCAGATTCTTTACTGTCTGAGCCGCCAGGGAAAGTTCCATTCTTTATATCACTCTTTTGGCTCAAAGCGGGAAGAATGGGGGGTACATGTGAGGTATTATTGGTCTGTTACTAGAATCTTCCTTTGATGCTATTTTGTGATATTTATTAAGTAAAGGCAGTCTTGGCCTATAGGATTGGGTGTGGGGTGTCTTGCTTGTCATTGGCAGAAAAATGGATAGAGGTCAAAGACTCCCCCGTCACTCTATACCATTATCCTGTTTCATCTTCTTCCCAGTCCTTATCACTGTATATAAAATTCTCACATTTATTTACTCACATGTTTGCTGATTCACTGTCTGCTATATCCCCAGCTAGAATAGTGGGGCAATATATGGCATGTAATAGGTTCTCTGCTTCTGTTAGGTCCATACCATTTCTGTCCTTTATCAAGCCCATCTTTGCATGAAATGTTCCCTTGGTGTCTCTAATTTTCTTGAAATCTCTAGTCTTTCCCATTCTGTTGTTTTCCTCGATTTCTTTGCATTGATCGCTGAGGAAGGCTTTCTTATCTCTTCTTGCTATTCTTTGGAACTCTGCATTCAGATGCTTCTGTCTTTCCTTTTCTCCTTGGCTTTTTGCTTCTCTTCTTTTCACAGCTATTTGTAAGGCCTCCCCAGACAGCCATTTTGCTTTTTTGCATTTCTTTTCCATGGGGATGGTCTTGATCCCTGTCTCCTGTACAATGTCATGAACCTCATTCCATAGTTCATCAGGCACTCTATCTATCAGATCTAGTCCCTTAAATCTATTTCTCACTTCCACTGTATAATCATAAGGGATTTGACTTAGGTCATACCTGAATGGTCTAGCGGTTTTCCCTACTTTCTTCAATTTGAGTCTGAATTTGGTAATAAGGAGTTCATGATCTGAGCCACAGTCAGCTCCTGGTCTTGTTTTGTTGACTGTATAGAGCTTCTCCATCTTTGGCTGCAAAGAATATAATCAGTCTGATTTTGGTGTTGACCATCTGGTGATATCCATGTGTAGAGTCTTCTCTTGTGTTGTTGGAAGAGGGTGTTTGCTATGACAGGTGCATTTTCTTGGCAAAACTCTACTAGTCTTTGCCCTGCTTCATTCCGCATTCCAAGGCCAAATTTGCCTGTTACTCCAGGTGTTTCCTGACTTCCTGCTTTTGCATTCCAGTCCCCTATAATGAAAAGGACATCTTTTTTGGGTGTTAGTTCTAAAAGGTCTTGTAGGTCTTCATAGAACTGTTCACCTTCAGCTTCTTCAGCATTACTGGTTGGGGCATAGACTTGGATAACTGTGATATTGAATGGTTTGCCTTGGAGACAAACAGAGATCATTCTGTCGTTTTTGAGATTGCATCCAAGTACTGCATTTTGGACACCTAACCTGCCTCTTGAGAAATCTGTATGCAGGTCAGGAAGCAACAGTTAGAACTGGACATGGAACAACAGACTGGTTCCAAATAGGAAAAGGAGTACGTCAAGGCTGTCTATTGTCACCCTGCTTATTTAACTTCTATGCAGAGTACATCATGAGAAATGCTGGACTGGAAGAAGCACAAGCTGGAATCAAGATTGCTGGGAGAAATATCAATAACTTCACATGTGCAGATGACACCACCCTTATGGCAGAAAGTGAAGAGGAGCTAAAAAGCCTCTTGATGAAAGTGAAAGAGGAGAGCGAAAAAGTTGGCTTAAAGCTCAGCATTCAGAAAACAAAGATAATGGCATCCGGTCCCATCACTTCATGGGAAATAGATAGGGAAACAGTGGAAACAGTGTCAGACTTTATTTTTTTGGGCTCCAAAATCACTGCAGATGGTGATTGCAGCCATGAAATTAAAAGATGCTTACTCCTTGGAAGAAAAGTTATGACCAACCTAGATAGTATATTCAAAAGCAGAGACATTACTTTGCCGATGAAGGTCTGTCTAGTCAAGCTATGGTTTTTCCTCTGGTCATGTATGGATGTGAGAGTTGGACTGTGAAGAAGGCTGAGCGCTAAAGAATTGATGCTTTTGAACTGTGGTGTTGGAGAAGACTCTTGAGAGTCCCTTGGACTGCAAGGAGATCCAACCAGTCCATTCTGAAGGAGATCAGCCCTGGGATTTCTTTGGAAGGAATGATGCTAAAGCTGAAGCTCCAGTACTTTGGCCACCTCATGCGAAGAGCTGACTCATTGGAAAACACTCTGATGCTGGGAGGGATTGGGGGCAGGAAGAGAAGGGGACGACAGAGGATGAGATGGCTGGATGGCATCATGGACTTGATGGACGTGAGTCTGCGTGAACTCCGGGAGATGGTGATGGACAGGGAGGCCTGGTGTGCTGCGATTCATGGTGTTGCAAAGAGTCAGACACGACTGAGCGATTCAACTGAACTGAACTGAATAGGTTCTCAGTATTTTTTGAATGAATGACTCAAAATAGCATCTCTCCAGGGGTCTTTCTTCTGTAGGTGTGAGTGCTGTGACGAACACTGTGTTCTGTGTCCGCTGGGAGATATGTTGGTGCTACCAGATACGGGTATTTATTGTGTGTTTGTTTATTGCCTCAACATCTCTGGTTCCTAATCACTGACCTCCAGCAAACCTCCTCCCCTTCCCCTAGAAGTGATTATTCCCTTCTCATTTGCTCTCTGGACCCAGTTTTGTTATTGCACTTATATCACAGTTGTCTGTCACCTCCCAAGGGGTTTTATTCTCCTTGACGAATATGGTGTCTTTTATAGCTTAGGATCTCCAAGCACACACAGAAACAAATAAAATGTGTGTTCAGTGAAGAAATGAATTAAATGCCTATGAAATCCTGTGGTGGTGATGGGAGGAAGGGTCGTGATGGTGAAGGTGGTTATAAAATAAGATAATCAGCATAGGCTTCCGAGCACCAGGCATCATAAGGTCTTCCTGCTCAGGGGAAGCGGAAGTGCTTTGCTTGGTGGACAGGAAATCCCTTGAGAAAGAGATGGACTGTGAGAAGGAACTTAAGTGAGTCGGTGGAAGTGGGCAGAATTAGGGAATCTGAAGACTGGGTGTGTGGAGGGAAGAAAGGTATAATACAGGGTTGTGATTACAATTATATTCACCTGACCTGACTGTAGTAGAGGTTCCAGGTGGGGCAATGTCTAGAGCTGAGGAAGAGGAGTCAGGCTCAGATCCAGGGCACTTGGTGCTGGGCTCAGAACTCAGAGCTCTACCTCATAGACAGTAGGAATCACTAAAATAAAACATCCAGGGATATTCCTTGCTGTCTGTGTAGGTAAGAAATTCCTCCTGTTTAAGCAGATTTGTGTGTCTTGTGTAGGTGTGTGTTTTACATTGCAGTCATCACAAGGCTGTTGCTATAATATTGGTTAAAAGAGAGGTACCAGGGCCAGGGTAATCATCATTCTTGTTGGGAAGATACTTCTTTAGTATCTAAACATTCAGCCCTGGCCGTGCCCTTCGTCCTTGTGGCACTCATAGAGTGATGGGTCCATTGGCTTTCATTATGCCACCTGTTCCCTCAGGGAGGCAGGGTGGGTGGGAATGAACAGCGAGCCCTGCTTGCCCTTGGTCGGTCACACACTCTGACCTGTCCTGATCGGAACAGCTTGCCCTGTTGCCCTGATGTGCAGTAGTCCTCCTGGGATCTTCCTTCGTTATAATCTTGAGGGTTTTCTACCCGCTTCCCTGCATTGGCTCTCCTAGGCCATATCCTGTGTGTACCTGTTTCCTGTCTGATTGCCTGCTTTTAGTGGAGCCCATCCTGCAGCGTGCTTGCAGCAGTTTTTTGGAATTATAATCATATTTTGCTTTGGAAGACACTCTGAGAGCAAATAGTTATTTAAAACATACACATTGGCAGTACAATTCTATTGTTGCTTTTAAAACTGTTCATTCATACATATTCATAGACAAAAGACTGGAAAGTTGCATATCAAATGTCAACACATTCTTTTTCACTAGGGAGATTGTGGATGATCTTAAAGCATTTTTTGTTTTTGTTTTTTGGCTTTCTGTCTAAATTTTCTGCAGTAAATATTGATTTACAAGAAAAATGCTCAAATTATTTTTAAATATACAAATCAATAGTGACTGATAAGAATTATGTATACTGTTTTTTTCAAGAAGCTTCTTTGCTGAAATTAGATATTTCATGTACTTAAAATTGGAATATAAAGTTACAGGCAAATTTTTAAAAATGTACTATAACTTGCTATAAATGGAAATAGCCATTGGACTATTTGGACTTACCAAATAGTCCCCTCAGTGTTGTCACTTTGGAATGGCCAATACCCCAAGGATGTGATTTCCCAAAATGTTTTTCTTTGGGGGAGGTTTTTTTGTTGTTGAGAATTTTATTTATTATTTCTTTGACTAGCTGATAAATATTGGTGGTACAAAATTTAAAAGGATAACCAGCAACAGATTCTGAGTGTTTTCTGATTATTTCTCTTATAACCGCTTGGTTCATGGCTGCAGTGTCTTACTTCTCTGGGGCTATTGATGATACTTTTGTTTTTTACAGATTGTTTTCTCCCTGCCTCACATCCATTTCCTCAGTTCCTCCTCCCCCTGCCCCCAACCCCCATCTGTTTTGGACTCTGTCAGGCGTGAAAGAGCCTTTTGCTATGTCTTGATAGCCCAGTTGTTTGCTGACTCTAAACAATGGGAACCCAGAATTCTAACTGGAAGCTCTGACCATGTGGGAAGGAGGATCTTGCCATCTTGGAGCCTGTGTAAGGGGTCTGGCATTTGTTGGCAAACAGTTTTCCCCCAGCTCTTGTTATTTGCACCTCACTGCCTTCACTCCCAGGCCAGTGGTTCCTGGCGCGGCCAGGGCCTGAGTCTCTCTGGAGAGACTCAATAAATCCTCTGATTTATTGGTGTAACTTGGGTTGTTCCTCCGTTTGTCTACTGTTGGGTGAGAATTCAGTTTTCTTGGATCTGCTCAGATATTACTTTTTCATCTGCTTTTCAGTTAGCAAAATGATATTGCTATTGTCCCCTTGTTGTGTTGTCCATCCTAGTGGGTGTATCGTTTGGAGTTTTTTTCATGGGAAGAGGGTGTCTTTTAAATTCACAGGAGGAAGCAAAATTCAGTGTACTTGTTGAACTTGCTATCTTAATCCAAAACTCCTTGAAATATTTTCTGAATTTCCTTGCCCCTTTCTGGTGGAACTGAGCTCCTTTACAAGCCCCACGGCATGTAGTTCTCAGTTTTAAAGCCTTGCCCATCTTGATCATTGACACATTCACAGGCATAGTTCTCAGTGACATTTGACTATTTTCAGAAATCAGATACATCTTCCTAAGTGGATATTTACAACGTTCAAGATTTTGCAAAAAGAAGCACTGTTGGTTGTTTGTGACGTACTGGCTGAGAAGTAATGGGTCCTGTGGGACAGCAGGTGCGGAGCATGCTGGGAGAGGATTGTGAGAGTCCAGAGTCAGCCTTCGTTACAGCACTTTGGTTTCAGGGTGTGGCCCTCCCTAGAAGAAGGGGGTCTCTTTCGCTCTGTGACTTGCGCTCAGTGGGAGAGAGCGATGAGGTGCACTCCTGTGTGTAGACTGACGGTGCTCCCTCCTCCAGTCTGACCTGTTTCCAGAGTAAATCCCAGTAGGTCCCACCTCTGTTCCCAGGGTGCCCTCAGGCGATCATGAACACAGCCGTGGAAGACTAAGGAGGAAGTTGGTGCTTACCTGGTGTCATTTTTCCTTCCAGGCTCCTGTGACGTTTGACGACATCACGGTGTACTTGCTTGAGGAGGAGTGGGTGCTGCTGAGTCAGCAACAGAAGGACATCTGTGGTTCTGACAAGCTGGTGGCACCCCTGGGTATGGCTCGTGTTCACTTCCCCACAGCATTCCCAACCATGTCTGACTGTGACGTGCTTGAGAATTGTCTGGAATCTGATCATGTATCCCCCAGCATCTTGACACTGTTTATCCACTCAGTCCTCTATCTGGCTTAACTGCCTGTGGGTTCACACATCACGCTTTCTCTTCTCCACTTAAACTGGCCAAGATAAGTGGGGGAATTGGGTGGGCTAGACCTGGATGCCTCAGCATATCCCAGGGCGCTGGGGGCAGGGGAAGCCCCACCTGTGGACCTTGCTGCTGGAAGGTGGGTTTTGTTTCAGTGCCCAGAGGACACTGGAGGCGGTGGGCAGTGGTGGAAGAAGCCTCAGATCTGCAGTGTGGAAATCTGGTCTCAGTGCTGGTTCTGCCACAAGGCCTGGCCATTAGCCTTGTCGAGACTTGGTGTCTTTCTTCACAAGCTTTCCTTTTTCACAGGCTTGTTGTAGTGGTTTAATGAAATGAAACAACTTAAAAGTTTGTGCCCAAGTAGATAGTTTTCATCTTTTTTATTTTCTGAATGTCCTTTCTCTGCCTCTGTGGATAGACTTCCGGTACCATGGACAGAGGTGATTGTAGTTGGTTGTGTCTATGTGCATATATACCCACTCCAGTGTTCCTGCCTGGAGAATCCCAGGGACGGCGGAGTCTGTGGGGTCGCACAGAGTTGGACACGACTGAAGCGACTTAGCAGTAGCAGTAGCAGCATGTGCATTTATATTCTTCTGATTTCAATTTGATGACCATCACCATGCCTTTCTTTACTTCTTTTCATCTTGGCCCTTGTCTAAGGCTTATGGGGGCAACAGTCTCAGCTCTCTTTGGATGGAGGGGTTGTGTTCTTTGTGTCTACTAAAAAGTTTGAAAACTGATGATTCTTTTAAATGAGAAGTTGCAAAATAGCGCTGGGCCAGATTTGGCCTACACCTTTTTTCTCTTTCTTTTTTTTTGGTTTGACTTCTTTAAAATGCTTAAATAAGGGGCTTTCCTGGTGGCTCAGTGGTAAAGAAACCGCCTGCCAATGCAGCAGGCACAGATTTGATCACTGATCCAGGAAGATTCCACATACCTCAGAGCAACTAAGTCCATGCACCACAAGCGTTCAGTCTGCGCTCTAGAGCCCAGAAACAGCAACTACCAAAGCCCACCCACCCTAGAGCCTGTGCTCCACAGCAAGAGAGGCCCCTGCCACGAGAAGCTTACACACCATTAACTCAACAGTAGCCCCTGCTCTCTGCAACTAAAAAGAAAGCCCATGCAGCAAAGAAAACCTAGCACAGTCAAAAATAAATCAATACAATTATATATTTAAAAAAATACTTCAATTAGTTGTCAGTGTTTAGCCATGGAGAGGAACACATAGAAATATGATTTCTGGCTTCTCTTGAAAACTGGGATGGTCTGGCTGTGCTGACCCTGCATTTAACTGATGGCCTCTCCTGAATCTGAGCAGCTGCCCACACCTGGGCTCAGATCCGCAGCCTCCCCTGCTTCCCCCTCCTCCCCACCCCGCACTTGGTTTCCTCAGATTATTGTCTGGTCCGCTCAGCAGTTGAGTTTGAGCTTCTGTTCTGAACCAATAGTTTTCATAACCTTTTTAACCTATGTGACCTGGATTCGACCTCATAGTGCTTTTCTCTGTTCCTGACTCAGGACCAACTATTGCCAGCCCGGAGATGTTCTATAAATTTGAGCGAGGGCCAGAGCCATGGCTCGCCAGTGTCCAAGGTCAGAGGAGTCACTTGAGCCCCAACCCAGGTGAGAGTAGCCCTGTCCCGGGAGGAGGGGTGCTTCGCTGGAGGGAGGGAGCAGGAAGCTGGGCTCCAGGCCTCTGGCCTCGTCCCCTGCTTCTCCTTGTGCACCAGTTACACACGAACGCTGCTCCTCCCCCAGCAGTCACTTGATCTAAGGCATGCATACCTCGTTCTCCGCACTCTCATCTCCCTGTAGTGCATTTCTACCTGAGGGTAGATGTTTCTGTGTAACGATATAGTCTAAGTTCCGTGAAGACATGCCTCAGTCTCATTTACCACCATAGTCCTAATGCCAGGAAAGATGCCTGGCAAGCAGTTGCTCAGTACTTGAATGTGGAGTGAACGGGTGAAGGAACGGAGCTGCTAACTCCTGGGGATTGATGTTTGCTTTCCTCCTTGGATAAGCCTGTCCTCTTCAGGGACTGGCTTGGCCAGAGCCAGGCCAGATGGCATCTGTCACCGTGTAAGAGACAGCGTTAACCCAGCCCCTCCTGCTGGAGAAAGGGGAGGTGGAGCTACTTCCTTCAGGAATGGAATCAGGGAAGATTGCTCTCCCCTTGTGGCCTGTCTCAGATGGACCACACAGAGCCCTAGACTTCACAGACACTGAATTTTTTTGGTTTGTGTTTGCTGTGTTTGGCTCTTAACTTTGGACCTATTGAGTCTATTAGTAGATTTGTGCTTCCGGGGTTCATAATGGACCATTTCGTGGTCCAGTGGCCTGGAGCAAATACTGTCAAGTCCTTGACTGCTGGGCATCTGAACTTGGTGCATGAGAGCAGTTAGAGGTGTCTAAACTGCATTTCAAGGCATGAATAAAGAAACTTCTGGTTTAGCTTAGAGAAGAAAACTCTTAGTGAGGTCCTGGGAGTTTTCACCTCTCAGAAGGGATGTGGTGTGAGAGAGGGCTGAAGTAGCCCTCCCAGGGGGAAGGTGCTCCAAGATGGATGCAGCTCAAGGAGAACTCTCTGGGGGCCAAAATTGTCTGCCCAGTAGTGGGGCGGGGGTGCGTTCTCTCACTCTGAAGATACGTGAGCCAAGTGCAGATGCCTGTCTGGCAGGGGTACCAAAGAGGGGGATTCTTGCTAAGTGTGGAGTAGCGGTGTTTGCTTCAGTTACCTCTTTAACCCTACATTCTCTGAGTTCAGTGTTCAGTCTCTAGTAAATAAGTCTGCTCTCCTGAAGGCTGTGCCACTGTCTTAGGCTGCACAGGTCAAATTGTAGAGCGCTCTTTTTGGCCAGGTGTATCTGTCCTTTACATTAGGAAAAAAAGGAACTTTTTCTTAAAGTCCATTTGTTTCTTTGGGATTAGGCAAAGTGGGCCTGGGGGCTGAGGGCTGGAGAGAAGAGAACACGGACACAGTGGGTCACTTTGTGCCTGTGGTTCCAGCTTTCACAGAAGGTAGATCTGAGCACCTCTGAGTTGCAGTGACTCAACCTGTAGGATTTCAGAGAAAATTCCATCTGTCTCTTTTCTCTAAAGGAAAAACCAAGATGGGCTTCATGGAGGAAATGGACATGCAGCGCCCATCCAGAGAAGCTGGACTCTACCTGCCTCCTCAGAAGGAAGCCTGTCTGTCCTACTTCAGCTCAGAGAGAGGCAGCCTCCAGGGAGACTATGCAGGAAGAGGCAGCAAACCCTCCAAACCCCGATCCATCCAGAAGTCGTGGTTTGCGCAGTTCCCGTGGTTGGTCATGAATGAGGAGCAGACAGCTCTGTTTTGCTCTGCTTGCCGGGAATACCCATCTGTCAAGGACAAGCGGTCAAGATTAATAGAAGGTTATACCGGACCATTCAAGGTGGAGACTCTCAAATACCATGCCAAGAGCAAGGCCCACGTGTTCTGTGTCAAGGCCTTGGCGGCACGGGACCCCCTCTGGGCAGCCCGTTTCCAGAGCACCCAGGAGGTGTCTGGTGATATACTGGCCAGCCAGGGGCCCTTCTTCCCTGCAGATTATCCCGTATTTTATTCCCCAGGGCCTCTGGGAGCCTGTGATAATGTGGCCCAGCTCCTGCCCAGCTCGAGAGCTGCC
The DNA here is from genome assembly GCF_001704415.2 of Capra hircus. Lineage (NCBI taxonomy): Eukaryota > Metazoa > Chordata > Mammalia > Artiodactyla > Bovidae > Capra > Capra hircus. The sequence continues at coordinate 7,979,080 of NC_030811.1, read as the reverse complement.
CTGGGGGACCCTGGAGGGAATGGAGGAATTCCTGCATTGTACCTGGACCGCATCCCTGATTTCAGGCAAACAGAAATCATTGATGACATCCACAGTTCCTCAGATGATAACATTTTATGTAATGACTCTGCTGAACCCTGTGGCCAGGTAATATGTTTATAATGATGGGTCAAGGGGGAGGATTCCATGCTGACAACAATGTATGTTGCATGGTGATGGTGGAACAATTCCATTAGCCATAGCTGCTGCTAACATTATCATGTTACCATAAGCTGCCATGCTTCAGCTGTGCCAGGTCTTATTTTAAGTGCTCTACATGTATCAGCCCCTTTATTGGCCACAACAGCCCTACTACTGTTATCTCCTTTTGGCAGATAACAAAACATATTAATGGGGCCAAATACTCTAACTTCTGACATAAACAGAACAGCTACATTCAGAAAAGCCATCTTTATCCAGAGTCTAAAATGACACAGAACTCCAGAAATAACCCACAACCATGAAACAGCCACAGAGCTCTTAAATAATCAATGTAAAAGATATGTTTCAGCTTTAACTTTGGACTCATGTTTCTTCAGACTTTGTGTAATGTTTTTTAAATGCTGCACTGAGGGGGTAGAGCAAGCGCAGTTAAACTCATCTTGTTGGGCAAGAGCAAAGATGTAGCCAGAGAACAAGGGCGCTCGTGGTGCTGCCCTCCCCCTGAGCCCCTGGCCGCCAGCCCAGGGCTCTCCTTCCAACCTGCTGCACTCCTGAGACCTCCAGCCTCCACTTCTCACCTCAGGCCTGTTTTATCAAATGCAACGGGTTTAGTTTCTGATTCTTTGGAAAATTGCCCTGCAAGGAAGCTGTGTTAATTGAAGTCTGTGAGTAAACAGATCCATCTCCCTTTTTCAATTCCCCCCCACCCATATAAGCGGGGTTTTACTACAAGTCATTTTGAGCAGCCCCTTCTAGCATTCTGTTGAGAAGAGCTCAGACGTTCCTTATTCCTAACATCGTAGGTAAAGTTAGTAAGTTCGGATTTTTATGGAATCCAGAAAAGGGACAATGCTCATTTCCCTTCATGTTCCTTCAGTGTTTAGGATTAGAAGATGATAAACAGATCTAACCTTTTATAGCCTGAATTCCTTTAGCAGTAAAGTGTGTGTTAACCTAGTCACTGAACAGGAGCATCTTTACTTGTTCTTTTACTGCTCTCTCCATCCCGATGGGGAACCTCAGCAGCGGCTCAGAGGCAGCGGCCACCTGTGCAATGGTGGATAAGTAGAAGGTGCTCCTGAGGATGGGTGCAGCCACGAGGCTCTGCGAGACCCTCTTCCTCAGTGCCCTGCCCTTTCCTTCCCAGAGAGAAGAGGAAGGGTCTTCTCTTCCTTCTAGGATCACGGTGAGGTTTGTGTAGTTGTTACCTACTGTCTCTGGGCCACACACGTTTGCTCCTTTGACTTTAGGTGGATAGCTGAATTCCTCAGAGAGCGTCTGGGCCTCTCGGCAGGCTTCCCAGGAGGAACAGGCTGTGAGCAGGATTCCCGGAGCATCATGCTGGGTGTCCAACGTGAGAGGAGTACTGAGTGCCTGCTACTCTTTGTTGCAGGATCCTTCTGAGGAGGGGCTGTTGGAGGAGCTCCCGGTGGTGTTTGAGGATGTGGCAGTGTATTTCACCCGGGAGGAGTGGGGCACGCTAGACAAGCGGCAGAAGGAGCTGTACAGAGACGTGATGCGGATGAACTATGAGCTGTTGGCGTCCCTGGGTAAAGATCCTAGAAGCTCCTCTGTCTGTGCCATCACTGGAGATGGGGACCTGTGAGGGCAGCTCCATTTGTCCTTGTTGTCCCTTTCCTGTCCTTTCCCTGCATGTAGGCAGAGAGCGATTAGGTCTTTGTATCTCAGAACTTTTCCCTGCCTCGGGGTGCTGTGCTCTGTCTCCTCTTCATCCACCCGTCGTCATCCATCTTCCACCACTTACTGAGCGCCTACAGTGTGCTGACTGAACGGGCACGAGTCAGGGCTTGGCTTCCAAGAGACAAGCAGGTTTGTGGAAGAGACAGGCACTTTAATAAGAAACTAGAAAATAACACAAGCTTTGTAAAAGAGGTTCAGGAAGCACCCTGGGGCCGCTGGAGACAATGGCTTAATGTGGCCAGGCATCCGAGGGAGGGGTAAGGACAGGCTTTACAAAGAATGAAGTGCTTTAACTGCACTGAAAACCAGGCGCAGGAGGAGGCCAGGCTTCCAGACATGACAGAGCTGGGGACGGTGGGAGCAGAGGCAGGGAGGCGAGAAAGGGCGTCCGGCTGGACTCCTGGAGTCCCACCTCTACTTTGAGCCAGCACTGCTTCATGCCGGGGCCAGCGGGGTGGGCAGGGCCAGCCCGGGAGTCCCTGGGCTACAGGCCCCGGAGATTGATCTGCACATGCTGCTGCCACCTTCCCGGAGCAGGCTCCTCTCGCATCTGCTCCTTGTTCCTTTATCCATCAGGCAGCCTGGATTTTCACGTGGCACCAAAGAGACAACTCTTCATCTTAAACGCTGTTATTATTATTATTATTACTAGCCTATATTGTAACAAAAGCCTTGCAGAACAGGCTGCTGTGCCTAACTTAGGAATTCCACCAGCAACTTGGGTCATGACTTCTACAGAATAAGGAATCCGAGTATTTGTGGCTTACTTGGTGTCACGTTCCTGGCTCACAGCGCCCTTTCCTGGGCACCTGAGTATTTTCTGTACATCCTTGACCAATATACAACTTCTTATAATTGTTCACAGAGTTGTAAATGGCTCCTCAAACATTGAGAAAGGATGTGAAAAATTGTTTCTTTCATGAGGACAGAGGTATTGTACTTGTGTCCTGGGCCAAGGCCTTTGAAGCACAGCTTCAAAGAACATCACTACCATCCACAGTGTCTGAGAGAGCGAGTGAGCGAGGGTGAGATTGGTTTAAACCAATCTCACAGGAAGTTGGTTTTTCCTTTGAAGGAGTGAGCAGTAGTGGTTGCGCTCTGCACTCTGCCCTCTGGGCCCCTGCGGAAAGTCATGGGGAAGACGGGGGTGACCGGTGGTATAGCAGTGTGTTTCCCACAGCGTGGGCCTGACTTGGATTGTTGAGCTGGACCATGTCATCTAAGTGTTTTTTATCCTTTTCTTTTTAACTTCTATATGTTCAGAAGTGGGGAAATCTTCAGTAAGTAGGCCTCTCCTCCAGGAGAACTGAGGTACAGAAAGGGGCTACTGCCCTGGGGTGAGAGGTTGGGATTGGCTCAGGTCAGCTCAGCTCGGGTCCTGGGTCTTTGTGGTCTGGTGGGCCTCAGGCTGCATCGAAACACATTTGCGCTGTCGATTTCCTTGTGCTCTTTTCATTCGAGGAAACCCAGCTAGTTCTTTAGTTTCTGTTATTAGGACCTATAACTAGTAGATTTGTTCTTTTAGATTTTATTATTATGGTACCTGTTTTTTAAAAAGACAGACTCAGTTTGATGCAGTCAGATTTAATGTTATCTGTCAGTTGTGCAGCAGTTAAACTGTTGTTGACTAAAGCTTTTCAGCTGGTAGTTTCCAGGTTAGGTTCAGCCTCTGTGGCCCCACCAGTTGTCTTATCAATAGGACTGAACTTGTAGAGGACAGTCACTTTGATTATGGAGAAAATAAGAGGTTTGTGCTTTGATTTTAGTGCTTTCCTCTGTCAACCTTTACTTTTGTGGACTTGCTCATTTAGAACTCTTTATCACTATATAGAGTTCCAGCTGTTCTTTTATTTCAGTATTTTAAATTCTGGTTTCAAACTTTGGCCATATTTGGTGATATCTCTTGCTCCCCCCACCCCCCAAAAAAGAAAATTCAGTTACATTTCACTGTTAAGAAATTAATAGCTGTCATTACAGAAACAGACAAGCCAATACAGGGACTAGGTGGTAACCCTTGTTTTTACTAGTTTATCATCGTATGTGGAGTAGCAGGTCACTCACTTCAGGTGGGCAGTGCCTTTTCTACAGGTGAGCTCATCAGCGATAGCTGGACCTCATAGCTGGGAGAAGTCAGGTCACCAAGTGGAAAGAAAACTGAATGGGAGAGCCCTCAGTGACATGAGCGGGAGTTAGAGTGGCTTATGTGTTATCTAGGAGGCTAGCTGCTGCACAGTGGGCCGTATCTGGCCTCCCGGTGGGGCCCTGCTGAGCTAGAGAGAGAGAAGCAGTGCCAGGAGCCCGAGGGGCTGTCTCCAAACCGGTGCGGGAGCCAGCCTGCCAACCTTGGGGTCAGAGTAGCCTGAAAGGATCAGAATCTGTCTTTGCAAGCCAGGCCATTTTTCTGGACTGTGTGTGTGTGTGTGTGTGTGTGTGTGTGTGTGTGTGTGTGTGTGTGTGTGTGTGTGTGTGTGTGTGTCAACATGCACATGTGTGCACATGCTATATTTATATCTCTTCAGTCACTTTTCTGTTACTAAGACATGGAGAATCTGTTTGCAAATTCCCTCTGTTTCACTTGTTCTGAAGAGAACAAAAAGAAAAGGTTTTTTAGCACCATTTCAGCCATAGTTTGAAAGAGCTGGGCCTGGGGTCCAGCACTTCTGGGGCCACTGCTACGGGCAGTCAGAGGTGACCGATCCTCAGGGGAGCGTAACTGAGGCAAACATTTTCTGGGATATTCAGTCTCATGTATGATTTCAGTTAGTCTTTAAAAATATTTCTTTCTAATTAGGTTTTTTAAAGACCTTTATTTATCTATTTGATTTTTTGACTGTGCTGGGTCTTTGTTGTGGTAGGCGGGCTTCGCATTGTGGTGGCTTCTCATTGTGGAGCACAGCTTCTAGGCTCAGAGTCGTGGCTCACCGACTTAGTTGCTCCTCAGCATGTGGCATCTTCCTAGACCAGAGATTGAATCCGGGTCCCCTGTATTGCAAGGCAGATCCTTAGCCAGAGGACCACCAAGGAAGCCCAATGATTATATATTTTTTTAATCAAAATAGTTCTCATATAACAAAAAAAATGACAGTTCCTGTCCCACCATTCTCTGTCACTGAGTCCTCACCAAAAATTTTTAGCTGTTTTTTCCAGTAGCTGGTTTCATTATGCCTAAGAAACACACATATATAGGCATTGTTTTTAAAAGACCAACTTCAGCAGGATGCATTTCTAAAACAGCTTCATTCTTTTCCATCACCACTTGCTTGGGTCACCTCTTTGGGGATTTTGTTTTTCACCCTTTGCATTGTTAAAAGAAAATTCAGAGAGCTTTCCTGATAGGAATATTTTATTGAGGAAGAAACAAACTGTTCATGAACTGGGAGATTTCACACCCAAAGTGGTTAAAGGTTTGGCTCTCAGCAGGTAATGCTTGGTTTATAAAATGTGAATTAAGGACTATTTTTTAAAATTGTGATTATATTCTCTCTAGGGTAGTAGCACTGTTTACCTTTTCTTGTGTGTAGCTGATTGTCTCAGAAGCTGTATAGTCACTCTGACATGAAGGAAACTTAAATCTTATTTAAGACCAGAGTCAGCATTTTGAGGAAATTAGGACAGTTTAAGATTTGGTTCTGTGATTATGAGTGTTTGGTCCAGGGGTTTATTCAAAAGGTGGCCTCTGGGACTTCCCTGGTGGTCTAGTGGTTAAGACTCTGCCCTACCACTGCAGGGGACATGAGTTCAATCCCTGGTCAGGGAACTAAGATCCTGCATGTTGAGGCCAAAATAAAAGCAAATTGTGGCCTCCATTTTGGCTTTTATTATAGGGTTAAACCTTGATCGGGGCCCATGACTTGTCACACTCAGGTAGCAGATAGGCCTCCAATCACTTTTTAGTCACATTTGTGTTCTAATTTTAATTAATAAAATGACCAGTACTGTACTCTTCAAAACTGTCCTGATTAGGAGGAGAACTCTGAGAAGAGCACCAAGAATCTGCTTCCTTACCTGGACAACAGTTGCACTGGTAGAATCTGTCTGGTGTAGCTATTTTGGAACTCTGAAATCTGTCAGAGGCTTTCAGCTTACAGGGGAAGAGTTGGAAAGTAAATTGTGGTTCAGTTCAGTTCAGTCGCTCAATCATGTCCGACTCTTTGCGACCCCATGAATCGTAGCACGCCAGGCCTCCCTGTCCATCACTAACTTCCAGAGTTCACTCAGACTCACGTCCATCGAGTCGGTGATGCCATCCAGCCATCTCATCCTCTGTCGTCCCCTTCTCCTCCTGCCCCCAATCCCTCCCAGCATCAGAGTCTTTTCCAGTGAGTCAACGCTTCGCATGAGGTAGCCAAAGTACTGGAGTTTCAGCTTTAGCATCATTCCTTCCAAAGAACTCCCAGGGCTGATCTCCTTCAGAATGGACTGGTTGGATCTCCTTGCAGTCCAAGGGACTCTCAAGAGTCTTCTCCAGCAGCACAGTTCAAACTCATCAATTCTTCGGCGCTCAGCCTTCTTCACAGTCCAACTCTCACATCCATACATGACCACAGGAAAAACCATAGCCTTGACTAGATGGACCTTTGTTGGCAAAGTAATGTCTCTGCTCTTCAATATACTATCTAGGTTGGTCATAACTTTTCTTCCAAGGAGTAAGCGTCTTTTAATTTCATGGCTGCAGTCACTATCTGCAGTGATTTTGGAGTCCAAAAAAATAAAGTCTGACACTGTTTCCACTGTTTCCCCATCTATTTCCTATGAGGTGATGGGACCAGATGCCGTGATCTTTGTTTTCTGAATGCTGAGCTTTAAGCCTACTTTTTCACTCTCCTTTTTCACTTTCATCAAGAGGCTTTTTAGTTCCTCTTCACTTTCTGCCATAAGGGTGGTGTCATCTGCGTATCTGAGGTTATTGATATTTCTCCCGGCAATCTTGATTCCAGCTTGTGTTTCTTCCAGCCCAGCGTTTCTCATGATGTACTCTGCATATAAGTTAAATAAGCAGGGTGACACTATACAGCCTTGACGTATTCCTTTTCCTATTTGGAACCAGTCTGTTGTTCCATGTCCAGTTCTAACTGTTGCTTCCTGACCTGCATATAGATTTCTCAAGAGGCAGGTCAGGTGGTTAAGTCTGGTCCATTTTAGCTCTTAGCACAGTAGCAGCTGCCCATCTCTCGCTCCTACCACAGTGTAAGCAGCTATACTGTATGACTAGAGCAGGTTGCACACAATTGGCAGGAATTGGGGTGGGCCAAAAGGGCACTGTCCTCTAAATATCAGTCAGGGGTCAGTGCTCTGATCACTGATTGCTGATTCTTATCACAGAGGTGCAGACAAAGAAGTAAGCAGCCAGGGTTGTATACCTCCTCCATTGCTGCAGGTTCTTACCCCTCCTCTTTAATTTTTCTCTTTTTCCTTTTTTGGAAACCAGACATTAGGACATTCAAAACATATAGGACGAAAATTAAGACAGTGATTTTGCGTGACTAGGGAAGGACTCGAAAAGACCTGAGAAGACTTTAAGTTTACACTTCAGGCTGATATTTGGCACAGAGATAGCCTATAATGATTAAAAAATTAAAAAAATAATGGTAACCCAAAACAATAAAAACAGCAAACCTTGGGGACAGGGGAGAATCTGATTTCCAGAGTTACCACATTATTAGATTCAAATGTCCAGTGTTCAACAAAAAAAATCACAAGGCACACAAAGAAATAGGACAGTACGACCCATTCAGAGGAAAAAATTAAACAAAAACTGTCCCTCAAAAAGACCTGATGGCAGGTATACTAAATAAATACTTTAAAACAACTGTCTTAAAGATGCTCAGAGAACTTTAGGGAGATATGGAGAAAGTCAAGACAGTAATGTATGGATAAAATGGAAATATCAATAAAGAGAGAAAACCAAAGAAGGATCCAGAAAGAAAACTGAGAGCTTAAAACTACAACTGAAATGAAATAGCAACTAGAGGAATACAAAAACAGATTTGACCAAGGAAAACAAAGAATCGGCAAGCTTGAGGATAGGACAATGGAAATTATGGAGCCCCTGAAACAGAAAAAAAGTCAAAGAAAAATGAACAGAGCCCAAGGGACATGTGGGAAACCATCAAGTGGACCAACATGGACATTGTTGGAGTCCCAGAAGGAAAAGAGAGAAAAAGAAAGAAAGAATGACTAAAATCTCCTCAGTTTGATCAGAGACATGGTGGCTCACACTGTAAAGAATCTGCCTGCAGGGCGGGAGACTGGGTTTGATCCCTGGGTCCGGAAGATCCCCTGCAGAAGAGAATGGCAACCCACTCCAGTATCCTTGCCTGGAGAATCCCATGGACAGAGGCCTAGTGGGCTACTGTCCGTAGGGTTGCAAAAAGTTGTACAGGACTGTGACCTACACTTTCACGTCATGAATACAAATATCCAAGAAGCTCAGTAGACTTCAGGTAAGATGAACTCATATCCACACTGAGACACACACTATAGTCAAACTTTCAAAAACAAAGAGAACCTTGAAAGCAGCAAGAGAGAAGTGAATCATCTCATACAAGGGACCTCAATAAGATTATAAACAGATTTAACTTCCAGAGGCCAGAAGGCAGTGGGCAGATATATTCACAGTGCTAAATGAAAAAAAAAAGTCAACTGAGTCCTATATCTGGCAAAACTGTCCTTCAAAAGTGAGGGTGGAATTTAGAGATGCCAAGCTAAACAAAAATTGAGGGAGCTCCTTACTGCTAGATGTTCCTTGCAAATAACACTCAAGGGAGGTCTGCAAGGTGAAATGAAAGGACACTAGACAGTAACTTGAAGGCTTATGGAGAAATAAAGATCTCAATCAAGGTAAATAAATGGGCAGTTATAAAAGCTGGTGTTATCATAACAATGGTTTGTAACTGTACCTTTTGTTTCCTGCACGATTTGAGAGACTAGTACATTTAAAGGAAAAAAACCAATTATTAATCTATAAGCTAGTATTTTCTAACTTTTTAAACTCCATGTCTTATTTTCTACATAATTTAATACATTTAAAAGAATTACTAGTTTATGTTTTGGGACACATGTATATAAAGAGGTAATTTTGTGACATCAGTGATAGAAAGAGATAGATGGGAAAGTTGTAAAGGAGCAGTTTTTGTGTACTATTGAAGTTAAGCTAAATTGAAATTAAGAGTGTTGGTACTTGAGGATGTTAAATGTAATCCCCATGTTTGTTGTTGTTGTTTAGTCACTAAGTCATGTCCGACTCTTTGTGATCCCATGGACTGTGGCCTGCTAGGCTCCTCCGCCTGTGGGATTTTCCCGGCAAGAATACTGGAGTAGGTTACCATCTTCTCTTCCAGAGGATCATCCCTACCCAGGGATTGAATCCATTTCTTTTGCATTGGCAGGCTGATTCTTTACCACTGAGCCACCTGGGAACCCCTAAATGTAATTCCCACGTAACCAGAAAGAAAATAGCTATAGAATATACACAAAAGGGAATTAGAAAGGAATTTAAACATTTTCACTACAAAAATAAACTAAACACAAAAGAAGACTGTGATGATGGAAATGAAGGACAAAAGCTTAAGGCATATGGAAAACAAATAGCAAGATGACAGTCCCTTCTTATCAGTAATTACTTTAAATGTAAATAGGTTAAACACTGCAATCAAAAAACATTGTCAGAACAGATAAAAACACATGATCCAACTATTTGCTGTCCATAGGAAACTAATTTTGTACCCAAAGACACAAATAGATTAAAAATGAAAGCATGGAAAACAATATTCCATGCAAATAGTAATCAAAAGAGAGCAAGAGTTGGCTATACAAGTATCAGAAAAAATAGACTTTAAATCAAAAAAACATATAAGAGACACAGACATTATATGTTTATAAAAGTTTCAGTATAGAAAGAAGATATAAAATTATATATATAAACCTAATGACAGACTCTCAAAATTTGTGAAGCAAAAATTACTAGAGTTGAAGGAAGTAAACAGTTCTACAGTAATAGTTATAGACTTCAATATCCCAGTCACAATAATGAGTAGAAAAACCAGAGAGAAGATAAAGAAATAGAGTACTTAGACAATAAACCAACTAGATCTAATAGATATCTACTAGATACAGCACTCTACGAAACAGCAGCAGTGTTCACATTCTCACATGCACGTGAGGCATTTTGTAGGCGAGATTATGTGTGGTGACAAATTAAGCCTCAATAGATTAAAAAAAAAAGATATCAAACAGTATCTTCTCCAAATGTAATAGGATGAGATTAGAAATCAATAACAAAGAAAACTGGAAAACTCACAAAATTGTGGAAAGCAATTTTAAACAACCAGTGGATTAAGGAAGAAAATCATAAGAGAAATTAGAAGATACTTAAAGATGAGAGAAAACAAAAACAACATATCATTTTGATGTGGGACAGAATAAGTGGTGCTAAGGGGGATATTTATAAATGCTTCCATTAAAAACAAGAAAAATCTTAAATCAACAACCTAACTTTACAACTTAAGGAACTTGGAAAAGAAGAATAAACTAGACCCAAAGCTGATGGAGGGAAGCAAATGATAAGGGTTAGAGCAGAGAGAAATAGACAGTAGAAAAACAATAGAGAAAAATCAGTGGAAACAAAACTTGGTTCTTTGAAAAGATCAACAAAATTGAAAACCCTTTACCTACATAGACCAAGAGGCACAAGCAACAGAGAGAAAAATAGACAAGTTGGGCTTTATGGAAACTGTAAAATTTTGTGCATCAAAGGACATATAACCTGGGGATTGTCTAGTGGTCCAGTGGTTAAGACTTTGTGCTCTTACTTTAGAGGGCCTGGGTTCAATCCCTGGTTGGGGAACTAAGATCCCACAAGCCATGTGGCATGGCCGGAAAAAGAAAAAAAAAAAAAGACATAAACCTAATACAAAGTCAGCACACACAATGGGAGAAAATATTAGCAAACCATAGATAAGGGATTAATACCAGACTATACAGAGACCTCCTAAAACTCAACAGCAATAAAGCTGATTAAAAATGGATACAGGACTTGAATAGGCATTTCTTCAAAGAAGATATACAAATGGCCAGTAAACACATGAAAAGATAATATCACTCATCATTAGAGAAACAGATCAGTGCTACAATGAGATACCACCTCACACCCATTAGGATGGCTACTATCAAAGAAATGGAAAAGCACCGATGAAGTTGTGAAGAAATTAGAACCCTTATGCCTTGGTGGGAATATAAAACAGTACTGTCACTGTGGGAAACAATATGGCAGTTCCTCAAAGAGCTAAAGATAGAATTATCATGTGTGTATGTGTCAGTTGCTCAGTTGTGTCTGACTCTGCGACCCCATGGACTGTAGCCCACCAGGCTCCTCTGTCCAAGGGATTCTCCAGGCAAGAGTACTGGAGTGGGTTGCCATTGCCTTCTCCAATAATTTTCCTACGATCCAGCAATTTTACTTCTGGGTATATATCCAAAATAATTGAAAGCAAGGTTTAAACAGAATAGCAGCAATATTTTCAGAATATTCTGAAAACAGAATAGCAGCATTAGTCACAATAGCTAAAATGTGGAAGGAACCCAAATGTCCATGGATGGATGAATGGATGAGCAAATGTAATCTATACATACAATGGAATATTATTCAGCTTTGAAATGGAAGGAAATTCTGACACATGTCAAAACATTGATGAACCTTGAGAACTTTATGCTAGGTGAAATAAGCCAGTCACAAAATGATAAAAACTATTATTCTATTTACAATAAATAATCTGAAAAAGTACTTAGAATGGTCAAATTCAGAGAGACAGGGACTTCCCTGGTGGTCCAATGGTTAAGAATCTACCTTCCAATTGAAGTGATGCAGGTTTGATCAGGGATCCTGGTCAGGGATCTTAAGATTCCACCTGCCTTGGTACAGCTAGGCCCATGGGTCAGTTTATGTCTTCAGTCTTTTCTAGGCCCGGGTTCCTGAGTAGTCCCACAGCTCCAGGAGATGCAGGTCATACCTCATTCCCATTAGGCAGAGGAAAGAAGCCCACCCCACTCTACCCTTCCCCATGGTAGTGTGGGGGACTCAGTACACCTAACAGCTCTTTCCAGAAACATCTCCAATATCCAACTCCCTGACCTCTTCAGGTCCAGTGTTCTGACTCCCTCTTGGTGGCGAAGCTTTGGGTTACAGCCCAGTGTTTCAGCCATTCTTTCCAAGTAGGGCTTCGGTGGTCTAGCTTTGGAATGGGGAAAGAGTTGTCTCCTATTTTGAGGGGGACTTTAAAACAGGCAGACAGAACCACACTTTAATATCTTGTTGCATATATTTATTGCTATTCCTGATTTATTGATTTTAGATATTATCTATTGATTCCTACTGTGGAGGATGAAGATATGGCCCTCTTACATCACCCCAGACCCCCACTTCTCTTCCTTCCATCCTCTCAGAACAGGTATATCATACTTTTTTGGTTAATTCAATGTGAATTATTTGCCTAATAATGATTATGTATTATTTACTTTTAATCAAAGTGACATATGATGATGTTTCATCTGCTGTAATTTTTTCTTATTTTTTATTTTGTGAGTTTTCTGTGCTATCAGCACTATTTCTCAAGTTCTTCCTGGAATTAGACAACTCTTCAAAGAGTTTCTTCCACATGATTGAACAGCCTGTGACTTATCTCACTTTTTTTCTGGAGATGTCTATCACTGAGTCTTCCATCCCTCTGCTCTGCCTAAGCTAGTTATTCTTTAGGCCTGCTGCATATCCGTGGCCTTGGACTTTCTTTTGTCTCTCCCCTATTTCCCAGATCTATTGTTTCTTTTAGGTTTATGTCTTCATTTTATTGGAGCACATCCTTCAGTAACTTTCTAAGAAAGGGTTCATGGGAGGAAATGTTTTAAAAGAGTCTGTATCCCTAAAAATGCCCTCATTCTGCTCTCACAATTGCTAACTTGGTTTGGGTATAGAGTTCCAGGTTGGAGATGATTATCTTCAGCATTTTGAAAGCACTGCTTTTAAGTTTTACAGGTCCTATTGAGAAGTCTAATTACATTTTTATTCCTAAATCTTTGAACACAGCCTCTTTTTCCACTCTTAAAGGTTTTAAGGTCTATCCCAGTGTTTTGAAGTACTTAGTGCTTAATGATATAAATGTTTTTTCATCATCTTTTGTTCTAGGTATCTGGTGCTTCCCCTTCCATGTGGAAACACTTTCCAGTTTGAGGAAACATTTTTGTATTATTTCTTCCTTCCTATTTTTTCTTTCTTCCAAGTCCTATTAGTTAGATATTAGACTTTCTAAATCGAGTCCCTGGTTTTGTTTTATTTTTTACTTTTTCTCCTGTTTTCTGCTTCTATATTTTTTCTTCTACTTTCCTAGAGATTTCCTCCATTTTATTTTCTAACAATTCTATTTAATTTTTAAAAATTTATTCTATCATATTTTTAATCTCAGAGTCTTTATTGCTCTTTTCATGGATAACTATCATGACTTTTCTTGGTGGGAATATTCTCCTTTTTAGGGGAGGGGTTGAAATTTTGTTTTGCTTCCATCTCTAGTACCTTCCATTCTTTTTCCTTCTTGTTTCATGTTCACAGTTTGTCTTGGATAAATATCTTTAGGTTCATTCATATTTAAGAATAAAGCCTTAAAAACTGACTGGAATCTCTGTGTGCATGGCTGGGACTCAAGAGGTAGGTTATGAAAGGTTGTTGCTAAGCCGTGAAAGACGCTGGATTCTTGGCCTCCAGAGGAGAGGAATTCAATCCAGGGCCAGTGATAAGCTTTTGTGTAATAAAGTTTTATTAAAGTATAAAAGAGATAGAGAAAGCTTCTGACATGGACATCAGAAGGCAGCAGAAAGAGTGCCCACCTGCTAGTCTTTTGCAAGCTGTTTTATGTCTGTTACAAAGCTATTAATCAGATAAGAGAGACACCACAAGGCTGAGGGAGTTTTACCAGGTGCCTCTCCCACAATATGCATTTTTGAGATAGGATGGCCCCCAGCCATAAAACAATTGATATGACATCAGCCCAAGGTTTGAGAAAAGAAAGAAAGTTAGTCTTAGCTGGAACTGTTTTGAAGAGAGGCAAATTCCAAAGCAAATACATAGTTTCATTAACATAGCTTAAGAAAAATATTTCCATAAGAAAAATGCATTGGTTAGCTCTAGGTTTGAGAAAAGTTAAGTTCAGGTGGAACCAGGTGTCGTCATGGCAACACAGAATTTTAAGAGCGACCTCCTTTTAATTTTGTATAGAGAAGGAAAAAAATCTGACCCTTGTAGTTTGTTTCTTCCTGCCGCCTAAGGAAGAGACAAGAAATGTCTGACACTTGCAGCCTATTTCCTCCATTTGGAGACCCCTGGCCTTCCTGCCTGTTACCCTCTCAGTTACATTCACTGTCGGGTGACCATCTGTGAACCTGGATGTTTCACTGAAACACCTTCCAAAGTCTGGATCTGTAGGTATTTTGGTGAGGGGGGCTGGGGAGGGGCAGTTCTGTTTCTCTAAAGAAAATGTGTACTCTCCTGCTTGGCTGTATGCCGAGCTGGTGTTCCTGGAGCCCAGGAATACAACTTCTGGTCTCTAGGCTGTCTTCATCTATTTGCATTGCAGTGCTTCTCCTTCATGTTCACTCACCCCACCATCCCAGGGCCTAGAACCTTTCTGGTTAAGTTTTTTTAGGAGAATAATCTCTCTTCTCCTCCTCGAGGGAGGGTGGTGGTATTTTCCGGTTTCCTGGAATAGGTGAGAGGAGCTGGACTTAAACAGGTCTCTTCTTGCCCACCACCTTCTGCCGCGCCTGGTGCCTCCAGGTCCTGGCTCTTGTGGGGATTCTGAGGTCAGCCTCACTTCTTTCTCCTTGTTACCCGCTCTGCTGGCGTTTGGTGTTCAGCTCTGTTAGTTCTTCTCTTTTATCTCCTTTCCTTCTAAAGATGCATTAACATTTCTAGTGCAGTGTCTCTCTTGGGCTTATGCTTCTTTTTACTGTTATTATTCCTTTGCCCTCATTTAAGAGATGTTTGAAGAAGGATATGTGTTCAGTCTACCACAGATTAATAATCTATTATATTTTCATTAGTAGTAATTATGTGGGTACACACACACACACACACACACACGAACATATAAATATATCCCAATGATCCAAAGATGAATAGTGAAAATAATCTCCCTTTACCTTGTTCTTCAGTCCCTCAGCAGAAGTGCCCACAGTTACCAGTTGCTTGCATATGTCTTTCCAAAAAAGTTTATACACCCATTCACATTGATACATAAAAAGCATGTAAGTAGAGATGATGGATTTTATTTTAAATCAAGAAAGAAAAATTTTCACATACCCCTGAAGACTATGTTTTCAGTAAAGGGCAGTGCTTAACCCAAAGACATGAATCTCTTTGAGGTGGATTTCAGGGCCCACTGCCGGTGTAGACACAGCATTAGGGGCCTTTCAAGTGCCCCGTGTAGTAGCCACCTGCACCAAGGCCAGCCATGGGTGTCTCTGAGAAGCACGTACATGGGACAGTTGTTGGTGACCCTCTCCCACTTCTTGTGTGACTTTATCATCCCTGTCTTCTTTACTTTTGGCCTCTGTATTTCTTCCTGTTTTCACCCTTTCCCCTCTAGATGTATGTAGCCGACTCATGGCTTCCATGTCTGGCCCATGGAACTAAGGGATACCCCTAATCTGGCTGCCTTTTTTGGGTTTTAAGAATCAATTGGAACCCCAGACCAGTTTGCTTTCATCACACCCCTAGTTGAATAGATTTTATCAGGAAATACACCCGAGGCCTTCCCAGGTCTTTCGGGTGGGTTGCTTGACTTGACAGTCCAGGGCTGTGACGTCACTATGACTCTTTGTCCCCGCAACAGGGCCTGCTGCTGCCAAACCAGACCTGATCTCAAAACTGGAGCGGAGAGCTGCACCCTGGATCAGGGACCCACACAGGCCAAAGTGGGGGAAAGGCCATCCTCCTTCAGGTGGGTCTTGACCTGCCGAGCGCTTGAAGGGTCTATCGGGGGGCCAGGCAGCTACAGCATGCCACACAGTATTAGTTCAGCCACACTCGTGTGAATCTGTTGTACACGGGGCCCTGTGTTAGGCCCTGGGTAGAGAAACATGAATATGAAACTAACCCTGCCTTCACAGCATAGAATAGTCTGAGAAACTGGGACTGTTTGGGAAAAGGAAGGAGCTTTGATGAGTGGAGGTGAAACCAGGATGGTGTGGTAGAGCTGGTGGGGGAGATACGTGGTGGACACTGGTCACGAGGAGCCATGTGACCCACAGGCTGTGAGCCTCCCCCAGCTTCTCTGGTGTTTAGTGACAACACTGCTGGTCTGTGGGAGTCAGCAGTTTTGCATATGTCCGTCAGTAACTTATTGGCCCCTAGCTGCTGTGTATACCTCTATGCCCCCTTTGTTTCTCAGGCTAATAAGAAGACTTATGGATGTTTACCCTCATTTCTTTATGGTGCCTCGAAAGAGGATTAAGACCATCCAACAGCATCTACGGCCAAGGTGGTTAATTAAGCTTATGAGCGTCTGATGTTACGTGATCCCAGGGTAGCTTTGTGGGTAGAGAAGGGGTGGCTGGCTGAAGCAACCATGAGGATTAGCACATAACCCGTGGGGAGCCAGACTGACTTTCAGAGAAAATAATGGGAAAGGGTTTCAAGAGAAGCCACTCCTGGGAAGATCCCCTGGAGAAGGGGACAGCTACCCACTCCAGTATTCTGGCCTGGAGAATTCCATGGACTGTATAGTCCATGGGGTCGCAAAGAGTCCAACACGACTGAGCGACTTTCACTTTTCACTTTCTGATTTCTAGAAAGGTGGAGCCCATCCATCTTCTCTGCTTTGCATAAGGGGTACTTACTGAATTGGGGTGTCTTAGCTGATAGGAGGCTGCAGAGTCCTCAGCAGCAAAACCAAGCACAGTCTGATTTGCCCCAAAGGGAAAAAGAAGATGGTGGCCGTTAGAGAGGCGCACACACAGGCCTTGGCTGTAGAGTCCACGTGGCTTCCAGTTCCTTCTGTGGAGACGTGTACTTCCTACTGCAGGCCCCGCCTTTGTGAGGCAGACGGACAGGCCAAAATCAAGAGGACTTACAGACCCCGATCAATTCAGAGGTCGTGGTTTGGGCAGTTCCCATGGTTAGTGATGGACCCCAAAGAGACCAAGCTCTTCTGCTCAGCTTGCAGAGAAAGGCCTAGTCTCCATGACAGTTCATCCCGGCTGGTCCGCGGCTACACGGGCCCTTTCAAAGTGGAGACTTTAAAGTACCACGACGTCAGCAAAGCACACAAGCTCTGTGTAAACACCGTGGAAGTCAGGGAGGACGCCCCGCAGACTGCCGCAGTCCCCGAGATCTCCAGTGACCTGATGGCCAACATGGAGCACTTTTTCCATGCCGCCTACTCGATCGCGTACCACTCGAGGCCCCTGAACGACTTTGAGAAGATCCTGCAGCTCCTCCAGAGCACGGGGACCATGATTTTGGGAAAGTACCGAAACCGTACCGCCTGCACGCAGTTCATCAAGTGCATCTCCGAGACTCTGAAGAAGGAGATCCTGGAGGACGTGCGCAACTCCCCGTGCCTGAGCGTGCTGCTGGACAGTGCCACGGACACCTCCGACCAGTCCTGCGTGGGCATCTACCTGCGCTACTTGAAGGGGATGGAGGTGAAGGAGTCTTACCTCACGCTGGCCCCCCTCCACAGTGAGACGGCCGATGGATACTTCGAGACCATCATCTCGGCCCTAGACGAGCTGGACATCCCCTTCCGGAAGCCGGGCTGGGTGGTGGGCCTGGGAACCGACGGCTCTGCCCCGCTGCGCTGCGGGGGAGGCCTGGTGGAGAAGCTGCAGGAGATCCTGCCCCGGCTGCTGCCGGTGCACTGTGTGGCCCACCGGCTCCCCCTGGCCGTGGTCGATGCCTGCGGGGGCATCGGCCTGGTCAAGAAGTGTGACCGGCACATCCGAACCGTCTTCAAGTTCTACCAGTCCTCCAACAAGAGGCTGAATGAACTGCAGGAGAGCGCGGCTCCCCTGGAGCAGGAAATGGTCCGCCTGAAGGACCTGAATGCGGTCAGGTGGGTGGCCAGCGAGAGGCGCACGCTGAACGCGCTCACCCTGAGCTGGCCCGCCCTGGCCAGGCACCTCCAGAGCGTGGCGGACGCGGGTGGGCAGGTTGGGCACAGGGCCCAAGGCATGCTGAAGCTGATGAAGGGCTTCCATTTCCTCAAGTTCTGCCACTTCCTCTTGGACTTCCTGAGCCTCTACCGGCCTCTGTCCGAGGTGTGCCAGAAGGAGATTGTGCTGATCACCGAGGTGAACGCCACGCTGGGGCAGGCCTACGTGGCACTGGAGACCCTCCGTCACCGGGCAGGCCCCAAAGAGGAAGAGTTCAACGCCAGCTTCAGGGACGGGCGGCTCCACGGCATCGTGCTGGAGAGGACTGAGATGGCAGAACAGCGGTTCCAGGCAGACAGGGAGAGAGTGGTCCTGACGGGGATCGAATACCTCCAGCGGAGGTTCAACGCTGACCATCCCCCGCAGCTCAGGAACATGGAGGTGTTTGACACCAAGGCCTGGCCAAGCGGGATGGCCCTGGCCAGTTTCGGGAATGATGACATCCTGACCCTGGCCAGGTATTTTGAGCTCTCGCTGCCCCCAGGATACAGCAAGCAGGCGCTGCTGGATGAGTGGCTGGGCCTGAAGGCCGCGGCCCAGAACCTGCCGTTCTCCATGCTGTGCGAGCACGCGCTGGCCCGGCACCGCCGCTTCCCCCTGCTCAGCCGGCTCCTGGCCCTGGTGGTCTGTGTGCCCGTCTCCACCGCCTGCTGTGAGCGCGGATTCAGTGCCATGAACCGGATCAGGACTGACGAGAGGACCAAGCTCTCCAACGAGGTGATCAACATGCTCATGATGACGGCCGTGAACGGTGTGGCGGTCTCAGAGTATGACCCCCAGCCGGCCATCCAGCACTGGTACCTGACCTCCTCAGGCCGGCGGTTCAGCCACGTCTACACCTGTGCCCCGGTGCCGCCCCGCTCTCACGCAAGTAAGTATGCATGGCAGAGCTCCTAGACGCGGGGATACCAAAGAGGAGAACCTCAGCTTCCCAGCCCCACCCTGAGCTGACAGCCTGGTAGATTCCGCTCAAGTCAGCCGTCACCACAGACTTGCTTTAAGGGGTCACGTGCTCAACTGTTTGCTAGACCAGTGGGTGCTCAGGACAGGTCACCTTAATAATTCAGCTAGACAGGCTGGGTGCCCACACTGCAGGCCACAGGGCGCAGCGCTAAGAGCAGGAAGTTCCGAGCCAGGCTGCCCAGGTTCAAGTTCTAGTCATGCCGCTAACTAGCACGTGACCGCGGGCAACTTAATCTCTCTGTACTTTGGTTTTTCATTTGTAAAGTGAATTAATAACTCTGGGAGATGGGAAGGGACAGGGAAGCCTAGGGTGCTGCAGTCCATGGTGACTGAACAACAACAACGGTGCTTAGAACAGCGTCTGGCGGGTAACACCCATGGTGGTCGTTAAAGGTTCAGCTATGACCAGGACTAACTCGACGACTGGACGAGTGCTGGCAGGGACACCACCTTGCCATGGTCTGTGGGGACCCTGTTTGCAGCAGGAAGAGGTCAGTGCAGGTCAGAGGGGCCGTGAGGACCATGTTGCGTGGAGGAGAAGGTTAGGGGTTTCAGGCAGGGGAGGGGTCCATGAGGAGAGCCTCTCAACTCGCCTGGAGGGCTGGGCTGGGACTAGGTTAGAGGGGAAGTGATATTATCCCGGAGGCCCAGTTACTGAAAGTCTTAAGCAAGAAATTTTCTTCTTTTCAAGTAGTCACTGAACAAAGAAAACCAGAGCTTCTCGAGGCTGTGCACGGGGCTCCGTCCTGTTGCTTCCACTCTCATTCTGTCTCAGGGTCTGTGGTCATCAGCAGTGGACTTGGCCTCAGGGTTGACAGAGGCTCTGTGGGAAGCAGGGTGGCCCTGGGCCTGCAGCTAGGCGGTGGGTGCAGGGAGGTGGGAGGTGGAAGTGGGGAGAAGGAGAGGGTGCTTCTGAGATAGTGTCCTTCACCCAGCATCTGTTGAACGAGTTACTCTTTGAGCTTGGCCCCTGGGGGTGGAGGAGAAGGTGCCCTCATCCGTGCCCTTCTGCAGGTTGTAACCACAGGGCGATGGGACTGTACCTCTGAAGCAAAGAGAACCCAGCCAGATTTTTATATAATGAAACCTTCCTCCCCAGGCAGTTTCTCAGCCTCAGCACTGTGGACATTTGGGGCCAGATAGTTCTTCATTGTGGGGGCCCGTCCTGTGCTTGGCCAACCCTGGCTTGCCCATTACACACCCACTGGTTACCAGCAGCACCTTCCCGGTTGTAGGAATCAGAAACGTCTCCCTCCAGACTCTGCCTAGGGTCCCCTGGGGGCAGAATCGCCCCATGAGCTCCGCTGCCCTTGGGTGGAAGAGTCCACAGAGTGGGACTCGCTTGAGCCCCGGAGAGCAGTCCTCATCCGCCTCCAGTCTGTTTTGCCAGGGGCTACTCCCCCAGCCTCCCTCGGGTGCAGCTGAATGTGGGGGGGATGGATTATCACCTGAACTGTTCTCTCCTGCTCACTGTGCCTTCTCTTTCCTCCCACACGAGGGGCGGGGCTCAGGAAGAAGACTGGCGCGTTCTGCAGGGAGGAGCCCACTGCCCAGAAGCCTCCCGGCCTGTCCTGCAGGGAACCGATGGAAGTCCTGACGGCCTGTGTCCCGGAACCTCCTGAGAGGCTCCTGTGTCCCCTCCTTGGCCAGGAGGCCCCAGGCTGTCCTGCCAAAGCGCTCCTGTAGTAGGAGCAGGAATCTGAGGGGTTCACTCCTTGGAGCCCCCTGCTGCCCTGGCCCCGTGATCGTGGTGACAGGCCCTGGGATTCGAGGCTGCCCGAGTCTTCACTGGGTGGGACTCTAAGCACCAGGAGGTGGGCAGTGACAAGGCAGTTAAAGCCACACCCTGGGAGGCAGGGGGTTAGGAGGTGCACGGCCTGTTTCCCGGGGCCCTTCTCCAGGCCCAGGGGGACCTCACAGCACTTATATATGCACAGAGGTTCTATCTCAAGCTCACTTTCAAGGTGCTTCAGCACGTAATCCCATCATGAAATCCCCAGCTTCTGGTGGCAAGGAGACTTTTCCGAAGTGGGAATGACAGCTGGGGGAAGGGGCTTGAAGCAGCTCTCCGGCCCCTGGGTAGTTGGGGAGCATCCAGGGGACAGCCCACAACCTGAGGCACAAGGTGAGGGCAGAGGGTGAGCAGGACTGGGGCTGGCCTGGCTCTGGGCTCTGTCCCCCTGGCTCCACAGAAGCAGGGAAGCCTCAACCTCACATGGGAGACCTGCCTCAGAGGCTGTCTCTGCCTCGTCGCAGGGCCTGCCTCTGCAATGCAGCAGGCAGAACCCCTGCACCCTGAGCAGCCAACAGCTCCTGGACGGGAGGAGTGTCTCCCTGGAGGGGCCCGGCGCTTCCCACCAGTCCAGCCCCTGTGTCATGCTGAGCCCTTGATTTCTGCGGAGCAGAGCGTAAGGACGAGTTTGCACTTGGGGGGCTTGGGATCCAGCCCCAGCTCTGCTTCAGGCAGTGGGTCAACCGTGATGGCCCCCTCCCGTCTCCTGTGCCTTCGCGTCCCTCTCTGTGAAACGGCAGCAGAGAAGCCAAGTGCCTGTCAGTGCCCGGCCTCCACGGGACTGCTGGCTGACAGCTCCTATGCGGGCAAAGACGGGCCTCAGGAGGCAGAGTGGACTTGGCTGTCATCAGCTCTTGTCCCTGTCCCTTGCCACCGATGTCCTTATTGTGGGAGGAGGTGCCCTCAGCATGATGGTCTAGTCCATTCTTCCCAGAGGTGCTCTGGGGACCAGCCTGGTAATCAATAGGGGTGTTGGTTTAAATGTTTCAACACAGACCCACCTGATCAGCTCCCCGGGCCTGTTTCCTGCAGGCCCACCAGGAACTTCATGGGCTCACTGAAGCCTGAGGAGACCACCCCAGCGGCACAGAGGGTGTCCCACACAATTCGGTTCCCCTTGCCTCTCCCCGTCTCCCTTTCCACCCGGAAGTAAGGCATGTTTCCTTCCAGGGCAGCTGCCCTGGGGAGGCCTAGGCTGCTTGTCTGCCCGAGGACGATATGGTATCTGCCTCCCGCCTTCCTTTCCACAGGTGGGAAACCAGGGGAGCTTGGAGGGAAGGCTTCGGCCTTTCTCTGTCTTTAGACAGGCAAGAAGCAGTTCTCCGTCCTGACTTGCTGCCGGGCCCCAAGTGGGGTCCCTGGCTGTGCTTCAGGCCCAAGCAGTCTGACCTCGAGCAGACCCTGGAAAGGTGCTGAGAGCCCCTGAGATGTTGGTACCGAGTGTCTCATGGGCAGAACCCATGGTTCCCAGTGTTCCTGACTCTGCCTTACCACCATCACTTTCCTGTTTTCTTCAGCTTTGAGCCAGGAGTTTTGTTCTCGCTTCCTGCCTTTTAACCTGTGGCGCTGTGTCCTGGGGGCTGAGCTGTACCGTGGGCCCTTGGAGCTCTGGCTGCGCCACTGTCCACACAGCCAAGATGGAGCCCAGGCCTCCCGACCCATTCACATGGGGCTCTACAGGGAGTTGAGGAATCCGTCCTTGGCCAGTTGCCTAGGGTATGAAATGGCCGGGTGGAAGAGAGAAGGGCCCTTTCAAGTGGGGCTTTTATAGCTCCCACCTGACCTGTCGGGATTCCCATTGCGTGACGTTCCTGCAGCATCCTCCCCGTGGCAGCTGCCGTCCTTTAAGACTTCTCAGAGCAAGAGATTAGTCCTGCGAGCACCACTGTGCGTGAGCGCCACTGCACAAACCCCGCGTGCGGCGGAGGCCCGCCAGAGCTGCCCCTGCCCCTCCACACCTGTGCCCTGAGGAAGTCTCCAGTGCCAGCTGTGAGGAACTTGGGCCCCTTGGGCGGGGGGACTACTGAAAATGCTGTTTATCATGGGAGGTTACACCGCCCAGTTCCTCAAGGAGCACAGCCGAGCTCTGGCTCCTCGCTGTTAGCTCATGGAAGAGAGGACGCTGGCCATTTTGCGGAGGACCCCAGGGCCGAAGCATGGAGAGACCCCGCCCCCTCGCCTCTTGCCCAGGCTGGCCCCTGTGTTTTGTTTCAAGAGTCTGGCAGCCTTTCAGACCCCAGGGCCTGGAGACCCCACTGTTGGAGAGCCTGCCTACTTTTGCCTGGAGAAAACAAGCTGAACGGCGCTGGGTATGGAAGGAGCGAGCTCTCTGCCTTTGGCCAGAGCCCTAGCCCTGCCTCCAACCTTGTTCCCCACCTGCAGTCTCCATAGCGATGCGGAGAGGGCTGACAAGCTCAGTGACCAGCGGTATAACAGACAACGTGAGTTCAATAGCCATAGAGACCAGGCAGGAGGTGGGGCCGGCCCCCACCCTAGCTAGACGCAGAGGAGGTCAGCTCCTCCAGACCTTTTGCTTCCCTCAAACCCAGGTTCAGTTCCTAGGGTGCTAAGTACCTAAGGACCAGGTGATGATGGGCCTGTTCCCTCCATCCAGGGGTCCGTCTGCCGAGGTCCACTTCTCTGGTTTCATAGATGTGCAAAACACAGTTTAAGAAAACCATGTTCGATTTTCAACTTGTGTGCTATCCGAATAAAGCAGAGCTTTTTCCCATATATGCCTCTATCCCGTAACACCTATAGGAAACCGTTGGAGCGGATCAAAGTCCGCCTCCGCCCCCGAGTGTCGAGCTGCCGCGCATGCGCGAGCTGGGCGGCCGAACGCGCGCTCTCGGGGCGGTGGGGTCCTGCTGCGCATGCTCGGCGTCCCCTGCCCGGCCGCGACAGGTACTCAGCGGAGCATCCGCATCTCTGACCCGCATCCCGCGCCTGGCCATGACGGCGCATTCCTTCGCCCTCCCGGTCGTCATCTTCACCACGTTCTGGGGCCTCATCGGCATCGCGGGGCCCTGGTTCGTGCCCAAAGGACCGAACCGCGGGTAAGGATCGCGCGCGGCCCAGCCTCCCTGGGGACCCCTTTGCTCCTGGGCCCACCCCTTCTCCGGCGCGAGGCGGCAGCGGTGCAGCGGGCACTGGTCCCGGCGCACGGTGCTCCAGTCCTCCTCCCGGGTCCGCGCTGGGTCGCGAACAACCGGGTACAGGCGGGCTGTCGGGGCCAAAGGGCAGAGAAGGTCGTGCTGTCGAAAGGAGGAGACAGCTACGCCCGCGCCGCCCCCTGCCCCCGCGCCTGGGAAGGTAGTCTGTGGCGAGCCACTGATGCAGCTTGTCCACTCCTGCCCAGCTGTGACCTTGAGCGTCCCTCACCTCTTCAAGCCTCACTTTCTTCTTGGGTCACTGGGGGTGATGATGACTCCTGCCTTTTAAGGCTGCTCTGAGGATTACACAAAATATATAAAAGTGTTAGTTGCGCATGGCACATACTGTATGGAATAATTTTTTGCCAGCGTCAGTGATTCTTGGGGCCCCCAGCAGGTTTCTATACCTGTGGCACCACTCACCCGTTTCTGCTTCATAGTCTCTTCAGCAGTGATGGGCCCTCACCCTTTGATGACAAGTTCTTCAAGGTGGAAGACTGTCTTTTCACCACTGTAGACCCCAGTGCCCGGCTCGGGACCGGCCTATGGCGCTTGGTAATGCTGAGAGAATGGATCAGATGCTGATGTCTCTGGCGCCAACCTCAAGCAGAGGTCATAGGGCCTGGTTTGGGTTAGGGTTAGCTTCAGCTGGAGGCTGCATATGGGTGTTTCCTCTGTTTTTCAAGATTCTTGGGGCTGAGGTCCCATGGCCTCGCCTTGTAAACCGTTTTAGTGCATCAGCTCTCCTACACACTTTGGTGAGTTTTTTCTTGTAACTGAAGTCTCTCCTGCTGCATTTAAAGCCTCTGTTTCCAGTCTTGGAGTGGGACTCAAGGCAACCAGCTCCTATTCTCAGGGTAACTGCTTACTCTGCCTCAGAGGTGACCCTCGGTCTCCTTGCCTCTTGCTCTGTCTTCTGTCTTCCCTTTGCCCAGTGAATTTTGGATCCCAGAGACCACTCCATGGTGGGTGGCTGCAAATGCAGCTGTGTGCAGTGTCGATCTCCAACATGACTCCTCTACGATGGAGAAACAGTGGGTGATGGAGAAGGGACATAGGTGAAGGGAAAGATTCATAATGTAAGTTGGATGTGGTCGAGGTTGGCTTTCCCAAGAGGTGACACTTGGAGTTTTTCTTTTCCATCTAGCAATTCTTACCTAAGAAGATCTCAGCCTCCTTGTGTTCAGGTGGCATCAAGAAGGCCAGAGGGAAAGGGGTTGGCACCAGGAGCTCTTTCTCTGGCCTTGGCGAGGCCTCCTGAGGGCGCTGCTTCAATCCATCCTGACCTGACATCCTCTTCCATTGCAGAGTGATCATCACCATGCTGGTGGCCACCGCTGTTTGCTGTTACCTCTTGTAAGTGCTGCTCTCCCAGCTCCTAGTCCGCGGGGGCCCTTGTCCTCCCTTCTTTCCTCCTCTCCCAGCCCTACTCTCACCTCTGTCCTGGTACCGACGTATTCAGCTCTTGAAAGGCTGAGTCTGTAAACCACAGAAGAGGAGGGCTTTGGAGTAGCAAAGAGAGCGACAGGCTGGGAGTTATGAACTCTGGGTTCTGGTTCTGAGTGTATCTTCTGGACAAGCTCTGCCATGTCCATGGGCTGCGGTTGTCTCATCTGTGACACGAGTGAGTGGGGCCTTCTCAGTACCTGTTGTCCCCGATGGGCATCAGAATCCCCTGGAGAGATTGTAAAACGCAGGTTTCAGGGTTCCACCTTGGACTCACTACATCACAGTTCTCACAGCCTGCACGTGGGGATCTGTGTTTTTATTTAAAATTTATTTATTTGTCTGCATCAAGTCTTAGTTGCAGCACACAGGGTCTTGTGTTGTGGCGTGAGGGGCTTAGTTGCCCCACATGTGGGATCTTAGTTCCCCAGCCAGGGATTGAACTCACATCCCTAGCACTGGAAGGCAGATTCTTAACCACTGGACCACTGGGGAAGTCCCTCCAGGAATCTGTATTTTTAATGCATGTCCCTGAGTGCTTGTGATGCAGAGCATTTAGAACCAATGGGTGAACAGTGGTCTTCAAACTTGGAAAAGTAGGTACATATAGAATACTGTCCTATATTCCAAGTCCTGGGATACAGGACACATACCAAGAGATGCGAGTGCCTGGACCATGTGAGGGGGTCACTTACCATGTCAGTAGGGTCTAGGTGTTCTCTTTCTATAAGTGCCTTTCATGGTAGCCCCTCCCCTTTTGCAAAAGAGACACTCCACCATTGCTCCCCAGTTCTTCTGTGTCAGCCTGCTCCATGTTTAAATCTCCCTGGCTGCCAAATTGAGGAATAAGTCCAAGCTCTGGTTTTGAGGAAGGCCTCTCTCATGAGCAGTTGGTGGTGGCGGTTTAGTCACTCAGTCCTGTCCGACTCTTGTGACCCCATGGACTTAGCCCACCAGGCTCCTCTGTCCATGGGATTCTCCAGACAGTTAAGCCATCTTAAGTCAGAATGGTTTCCCTCTGTGCCCCTGGGGGCCGTCTTAACTCTTCTCTAACGCCCTGAGTCCAGCCCCAACACAGGGATCTTATAAATCTACAAAGCAAGTCAAACCAAACCTAAACCCAAACCCACGTGCCCAGACTGAGCACCCGAGCTGGCTGCAGTGCGGATGTCTCCGAGGGACCCTTCCCTCTGAAACCCAGACCATCCATGTGCTGGGTGGGTCCTGTGACCACTGGCGTGGTGCATGGCGGAGTTCCTGGTGCCCCGGGCTCACCTGCACTGTGCTGTCCCTGGCAGCTGGCTCATTGCCATCTTGGCTCAGCTGAACCCCCTGTTCGGGCCCCAGCTGAAGAATGAGACCATCTGGTATGTTCGCTTCCTGTGGGAGTGACCGTCGCCTCTGCGGCCCCAGGTACTGCCGGGCGGGCGGGCAGGCAGGGGTGGGGAGGACGAGGTCAGGCAGGGCTGCAGGACTTTGCATGTGGACGCAGATGGTCATTTATTATGAAGAACAAACCCCTGAGCACCTGCTCCGTGCCCCCCCCCACCCCCACGCTGTGCTGGGCAGCACAGACAGAAGATCAGGGTCCTGGGGGGAGCACGTGGGCCCAGCCTCACTCATGGGTTCCCAGACCCCCGAGGAGGCAGCGGAATCTGTTGGGAGGGCGGGCTCAGGGGTTGTGGTGAGCCGGGGTTCCCCAAGGCGGGGCTGGGGGGCAGGGTCTCCACCGCGAGGCCATGACCCTGTCACGTGATGTGATTTCAGGTGCCCCCGCTGTCCGGATGACCGTGGCTCCACTGTCCCTGATGACCCTTTTGTCACTGTCCCCCCACCTCCATCCCCCTAGCTGTGTCCGGTCCCTCTGGGCCCCCTCCCCTAAGGCCTGCCAGGTTCTGGAAAGTCCCGCCTTCCCCAGCTCAGGAAGGCCGAACTCAGAGCCAGCCCTCAAGTTCCCTCTGCCCGCTCCTCCCCAAGTAGGTTCTGGCCGGAAGCTGACTAGGGTGGGGGCTGCCTTGTACTACAAGGGGGAGCCCAAGGCCGGCCGGGGCATCGGCATCCTGGGGAGGAGGGCTTGGAGCCAAGATGCTCAGAGGCTGGAGAGGAAGCCCTGGGGAGGAGGCTGGGTCCTTCAATGCCCAGCTCTGTGATCCCGGAGCATCTGCCCGCATGAGGTCCTTACCCGTGAGATGGGCCGTGGCGAAGGCCCCTCTTGGGAGTTCTCCTTTGATTTTCTGACATGCTTTGATGTGAAATTTCTGGAAACTTTGACATAACGGACAAACATTCACACACAAAAAGCGCCACAGTAATTTGGATCAAGATTGAAAAGCTGTATGTTCAGCATCCTTTATCCTCCGAGTAACTCAAAGGGGCTTGCTCAGGAAGTGGCATCTCCTCTGCATATCCTCTTCCCACTTCCTCCCTGACCTGGGCCTCCCTGTCTGGGGATCGGGCTACCTCCCTTCCCGGGGGCTCAGCCTGAAGCAGCTCCCCCTGCACCTCAGGCCTAGATTCCCCATGGGAGGAGGATTTCTGAGCCCCTCGAGGTTACCTGGATGGAGGGAGGGCGAAGACAGACAGGTGTGAGTGATGTGTGGGCAGCGCCGTGGGCCCTGAGGACTGTCCCCAGTGTAGGCTGGGAACCCCTGGCCTGGTGAGGACCGCGGGCAGAGCTTGCGGGCATGGACCAGAGGGAGCCTGGGGCCCCAGCCCGTGCGCTCACTTCCCCCAGCAGAGTTGGGGCAGACACCTGACAGTCCCAGAGCTGACTCGAGTCCCCGACTCCATTCTGCCGTGCTGCCTCCCTGGGGAGGGGGAAGCCAGTCTCTTGTCTTTATTGACTTTGTTTGATTGGCATTCTGTTCAGTGGGCATCTTTTTTGGCACAGTGGCGCAATGTGGTACATCTTCCCTGGATTTCTTGACCCTGGGCTTGGCCTGTTGCTCAGGTGGGGGCCTTTCTTTGACATTCCTCCACCCCCTGTCTGGCCCCCTTGGAGTGGGGTGCTGAGTCTCGTGGCCATGTCTCGTGACTAATGAATGAAAGGTGGGGAGACTCCTGTCTGGGAGCCAAGTCCTGGCTGAGGCCAAGTTTGCTGCCTGTCGCACCCCTGCCCACCCAGTTCCCGTTTCCTCGGTGGGAGGATTTGAGGGGCAGGAAAGGGGCCTGGCAGCTGCTTGGCCCTGCAGCCCTGGAGTATGGACATCAAGGACTACGTTTTCCTGAGACCTGAGAGCGAGTACAACTTCCTGGATTCTGCCCAGAATCAGGCCTGGCAGGAGGAGGAAGACGGAGGACTCTTTCAAGTGGAACTTTGCCCACCTCCTAGCTGTGATTACAGAGAGTGCACGGCCTCTGGGGTCTGCAATAAAGCCTGTTCCCAGCTTGTAGAGCGTGGCCTGCCTCCTTCCTAAGTGTTCCTAAATATCCATGGTTCCCTGCACAGGGGAGGGTGATGGAGTGAGCAGAGAGAGGAGCTCCGGGAGGAGCAGCTGGGAAGCTAGGGGTGGGGTGTGTGGAGAAGGGACTGGGAGAAGTGAGGAGCCTGGATTCATCCAAAGTGAATGTGGAGCCATGAAAGGGATGGGGGGCATGGGATGTGACCCCACTAGGCTTCTAGGATAATCTCTGCTCTGGGCGTAATGGGCCCCAGATGAGAGTGGTGGGGAGGATGGGGGCCCATGAATGGTTGAAGGGCTAGTTAGGAGATCAGGGGGCCCAGTGAGGGCTGTGGGAGGAGGGATGAGGCAGGATGCACCCTGCAGGGAGCTGTGGACAAAGGGGTGCCCAGGACCTGGTGGCTGGAACCTGTCAGCAACAGGCCACAGAGGAGAAGTGATGATCTGGGGCATCCTGTGTGTCCTGGTGAGCCCGGTCTCCCTGTGGAGATGCCCAGCAAGTGGTTGGATGATTGGGTTTGGAGATCAGGATGAAGCTGTGGCCTGAAGACCTGAGATGTGTGTGTGTCTGTCCCTGAGTTCTCACTGAACAACTGGGTGGCAGCCTCTGTCCTGAGGAGCCCCCACCCCCACCCCCCACTCTCTGGGGAGTCTCTGCAGCCCAGGGCAGGCAGAACCCTCCCAGCAGGCTGCCTCCTCTCCCCTCCCTCCCTTTCTGCCTTTGCAGCCATTCAAGGAGAGAGAGCTTGGGACGTCCTCCCAGGGTCTGTGCCCACTCTGTGCGGATGCTGCGGCTCTCAAAGCTCTCAGCCCACCTCAGTGCAGGGAGGAGGGGGGACCACAAGGCGAGCAGGTTTTGTCAGAAATAAACACAATCAGACATCAGTTAAAGCCATGAAAGCACATTTTATTCTGTAACAACTGACAGGGAAATGAGAACGCTGTGGGATCTGGGCATTTTGGCAGGAAGGTGAAACCAGTGGGTGGGGGGTGTGGACAGGGCCCAAGCAGAGCCAGGAGTGAAAAGTCACAAAGGGTTGGTAGGCACAAGTGCGGCTAGGCCACTGAGAACGGGACACGGGCCCAAGCTTTCCTGAGTTCATCTCAGAAGGAGGGTTCTTAAGAGCCACCCTTGGGCTGCAGAAGATACATCTCTCTCCCAGAGGGTCTGAGGAGGATCCACAACCGTGAATGCACTAAGAAAGGGCGGAGGGGTGGGGGTCAGAGGCCCGTGGTCGGGCACTGGCTAGAACAGACAGTATATTCTAACAGTACATCCTTCTGACAGCCCAGAGCTTGGTCAGACAGGAACCCAGCGTGGCCAGGTTGTCCCAGGGATGTGGCTTAGGCAGCCAGAAGCCAAGCCAGGCTGGTTGAATCTCCTAGTGCTGGGTGTGGACGGGCTTGTTTGTTTCAAGCAGGAAGTACCCTACCACCCCCTTTCCCTTGCCAAGTGGGATGGAAATCAGTAAATGACTGCCTCTGACACAGACACTCACTACATGAAGCAAACGATCCCTGAAGTTGGGCAGTGGGCAGAGTGGAAAGCTTAGCTCAGCTGCACTCACAGAGGCCGGCCAGCAGAGGGCGGCGCTGCCCAAAGGATGGAGACCTCAGACCAGATTATGCTGTCATTGGGAGTGCAACTGCTCTGCACTGATGTTAGAGGGTGTGGCAGTTATAGGGAATGGGGAAGATTTTCCAGATGGTACTGGAGCCTGGGTGAAATGTCACTGAATGATATGTAACTGCAACAGCCAGGTATTTCGGGGGAAATCCAAAGGGCGGAGAACTAAGGGACCTTGGCAACTGGATGCTCCTGTGAGGCCAGGCTTCCCAATGATCTTCCGCGACTTTTCCCTACCTCAACATCCTGAGACCTGGCACATTCCAGTCTATGGTAGGGACACCCATCGGCCCAGTGGAGAGGATGAAGGTGTCTGTTACTGCAGGCTGCAGGGCCACCCTCCCTGATGAAACACCTAGACCAAGGCCTGTGATGAGGGCCTTTGGGTTGCTTTGAACAAAAAATCAGTGTGTAGATAACACTGGGAGTGCGAAGAGCAGAGAAATCAAGTGGGGGTGGTTGCTGTCTGCTCCTGAGAACCTCCAGGGTCACGTGCGGGACATGATCTTTGTTTATAAGCCTTGGGGTTTCCAGAAATGGAGTCAGTTGGCAGCCACTGCAGTTCTGCTTGACTTGGAGCCAGAAGGGTGAGGGCCGGTGACCAAAGTCTGCACTAGCTCAGCGCACGCTCCATGTAATGAACCTGGGGGAGAATCACCCAGGACAAACAGACCCATAGAATGCTGGGACTAAAGCCAGGCCCATCACGAAAGGATCTCCAGGGCTGGAGCGAGGATCCCAGACTTTTAATCCCAGTGCTCTGGGTCATTCTTAGGCAGGCCCACACAGGTCTTAGGACCCGAGTTTTGGAATCATGCAGTGGTATTTCTGTGCTGAGACATAAAGAGCCAGAGCTCCGTGGAGCCTCTAGAAATGTCATCTAGCAGTTTCGGGAGCACCAAAGCCTTCAGGGATTACGGGGTGTCTGAGTGGACTCTAATCCCAGTGCCACGTGGCCCAGCAGAGGCCAGGTGAGGGACAGGGTGTCACACAAGCCCAGCTGAACTTTGGCTCACCCTGCAGGCATCTGCTCCGAAAAGGGTTGGGATGGATATTCTCAGAGACCCATACAGCCCCCACCTCAGCTCCCTGATCTGGGTATTAAGAGCTGTGATGGCAGCAAGGCTTTCCCTCTGCAGTAAAGGTCAGCCTTTCCTCCCCTGACAAAGACCCAGGAGACATCAATGAGTGATCCTCTGTGCCTGACCACTCCCCGTCTTGTACAATGGGAGCATGGGGCCACGAGGACTGTTGCCAAAGTCTGGGCTCCCTGTCCCCCAATGCCTAATAGAAACATGGAGACAGAGTTTGGAGGAAATCGAAAAGAGTAGCTTTATTATTTTTTGCCAGGCAAAAGGGATGCATAGCAGGCTAGAGCCTGAAGAGCTGTGTCCCCTTCTCTTGGATTTATATACTCTTGAAGGTCTTGCTTTTTTTTTTTTTTTTTCCTCTTGCAAAGTTTCAGAGTGACTACAGCTGGCATCAGGCAACTCAATAGCTGGGTCTGGTGTCCCTGAAGTTATCGGCCTGTGACCTTTCTGAAATGCAGGATGCCACAAGAGAATATATGGGGGAAGAAGAATGCCAGGTGCAGGGTGTAATCTATATGGAGTCAGAGAGTAATTAGTTTGGTGAAGAACAAGTCCAGCTACAAGTATCTGTTAGTGGTAACAGCTAAAGCATACCCAAGGTTGTTTACCTTTTGGAGGCCTGTTTGGCCGGTGTGTGCCAAAGGCTGTTCACTCATTTCTGGTTTTGCTGCAACAGGATCATGGCATAGCCTGCAGCCTTCACCCGTGCTGATACCAGGGGCAACAGCTGTGCTCTTGGTCTGCAGCAACTGATTCAGCAAACAAATTTTTCTCTGTTTTTCTGTCTGGTCAGCCTCCCAGAGGACTTTCACTTCGACTGAGCCACAGGAACTGGGCTGCCTGAGTTCAAAGTGCAGCTTCTCCAGTTATTAGTTGAGTGAAAGTTATTTAATCTTTCTGAGCTTCGGTTTTATCACCCAGTTGGTATGATACTACTAGTGCCTGCCTTGTAGAGGTTCTGAGTGAAGAGTGAAGTCGCTCACTTGTGTCTGACTCTTTGTGACCCCACCGACAGCAGACTACCAGGCTCTGCCGTCCATGGGATTTTCCAGGCAAGGATACTGGAGTGGGCTGCCATTTCCTTCTCCAGGGTATCTTCTTAACCCAGGGATCGAACCTGGGTTTCCTGCATTGCAGTCAGACGCTTTCACGTCTGAGCCACCAGGGAAGTCCTGTAGAGGTTGTGACTGTGTGATAAATGGGTTAATAGTGCCTGCCTCCTCAATAAATGCCATCAACCAATCACGTGACTTTTACATAGTAACTCTACTTTCATGGTTCCCTTCATTCTGCCAGGATCTCAGCTTCCTTCACCTTTTCTTATTCCCATCACGTACTCTACACCGATCTACCTTGTAGAGCAGAAAGTGGCAAGCACCCTGAGTGCTTTGATGTGTGAGATAGAACCTGGGAAATACGTGCCACAAAAAGTACCCAGAGCTTGTTTATGCAGCTGTATTTCTGTGCTTTGTGTTAAATGTCCTTAACGTAGTCTATAAATGTACCGTCCTCTTGATAAAACACTCATGCTTTGGGGGTGTGGGGATGAAGAGGGAATGGGTACTAGACTAGATCTGCTGAATCTAAAGTTCTTGGGGAAAATAAATGTTTAAGAAACAACCAGGAGATTTCATAAAAAGCAGAATATTGACAAGAACACTAGCCCTCCCAGATATTTAAGAGTATTGTGAAGTCACAACATGAGAGGCTACAGAAATGAAAACAATGGTGTTAGCACATGAAAAGACAAGTCAATAGAAGAAAAGTCTAAAAATAAACTGATAAACATTCAAAGCAAATCTATGAGGGTAAGATGAGTAAAGGCAATGAGGAGTGTGGGGACTCTCTCCCTCCTGGTGACAAAATTACTACTGGCTGGATCAGAGATTTAACAAATGTAAATGAAACTATAAATGTACCAGAAGAAAACATAGGGGAATTTTAAAAAATTACTTAATAATGGGAAAGGTCTAAGTAAGAGGGGAAACAAAGAAATCCAGCAGTGATGAAGATAAAATGGATAAACTTTAATTAAAATTTAGATTTTCTGCAAAGCAAAAAATGTGAATGACAGACAAGGAAATGATTTGCAACCCATGACATACACAGAAAAACTGTACAAAAAAAGGTCATAATGACCTGGACAACCACGATGGTGTGATCACTCACCTAGAGCCAGACATCCTGGAGTATGAAGTCAAGGGGGCCTTAGGAAGCATCACTACGAACAAAGCTAGGGGAGGAGATGGAATTCCAGCTGAGCTATTTCAAATCCTAGAAGTTGATGCTGTTAAAAGTGCTGCACTCAATATGCCAGCAAATTTGGAAACCCCAGCAGTGGCCATAGGAATGGAAAGGTCAGTTTTCACTCCAAACCCAAAGAAGGGCAATGTCAAAGACAGTTCAAACTACCACATAATTGCACTCATTTCACATGCTAGCAAAGCAATGCTCAAAATCCTTCAAGCTAGGCTTCAACAGTATGTGAACCAGTAACTTCCAGATGTTGAAGTTGGATTTAGAAAAGGCAGAGGAACCAGAGATCAAATTGCCAACATGCATTGGATCATAGAGAAAGCAAGGGAATTCCAGAAAAACATCTACTTCTGCTTCACTGACTATGCTAAAGCCTTTGACTGTGTGGATCACAACAAACTGTGGAAAATTCTTCAAGAGATGGGAATACCAGACCACCTTACTTGCCTCCTGTGAAACCTGTATGCAGGTCAAGAAGCAACAGTTAGAACCGACAAGGGAAAAATGGATTGGTTGCAAATTGGGAAAGGAATATGTCAAGGCTGTATATTGTCACCCTTTAACTTCTATGCAGAGTACATCATGTGAAATGCCAGGCTGGATGAAGCACAAGCTGGAATCAGGGTTGCTGGGAGAAATAGCTATAACCTCAAATGTGAAGATGACACCACTTGCAGAAAGTGAAGAGGAACTAAAGAGCCTCTTGAAGAAGGTGAAAGAGGAGAGTGAAAAAGCTGGCTTAAAACTCAACATTCAAAAAATGAAAATTATCACTTCATGGCAAATGGATGGGGAAACACTGGAAATAGTGACAGACTTTATTTTCCTGGGTTCCAAAATCACTGCAGATGGTGACTGCAGCCATGAAATTAAAAGACACTTGCTCCTTGGAAGAAAAGCTCTGACAAGCAGACAGTGTACTGAAAAGTGTATTGAAATTACTTTGCCAACAAAGATCCATGTAGTCAAAGCTATGGTTTTTCCAGTAGTCATGTACAGATGTGATAGTTGGACCATAAAGAAGGCTGAGTGCCAAAGAATTGATACTTTTGAACTGTGGTGTTGGAGAAGATTCTTGAGAGTCCCTTGAACTGCAAGGAGATCAAACGAGTCAATCCTAAAGGAAATCAACCCTGAATATTCATTGGAAGGACTGATGCTGAAGCTGAAGCTCCAATACTTTGGCCACCTGATGGGAAGAGCTGGCTCATTGGAAAAGACCCTGATGCTGGGAAAGATTGAAGGCAGAAGGAGAAGGGGCCAGCAGAGGGATGAGATGGTTGGATGGCATCACCGACTCGGTGGACATGAATTTGAGCAAGCTCCAGGACTTGGTGATGGACAGGGAAGCCTGCTATGCTGCAGTCCATGAAGTTGCAAAGAGTCAGACACGAGTGAGTGACTGAACAACAAACGCATATACAGAGGTCATCAATAAGACACAGCAGGTTAATGGGAAAGGAGACAAGCAGGCAATTCACAAAAGAAGTGGTAGAAGTGACTTTCCAGCATGAAAAGACGCTTCCCATCATTTATAAGCAAGGAAAGCAGATGGAAACAACAATGTAGCCCCATGATTACCTGTTCTGTTAACAGAGGTCAAAACTGCTGACAAACTATAACAGACTTGTCTCCTAATAGTCACAGTCAGTGTCGCCCGCAGCTCCCCTTGCCTGAATACTTCCACGCACACTGGCTGACTTCGGGCTGTCAGCGCTGTCTTCCTGCCCTGTGCTGCAGGCTGGAAGTGCTGTCAGGAAGTTATTGCCATCGGCGTCCTCTTCCACCAGTGGTTGCTAGGGCTTGCATGTACATGCTCCTGGGGCTTCTCCAGCTCTGGTGGCCCCCTGAGCGGATGGTTTGTGCTTTTGTCTTCATCAAGAGGTGTGTTCCCTGGGCAGCCTACCAACGCCATAGAAGAAACATGGCAAACAGACCAACCACAAGATGACCTGGAGCCAAGTGTTGCCAACCCTCAGCAGAAGCAGAGTCACATGAGTGAAATAGAAATGCTTATTGTTCTAAGTCAGGGTTTTCAGGTGTTGATATGCAGCATCAAGGTGGCAGAGCTGACTGACGCAGCGTAATGACAGGTCTAGCGCAGGGTGATATGCCTGTCGTGTTTCTACTCCCTTGTTGATGATACTTGCATTACTCCAGGTTCTCCTGTTACAATGAGCATCCCTTCATAGGTCTTTGTGCACATGTGCTGGGACTTCGCTAGGATGTATGCCTCCATGTAAAGAGCAGAGTTGTGGGTGCTGTTTACTTTCAATGTTACAAGATATTACCAAATTGTCCTCCAAAGCAATTATTTACGCTCTGACAACACTTACAGGAACTCCTGGGCTTCATTTGTTACTCAGCCTTTTCTATTTTTTCAACCAGATAATGTGTGTGAAATGGTATCTTGTTTTAACTTACATTTCACTGATAATACCTGATGAGCCTGACTCTCTTCACCTGTGTGTTGACCATTTGGATTTCGACTTCTCTAATTTGTTCATATTGTTTGCTTGCTTTTCTATTAGACTTTTTTGGTCTTTTTCTCACTGATTTATGGAATGTCTTTATATATTTTAGCTACAAGTCGCCCTAATCCCATATAGCTAGTGACAGGAAGAGAGATGGAAGGAGACAGTGTGTGTGGGGGGGGTGGGGAGGGTACAGTTCAGTTCAGTCGCTCAGTCGTGTCCAAACCTTTGTGACCCCTGGGCTGCAGGATGCCAGGCTTCCCTGTCCATCGCCATCTCCCGGAGCTGCTCAAACTCATGTCCATTGAGTCGGTGGTGCCATCCAACCATTTCATCCTCTGTCACCCCCTTCTCTTTCTGCCTTCAATTGTTCCCAGCATCAGGGTCTTTTTCAATGAGTCGGCTCTTCACATCAGGTGGCCAAAGTATTGGAGCTTCAGCTTCAGCATCAGTCCTTCCAATGAATATTCAGGACTGATTTCCTTCAGGATTGACTGGTTTGATTTCCTTGCAGTCCAAGCAACTCTCAACCAGTATATTGCTAGTTACTGAAGTCCTTTTCTTTTCTTTTTTCCCCCTTTCCCCCCGCTTTTCTTTTAATTTAGCACCCTCTTCTTTTATCTAGTTATCCTTACATTCAGTTGACCATTTCTTCATTTGATTCCCTTGCTCACCACGGACAGTTCCTGCTGAGCTCTGTCTCTCCTGTGTCTGGCATCAAGTAGAACACAAATATGTCTTTGAGTAAATGGATGATTCTGTGATAGCCGTTGCTCTTATTTCTGCAAGCTTTGTGAGGATAGTGTGGGGGTCAAAGAGCCCATGCCAGTGTAGGGAAGATGGGTCAGGAGCAGAGGTGTGCTTGAGCCCGCTTGCACCAGGGAGTCACTTGTCAGCATGTCTTCCCAACACCATGATCAGCGATCGTGTGTTTGTGGCTTGACATTGGACTTGGTGAGATTATTTATACCGTGAAGTTGGAAAACACTGCAAATCAATGCTTCCCCTCCCTTCAAGAGCTGGTTGTCAAACACTTACCAACACAGCACTGACTTAGGGCAATGAAAACATGTAGAAACAAGCCTATGTAGAACAAGACCAGTGGTAAGTGAAAGAAAAAGTTGTAGTTGGAGGAACGTATCACTCTAGAGTTGTGGTGTTCAGAGACAGGGTTTTAAGTTACCCCAGATTTTTCCCCAGATTTGAGAGGACTTGGTATCCAGAGGCCCTGGATTAGGGAAAGGAGCTGAACCTTCAATACCAGCTCCAGCTAGCAAAAGTGAAGGACAGCAGGGGGCACCTGGATTTGAACCAGGGACCTCTTGATCTGCAGTCAAATGCTCTACCCCTGAGCTATACCCCCTGATGTAAGTAGAGGCCTTAGTACTGCCTTTTATCTGTGTCGCCATGCCCAACATTCCTATAAATTTTTGCCACAAGATGTTCACCAGGCTGGGCCTGCTCAAAGCTGCCAAACCAGCCTCACTATAATTTTACTCCCTTGATGCAAAACAAGCAACAGGTTCCCCTCCCTGTAACCACCTCCCTGCTCTTTCTGGAAAAGCACAGACCCTGGTATTCATGGCAGGAGAGGCCTTCAGGGTCACTGGTCTATGCCCTTCACAGTGGGCGTCTGAACACGGAGATTCAGGATTTCTGGTCTGCCCAAGCACACACAGCTCCTTACAGATAAACTCAGGACCTGAATCCACTTGTCCTGACTTTGGGTTCAGGACCTTATAACTAAGCCAGTGAGTCTCTTATCTTCCTCTTTTCCCTATCCTCTATCAGTCAAAAAATGGAAAGGCTACAGAGGAGGAGCGTTTTACTAGATTAATGATGAGTTGGGACCATCAGGGGAACTAGAGTGTGGGCTTAGCAGAGACACAGTGCCATGCAACCGAAGGACCACAGGGAAAAGCTAACGGGGACACCAGATTTGACCCTGGGCACGCTGCACCCTTCAGGCCAGTCCTCAGATTTCCTGTGCTCAAGAAGTATCTTGGGAGCTTGTCAAACATGCAGATGTGATGTGGGGTTAGGAACAAGCTTCTTATTGAGGGTCTGGGGGATCCCACTTTGAGAAACACCTGTCACAGATCCATATCGGCTCTCTTGCATGCCACTTGCAGGAAGCCTTAGGTACTGAACCCCCAGGAAGGGAGGGGTTAGGAATTCTAGCACCTGCCCCAGGGTCAGACTGAGCTGGTGGGCAGAGGCAGAATGAACACCAAGGACCACAATCAGATTGCTCATCCTCTGAACTCTGCTCTAGACACATGGTTCTTAATTGTAGGGTGCGTCAAAATCACTTGGAGGACTTGTTAAAACAGGGATGTCTGGGCTGGGAAATTCTCCGGTAACGCTGATGCTGGGAGTCTGGGGCCATGCTTTCAGAACTGCTGCTCTAGGTCCACACATCTGCGACCAGGCCCTTTCACACTCACAGCCACACCCAGGGCACCTGTTCACCCTTGCCTCATCTGTGTGTTTACTGAGCGCTGGTGCCTCCACTCCACCAAAGACCCATAACCTGAAACCCCCCACTGTTTCCTCCCATTGCCTGCTGGGAGACCCTTGGAGGGTTTTCTTTGTCCTGGATTACCTCTCTTCCCAGTTTACCATTCAGGAAACTAAATCTAAAGAAGCTTTTGCCAATATGGGGAAAACTCATTCAAGGGAGCCAAGGAGATTCAGCTGTTCTGTCCGAAGCAGCCCGATTCAAGCTAAAGATCTCAGTCTGCCTCAGAAAAATTCAGCCCAGGGGGTTGTATTATTACACGTATATTGCAGATGAGGAATCAGAGATTGGCCCCACAAAGGCAAGTAGCTCAGGAGAGAAGGCGGCTCCAGATATTCCAGGGGAGTCATCCTTCAGCTTTACATTTCCTTGTTTCTCTTTGGCTTCATCTCCCTTCTTTCTCCTTAATTCATTGAGGTTCTGATCCAGTTAATGCTCTTAGGTTAGACACATCTGAAATGTCTTTCTTTTGTCCTCTTGCTTGAGTGTCCATTTACCTGGGTTCAGAATTATAGATTGAGTTTACAGCCATAACACCCTAAATGCACCTGACCTTGTCAGAATTCTAGATTGGAAGTTATTTTTCTTTATACCTAAAAAATGTATTTTATAATGCTATAAACTATCAGTAAAGACAACTTTATTATTCAATTACTCTTCTCACCAAAGTATCAAGTTTTAAAAAATTTTGAAATGCATGCATGGTTCATGGTTCTGGCCACACAGCTACTTAATTTTAGTTATTAGTGCCTATATTTTCACTTATACAATTTTAAAAAATAACATTTTCCTAATTATGATAAATAATAATAAAGTGCTGTACTCAGTATATCAGCAAATCTGGAAAACTCAGCAGTGGCCACAAGAGTAGAAAGGTCAGTTTTCATTCCAATCCCAAAGGAAGGCAATGCTGAATAATGCTCAAATGACCATACAGTTGTGCTCATTTCACATGAAAGCAAGGTAATACTCAAAATCCTTCAAACCAGACTTCAGCAGTACATGAACCAAGGCCTTCCAGATGTTGAAGCTGGATTTAGAAAAGAAACCAAAGATCAAATTGCCAACATGCATTGGATCATAGAAAAAGCAAGAGAATTCCAGAAGAACATCTACCTCCGCTTCACTGATACTCTAAAGCCTTTGACTGTGTGGATCACAACAAACTGTGGAAAATTCTTAAAGAGATGGGAATACCAGACCAACTTACCTGTCTCCTGAGAAACCTGTATTCAGGTCAAGAAACAACAGAGTGAAAAAACTGGCTTAAAACTCAACATTCCTAAAAACTAAGATTGTAGCATCCAGTCCCATCACTTCATGATACACAGATGGGGAAAAAGTGGAAACAGTGACAGACTTTATCTCCTTGGGCTCCAAAATCACTGCAGATCGTGATTGAAGCCACAACATTAAAAGACACTTGGTCCTTGGAAGGAAAGCTATGATAAACCTCGATAGCATATTAAAAAGCAGAACATCGCGTTGCCAACAAAGGTCTGTATAGCTGAAGCTGTGGTTTCTTCAGCAGTCATGTCTGGATGTGAGAGTCGGACCACAGAAGGCTGAGTGCCAAAGAATTAATGGTTTTTAATTGTGATTGCTGGAGAAGACTCTTGAGAGTTGCTTGGACTACAAGGAGATTAAACCAGTGAACCCTAAAGGAAATCAACCCTGAATATTCATTGAAAGGACTGATGCTGAAGCTGAAGCTCCAATACTTTGCCACCTGATGCAAAGAGCTGACTCACTGGAAAAGACCTTGATGCTTAGAAAGATTGAGGAGAGGAGGAGAAGACACAGAGGATGAGATGGTTGGGTGGCATCACTGACTCACTAGACATGAGTTTGAGCATACTTGAGGAGATGGTGAAGGACAGGGAAACCTGGTGTGCTGCAATCCGTGTGGTCACAAAAAGTTGGACACAGCTTAGCAACTGAACAACAACGATAATAAAGCAGTAAAAAGGTATAAACCCACAGGACAAAAAGTATATGGATGAGATAATTAGTTTCACATGGAAGAAAAAAACAAAACAGCTGACATAGTCTGTAGAGAAATCATCCAAGAAGTATTTTGTGGGAGGCTCAGGGGAGGTTGGAGACCAGAGGGCATTACTGAGGGATGCTGTTCTACAGGTTCCCACTGGCTCTCGGAGAATGGATGGTGATTGCCGTCAACTGCATACCTGGGTGTTATGACATAGTGAATTGGTGCTAGTCCAGAACCTAGAATGGCCTGGGGGTATAGCTCAGGGGTAGAGCATTTGACTGCAGATCAAGAGGTCCCCGGTTCAAATCCGGGTGCCCCCTGCTGATTTTCTTTCCATCTGGAGACTACACACGTGGTCACTGTAGATTAGATCTCAGTACCACCAACCTTCACCTCCACCCCCAACCCTGCTTGTTGGGAGGCTTTTTAAATTAGGCTACTTTCCTCCAGGGGGGCTTAGCAAACTGAACATGGAAGGAGTAAGGAGAGGAGAGGAAAGGTAGGAAAGGTCATCTTCTGACTCAGGAAATGGTTGGAAGTTTTCCTCATCCAGCGTTAGAGGCTTTGTCTTGACCTTAAGAGCTGTGTGTGTTTGGTCAGCTCTTCCAATTGTTATTTATATTATTATTTCTCTTTTCAAGTAGTTAGGAAGGTCCAAGGAGCCAACTGAATTAGCAGCTGTGTTCTGCAGACTCGGGACGAATCCGAATACTTTTATTTGAAAAACAACACATTCTCTGCTCTTCCTACGCGACAGCACTATCTACCCGATCAGACACATTTGGGGAGAGATGACACTGGATGATTCTCAAGCGCATTTTGCCTGAACATGGGCTTTCCAGGTGGTGCAAGTGATAAAAGAACCTGCCTGCCAATGCAGGAGACTAAGAAATGAAGGTTCAATCCCTGGGACGGAAAGATCCCCTGGAGGAGGGCATGGCAACCCACTCCAGTGTTCTTGCTTGGAGAATCCCACGGACAGAGGAGCCTGGCGGGCTATAGTCCATGAGGTCGCAAAGAGTCAGACACGACTGAAACGACTTAGCATGCACATATGATTATCAAAGCCAGTGCCCTCTACAGGGCCAGAAGCAAGGAGGGAGAGGGTGGG
This sequence comes from Capra hircus, assembly GCF_001704415.2. Classification (NCBI taxonomy): domain Eukaryota; kingdom Metazoa; phylum Chordata; class Mammalia; order Artiodactyla; family Bovidae; genus Capra; species Capra hircus. The sequence goes on along the minus strand of NC_030811.1, from coordinate 7,937,154 downwards.
AAGAAGACCTGGTGGGAAAGTCATGCTTCTGCCATGGGGCAGACCCCCAGGTTCTGGAAGCCACAAACATCTGGGTGACTGGCTGTGCTATGGGTGGAAAGATGCTTTTTAGATAATAATGGCTCAGAGTTAGATCATTTAAACACAGATCACAAGGTCTCTGATTCATAATCCAAATAACCCTGCTGCTGTCACTTTAAAAAATTAATAGACTTTATTTTTCAGAGTAGTTTTAATTTTACAGAAAAACTCAGCAGAAAGTGCAGAGAGCTCCCCTCCATCCCCTCACCTCAGCTGCCCCCTCCCAGGTGCCCCATTATTAAATTTTATATCAGTGTTGTTGTTGTTGTCCAGTTGTCCAGTCATGCCTCTTTGCGACACCATGGACTGCAGCACGCCAGCTTCCCTGTCCATCACCATCTCCTGGAACTTGCTCAAACTCATGTCCATTGAGTTGGTGATGCCATCCAACCATCTCATCTTCTGTGGTCCCCTTCTCCTCCTGCCTTCAGTCTTTCCCAGCATCAGGGTCTTTTCCAATGAATCAGGTCTTCACAGCAGGTGGCCAAAGTATTGGAGCTTCAGTGTCAGTCCTTCCAATAAATATTCAGGACTGATTTCCTTCAGGATTGACTGTTTTGATTTCCTTGCAGTCCAAGGGACTCTCAAGAGTCTTCTCCAACACCACAGTTTGAAAGCATCAATTCTTCTGTGCTCAGCCTTCTTTATGGTCCAACTCTCACATCTGTACATGACTACTGGAAAAACACAGCTTTGACTAGATGGACCTTTGTTGGCAAAGTAATGTCTCTGCTTTTTAATATGCTGTCTCAGTTTGTCATAGCTTTTCCTCCAAGGAGCAAGAGTCTTTTAATTTCATGGCTGCAGTCACCATCTGCAGTGATTTTGGAACCCAAGAAAAGAAAGTCTGTGACTGTTTCCAGTGTTTTCCCATCCGTTTGCCATGAAGTGATAATCTTTGTTTTCTGAATGTTGAGTTTTAAGCCAGCTTTTTCACTCTCCTCTTTCACCCTCATCAAGAGGCTCTTTAGTTCCTCTTCGCTTTCTGCCATAAGGGTGGTGTCATCTTCCTATTTGAGGTTGTTGATATTTCTGCGGGCAATCTTGATTCCAGCTTGTGCTTCATCCATTCTGGCATTTCACATGATATACTCCACATATAAGTTAAATAAGGATGGTGACAATATACAGCCTTGACTTACTCCTTTCCCAGTTTGAAACCAGTTGGTTGTTCCCTGTCCAGTTTGAAACCAGTTGGTTGTTCCCTGTCCAGTTCTAAGTGTTGCTTCTTGACCTGCATACAGATTTCTCAGGAGGCAGGTAAGGTGGTCTGGTATTCCCATCTCTTGAAGAATTTTCCAGGTTGTTGTGATCCATACAGTCAAAGGCTTTGGTGTAGTTAGTAAAGCACAAATAGATGTTTTTCTGGAACTCTCTTGCTTTTTCTATGATCCAACAGATGTTGGCAATTTGATCTCTGGTTCCTCTGTGTGGGGGTGATGGTGGTGAGATCAGACAGTGCCATCTCTACTACTGGTCTTCGAAACATTGTTAAGAAAGTTTGGAGAAAATATCTGCAGTGCATATATCCAGAATATATAATGAACTGAGCCAAATATAAATATATAAAGAATTCAACAGTAAGACAAACCCAATGTTTTAAAGTAGGCAAAGAATTTGCAACCACACTTCACAAAAGAAGACGGATAAATGGCAAATAAGCACCTGAAAATGTAATCACCATTATTATTCACCTGGAAATTCAAATGACTAAAATGAAAAGGGCTGACAATAAAGTGCTGATGAGGATTTGGAGGCAATTTGAACATTGTTCCTAGGAATATAAAATGGCACAAACACTTTGGAGAATAGTTTGGCAGTTTCTTACAGAGTTAAGCATGATTTGCCATAGACCCCACCATGGTCACTCCTATCTTACCAAAGATAAATGAAAACCTCTACCCTCACAAAGACAGGTCTATTCATAGCAGTTTTATTTGTGATATCCTAAAATTGAAAAGAATCCAAGTCTTCAAAAGGGTAAATGGGTAAACAAATTATGCTACATTCATATAAAGGAATTCTACTCAGCAATAAAAATGAATGCGTTCCTGATTCATACATCAGCATGGCTGAATCCCGGAAACATTGTGTTAAGCCTAAGAGGCTATACATAAAAACTGCATAGTCTGTAGTGCCATCTTTATGAAGCAGCTGGGAATGTAAACCCAGTCTTTCATGACAGATGGCATATTAGCTCTTACCTGGGGCACAGGGTGGAAGGTTCATTGGGAAAAGGTGAAGTGCTTTATTACTTTATTATTACTGGATGTATGTGTGGATAGAAATATCCTGTACTCTGATTGCGAAGGTGGTTCTGCAGGTGAACAAATTTGTCAAAATCCACTGCAATGCACACTTAAAATTGGGACATTGATTGGATCCAAATCATACCTTTAAAAACCAGAAATGTATTCCTGCAGGGAGAGACTATTAGTATAGAATAAAAATGCATTAGAATATGGAGCCTAGGAATAGATCCCTATGCCTATGGGAGTGAAAGAAGGCGGAGGTAGGGGGCAGAAGTAATCAGTGAGGAAGCAATACACACTGCAGGAGGATCAGCTCTCTAAATGGAAAAAAGGTCAGATGAACTCCCCGTCTGAAATCATGCACAAAAGTCAAGTTCAGGTGGGTTAAAAGCCCCGGGGTGTAAGGGACCTTGGGGATCGGCCAGTGGAAAAGGAAGACTTGGTCGCCATCGGCCCAAAGCTCATGCCAGCGCTTTTTCCAAGACCATAGAGTTAAACTAGCACGATTATAAACAAGCAAACAAGTCCCTCCCCGACCCCTCCAAACTAGCACCGTTAAACTAGAGCAAAGTCTATCTGGGCAGAGCAATGAGCGACTTCCGGCGGAGGAGCCGGCGGGACCCCACCGTTTCCGGCCGGGGCCCGCCGCGCCTGCGCACTCCCTGCTGACGGCTGGCAGGAGGAACGTAGGAGCCTCCGGACGTGGGTGGGCCCGGAGGATCCCTTGGGCTGTCGCTTCCGGAAGTCCACCCCGGAACCTGGACTCCTCCCCCTTGGCTGTGCTGGGCCCTGGGCGCCTCCTGGTAGGTCCAGCTGCTGCGCTGCGCGAGGGGGTGGGAGGCGGCGCCCTGCTCCCAGCTGCAGGGCCGCGGCCGGTGCCGGTGGAGCGGCGCCGGCGTCCCGTCTCCGTCGGTCCTGCCGGCGGGCCTGACTCTCGGCAGTAGGTAAGCCGGAGAGCGGGCGTGGCGGTCCCTGGATTCCAGGGGCTGAGGCGGCTTGTCCTGACCTCGGCCCAGCGGGCGGCCTGATCTCCCCCGTCTTCAGAGCCCGCTCTGGACAGAGGGCTCATGTCCATCAGTCAGTCTATGCCTGGAACTGTCGCTCGATACCTTGATGCGAAGAACTAACTCGTTGGAAAAGACCCTGATGCTGGGAAAGATTGAGGGCGGGAGGAGAAGGGGACGACAGAGGATGAGATGGCTGGATGGCATCACTGCCTCGATGGACATGAGAAGGGGACGACAGAGGATGAGATGGCTGGATGGCATCACTGCCTCGATGGACAGAGATTCCTGGCGTGCTGCAGTCCATGGGGTCCCAAATAGTCGGACACGACTGAGAGACTGAACTGACATGAACCGAACATCACTAATCCTTCACAAGCCAGTGAGGCAGGTGCTGTTCTCCGTGTTGTGTAGACGGGAAACCGAGGCTCAGTAGCGGGAGGAACACACAGCTCTTCGCCCACAGGCAGGATTTAAGCCCCCATAGACTGGCTCTGGAACTTCATGCTCTCAATCCACTATGGAGAGCAGCCTCCCAGAAAAGAGCCAAGTGTGTGTAGTTTAAAACACCTCATTTTGTGTCACTTTTTGCATATGATGAAATCTAATGATGCATGTTTGTTTCAAGCCTCTCCTTTAGGGTTTGCGTGTAACCAAGTGTGCACTTGGGACCAAAGCCGGAAATGTACGGTGGTTTGCTCTAGGCTTTTACATCCATGTGTTCCTCTAGTCCCATCCTCTTCTTCACCATCTTTCATCTCCTCCTAGCTTGAGTGGGCAGGGGAATGAGAAGCCCGGGACTTGAAGGCTCATCCAGTGCTTTGAAGTCCCCTGCAGGTCTGGCAGGGATGGGCTGGCACCACCCCCTCCCACCCTCCACCCGCCCAGTGCACAGGCTGACAGAGGTGGGGGCTGGTGACTGAGCAGGGTGAAGACGTCTCTCTGGCATAGGTCCTGAATGCCCAAGGTAGGCTGAGTTGCAAACAAGGCACTGGGGTGAGGCAGGCCTAGGAAAAATAGAAAAGTGGCCCCTTTCCTTCTGGGCTTGCGCGTGGGAAAAGGCCTGGTAAGAGTTGTTGTTCAGGTGCTAAGGCATGTCTGACTCTTTTTGACCCCATGACTGTAACCCAACAGGCTCCTCTGTCCGTGGGATTGTCCAGGCAGGAATACTGGAGTGGGTTGTCATTTCCTTCTCCAGGGGATCTTGCTGACCCAGGGACTGAACCCACATCTCCTGCCTGGGCAGGTGGATGCTTTACCCCTGAGCCACCTGGGAAGCCACTGGTAAAGGTGGTGAGGAAACCTCTGATCCGTGGAGCCAGCGCCTGTGTTAAGTGCCGAGGCCTCGCCTGCCTCAGGCTCAGCCAGCAGGTTGCTGTTTCTCTGAGTATATGGCTTCCCCTTGGGAGTCTGTAGGGTCCTGGACATAAACTGCCTGGGTCCTTCCCCTTACCCTCAAGGACTTGCCTGCCACCACAGCATCCTTCTTTGCTGTGTTGGGGTGGGGAGGGGGGAAAGATAGATTCTTTCTTGTCTCTGAGGATAACCCCTTCCACCTCCCCCCGCCCCACGCACCTGTGCCTTGAGCCCCTCACCTTCCGGAGGCCCCTGCCACCAGTCCTCACTATCTTCCCACTGCACCTTTGCTCTGTCTTGAGATGGAGCTAAGCCTTTCCCCTCCTAAACCTTTGACACTGTAAGCGCTTGCACCCCCTGCTCCTCACTGCATAGCCGGGGGCTCCAGCCACTTCATCCCACTGAAGTGACCCTGTCTGTCCTTTCTGGAAGGGCTTCCCTTGGCCCTCCCTAACATCACTTAGGTGTTTCTCTGCCCTCTGCCCGTCGGGCACCTTTGGAGACTGCTCCTCCTCTACCCTCCCCATAGTGTGTTGCCTGGGCAACCACCCTCCCCTCTCTTCTCCTGCCAGTGTTTTCCCTCCGTTTCTATGGGGACTTTTCCATGGATCTTCATCTTTAGCTCAGTACCTGTCACGTCTACTCCTGAAGACTTGTTGCAGGAGAACCTTAAAATCGCCACATCTGTAACTGATCTGGGTTAGTGGGGAGGACCACTGGGGAGGCCCTGTGTGTCCCCTCCTCCTCCACGCAGCGGCCCAAGCATACCTGCCCCCCGCATGGCTCTCCAAACTGTCCCTTCACCTGCAGTCCCGCCACCATCACCTGCTCCTCCTCCCCCCTGCCCCCCATTCGCTTCTCAGGGCCAGGCCTGCCTCTATGGGGTCTCCCCCCACCCCCCAGCTCAGCCCCAGACTGTCCATCTTGTCATCATCCTTGAAGGTGTGTGTGTCAGCTGTTATGAGACGTGTCACAAACAACCTCTCACTAATAACCAAAGTCCTGGAGTTTGTGGATGACTTTCTTTTTAAATTTCACACTTTGGATTCGTGTAGACTCAAGGCCGGCTTTCCGCAGCTCTCATCCTGCTGTGCTTCGGTGGAGAGAAAGGGGCGCTTTACTGTGGGTGCCACCGGGTTCCTGATGCGCCCAGGGCTCTGTCCAGAGACAGGGTTCCTCAAGCAGTAGCCCCTGGGGAGCCACCCTCCGGAGACAGCACTAAACTCCAGTGTCATAGACTCGGTGTGCCTATTGGGCAGCCTGCCTGGGCTCTGCAGTGCTCGCCCCGCTTGCTTTGCTGTTCCCAAGTTGTCTTGTCATCCTGAGCCCCGTGTGCCAGCTGACAGTTCCTCTCCTGTGTGTGTATGTTTAGGGCACATTGCTGGCTCACAGTAGATACTGATGAAGTTTTGTTAAATAGTCAAGTGGATCAAAGGTGTTCGCAGAATACAGACAGACTGGTGGGACGAGGCTGGTCGGGGATGGATCAGGATTGGTGCCCTGGGGTCCACTTGGGCCCTCAGGTGAAGGCGTTGGGGTGTGCCCTGGGCTGCAGCCTGACTCACAGGTGTTATGCTTTTCTCTGCCCCCATCTGTGAGTGCAGGCGGGACCAGTACCCTGCTCTGCGGGCCCAAGAGCGACGGAACTGGCAGACCGCTCTGGTCCTCTGCTGTGCCACGGAGCGTTATGTTTCTGCTCTGGGTTTCCTTTTCTTCAGTCAAAATAAGAGCAGAGGTGAGTCCGTTTTGGTTCTGACATCTAGAGCCCTTCTTCTGGACCACGACAGCATCTGGCCCTTCATCTGTGCCTCGACTGGGCCCCTCCGCAGCATCCCCTCCAGTGGGCTCCAGGCGCCCGGTGTGGGTGGTGGCTGACTCGGTTGTCGAGTGATGGGCTGGGGCAGTTTCCTCTTGGTACTCCTGAGGCCTCTCCCGCTGGACAGGGCTCCTTGGTGTCGAGCCGTCCACCCGCTTTCACGGCCGAACCTCCCTTGAGCTGCCCAGCAAGCTCGTCACCAGTGAAGGCCATCCTGCCATCCCTGATGGCCCTTCTGAACGTTTCACATTACTGAGTCAGAACGTCCTGGCTTAAATCTCCTCGGTTAGCCTGCGTCTCGTCCTGGGCTGGAGGAATGTGCATACCTCCTCCTTAGGTGCCCCGGGGCGGATCCGCCATCCTCCTCTGAACCCTCTCTTTCCCAGGAGACACATCCTCGCTTGCTGGCCTTTCACGTTCCCTCTCATTTTCTTTTCTCCTTTCTGCATATTTCGTCCCTGACTTCTTCGTGCCTCTTTTCTTTTGAGAGCAGCCCTGAATTTGATCTCATCTCCAGGAAAATCAATGTGGGGGGTGCAGAGGGGTTGAGGACAGTGCCTGGGTGTGGGTTCTGAGCGTCTGGGTGAACCGGAGTCTGTGCCCTGGTTTGAGCTGACTGCAGGCAGAGTGGGCAAGGGGCAGCCCGCGAGGGGGTCGTGAGCCAGGCAGGGTTGGGGGATGCAGCACTCGCTTGCTCGGTGGTGTGGAGGGGCCCAGTTGGTGGGAGGGCGTGGTAGGAGAGATGAGGAAATGCCATTAAGGGGCAGGCAGAGGACGAGGGAGCAGGGCAGAGGCTGGGAAGGAGTCTCCAGTGACAGGAAGCCAAGGAGACCGTGCTGTCCAAAGCCGAGAGGATGGGGTGAGTGGGGCTGGTGCAGAGGAGTCGGGGTCACCGGGGGCCTTGGGGTCGGTGGGGGACAGTGCCAGGGAGTGGTGGGGGCCGGACCCAGAGCAGAGCGGGCTCTGAGGGGAGGAGATGCTGGAGGCTTGAGTCGCCAGCGTCAGGAGCTGCCCCGTCCTTTGTGCCCTGACGGAGCTTGGGAACCCTCAGGCTGCCTCGCTCCGCAGGACCGAGTGATGCCCCTGCTTTCCTGGGCCCCGTGGGTGCCCTGGACGCTGAGCCCGGACCCCTCTGCTCCCATGGCCTCGCTGACAGTGTGGGCACCCATGGCTCTCCCTGGGAAGCCTGCCCGGCGCCTTGGAGCCCTACATCGTGGTGAGGTCAGCCCCCTGGGGTCCCACAGCCCCGAGGTGCCCCTGTACAGCCCGCACTGGGGCTCTCCTCTTCCTGTCGTGTGAGTGAGAGTTTCATTCACGTCTGCCTCTCCCGCCAGCCTGGGGGCCCACCTGCATGCAGGGACCTTGCCTACTGTATACTGTATCCAGCACACAGAAACGTTGTCAAGTGCCTACTAGGTTCTGGATAAACACTGGAAAAAAAAAGAAACAGCATTAGCTTGGCAAAGAAAATGGACACAGACACCACTCAGGTGCTGAGGGCCGCGGTTCCGCTGGGTCCGGAAGAGTGAATGTCAGGCCTCCCTCGCCAAGGAGGGTGGGGTCTGGAGAGCTCTGTCCTGGGATTAATCTTTGGTGGTCACAACTCCTCAGGTCTTCTGGCGCTCCCTTCTCCCCACCTCTGGCCTCACGTCCCCCCGCAATGGTGCCCATGGTAGAGAGCCCACTAGACGAGAGCCATCCTCTTCCGCTTGCCTTCCAGCCCAGGCCCATGTTCTCACTGCCCCAAGCTCCCAGGCATGTCAGAAGTAGAAAAAGCCAGAAAGCCCCGCAAGAAGCAGACGTCAGGATCCGTGGGACAAGAGCCCCCTGATGTGTGCTGACTCCTCCAGGACTAGACCCGTGACCCCACCCGCCATTCTGGCTCTTCCCGGCTCCAAGTTCAATGCCAGAGCTACTAACGCCTCTTGTGGACTCGGCCAGGGTGCCAGGCAGCACCTCCAGAGACTGAGGTCAAGCTTGAGTTTGCAGACGTAGAGGAGAAGGCCAGCAGTGGCCCCCGGAAGAACAGAAGCTCCAGTGCCCAGAAGATGGTTGGGAGGGACCCTTCCCAGCAGAGGAAGAGAACCCGCCCCCTGCCCAGCAGCCTGTGGGTCCCCGCGCCTGACCAGGCTTTCCGGGAGGGGCAGGAGGGAGGTCTCCTGGGCCTCGGTGTCCTCAGTGAGGACACGGGCCCACTGCCTGGGGAGGCCTGGGCCTGGCTCGGCTGCCCCCTCTGCAGATTGTCATGCCCACCCTGAAGGAGAGACTCCGGGCCCCATGGCCTCCTGTCCAGGAGTGCCCTGTGCAGCGGGGGGAGAAGGTGTGCAGGTGTAAGGCCCCAGACGGTATGAGGCGGAGGACCCAATGCTCAGCCCTGGCCAGGCCGGACAGGCTGGAGGCAGGCCAGCCCAGCGAGGGTGAGGAGGCGAGGTCGGCCGGCATCCTTATACCCCATCTGGCCAGAGAGGCACGTCACCTCAAGAAGCGGAAGAAGAGACACTTGCTTCCTGGTGGGGGGGAGTGGCCGCATGGCCCCGAAACTGCTGTGCCTGCAGAAGCTGGGGAGAACCATGCAGGCTGAGGCCAAGGGCTGGGCACCCAGGCTGTTCCCGGGTTAGTGGCCCTCGCCCGACGTGAGGTGCTTCTTTACTGTCAACTTGCAGGAATGTCCGCTGGGTCACCCACACCCCATGCCAGTTGAGCGTCAGGCCTGGCGAAGTGAAGGGTCAGCCCCAATGCTCACATCTGCCCCATCACTTGGCAGGGAAGCACAGGGCTGGAGGCGGGAGGCCCCGGGGGACAGTGGGGAGGGCCGCCCGAGAAGCAGCAGAAGGGCCTGGCCTTGGTGGGCCAGCCGCCACATCCCTGTGGGCTGCCGTCACCACGCCAGCACCTGATGCCTCGCCTCTGGAAGATAGAGATGGATAGATGATTCCGCGTGGGCCTCCCCAACCTGCTCCCCTCCCCCAGAGATGACCCTGCTGCTCCCCTGACGGTGGTCGGGCAGGACCCAGGTGGCATGTATGCCCCCCAAGCAGCCCCAGGCCTGGGCCTGGAACCAGAGCACCGCGGAGCTCCTCTGTAGCCCAGCCCTGGAGCTCTCCTTTGGTCTCCACCCTTTCAGGAGGTTCGTGGCGCCGGGGGACCCTTGCTACCGCCTCCGGCCTTCCTCTCCCACAAAGCAGAGCCCCTGCTCCACGAGGCAATGGCAGAGCAGGTGAGGGGCCGAGGGCGTCCGAGTCTACCTCACCGTCTCCGTGGCAGCCAGTCCGAGGACGTGGACTCCGTGGGCGTCACTGCCCACCGGGGGGCCGGCAGGGGGCGTGGGGGAGCCCGAGGAGGCAGGTGGTGCTCGGGGTCCGCGGCCTGCCCCTGGGCGGCGATCCGGAGGACAGGCTGCGGGGACAGCTCGGCCTGTGGCTCTCGGACCCGTCTCCCCTCGCCCGGGCTTCCTGGTGAGAAACTTCCACGGACCAGAGGGTGTCCGCGCATCGCCGGCTGGAGTGGCTGGTGGCGCAGCAGCGGCAGCCACGCGAGTTTACGAGAAGCAGCGGCTGGGCAAGGCGGGGGCCACCCTGTCTCGGGGCCGCCCTGTCTCCAGGCCACCGCCTGAAGCCTGACCGGCAGCCTGGTCCTGTGCCCACGGCTCTTTCGGATGGCGGCCGCGGAGGCGCATGCCGCCCAGGCCGCGTTCCACCCGGTGCCGCCCCCAGCTGCGCTACCGCATGTCTCCTTGGAGCGGAGTGCAGGCACTTCGAGGAACGGAGCGCCCGGGAGATGGGTGCGGCTGTGAGGCCGGCCGAGGGCCTGGACCCTGCAGCTCTCCACGGACCAACAGCTTACCGAGCTCTTCCACCGCGAGGACCCTGCTAGACCCCCGGTTCAAGGGCAGGATCGAGACCATCCTCCCCGAGGGGGTGAACACGGACCACTGGAAGCAGGCTCTCGTGTACAAGGTGAAGGAGCTCATGCTGTCTGAATAGCCCGTGCCACCCTCCCCTTCCCTGCAGGGCCCCAAGGCTGGACGGGTGGAGGCCACCCTGAGCAACAAAGGCGCTAGGAGCCCCAGGGCAGAAGGGAAGGGCCCGGGGGAGCCAGTGCAGAGAGGCCGGCCCCCCCTCCTCTGGGTCCTCGCTACTGGGCCAGAGCGAGAAGAGCCTATTGGAGTGGCTGGAGAGTGTGGGGTTGCTGGCCTCTGCGTGGAGCGATGCCTCCCTCTCGACGGAGAGCCACCTGGCTAGCTTCATCATCAAGAAGCACCCGTGTGAGAATGAGACAGTGAGTGCCCAGGAGGACCCCTTGGCTTACTGGAAGAAGCGGCGGGACATCTGGCCAGCCCTGGCGAGACTGGCCACCACCTATCTGTCCTGTCCTTCTCCTGCCGACAAGCACCTCCTTGGCAAGCATCTTTGCCTCCCTGGGCAGCCCCACCATCATAGAGTATGACTCCCTGCTCCTGGTGGAGACAGTTAAGCATCTTCTTTTGAAGACCAACCTGGAGCATTTCTCCAGCCAGACGCCCCCCCACCCCTCATTTCTCCCCCGCCCCCCACGGAGACCTGGCCGAGGAGGGGCAGAGCTGGGAGTCTGAGCGCTCAGAAGCCCCAGAAAGCTGCCCCGGGGGATGGCTACCTAGATAAGAGAAGTGGGCAGAGCGCCCTGTCCTAGGATGGCCAAACTCTGAAGCCTCTTTGAGAAGAATGAGGACGGTTTCTCAGTTCTGGCCAGGTTGCCAGTTTTGTTTTCAGGGAGAAGCCGTTTTCCATCTGCCCACTGCTTGTGTTACTGCCAGTGGTGTGTTGTGTGGAAAGGTGGGCCGTGTTCCTCGGTGACTCGAGCCATCCCACCTGGTGTACAGCTGTGGTGCCCCTTTAAAGCGTTGGCGGGGAGGGAGGGCCCACACGCAGGGCCTGTGTTGGCTGTGACGGCCCTGGAGGCCGGCTTTCTCAGAGGGCCCGGGGCTGGGGAGGCGGGGGTGCTGCGGGCACTGAGGGGAATGCCCTCAGCCACCCTTCTTGGCAAAGGAAAGAGCCCCAAAGATACAGCAGCCACCTCAAGAGGGACGTGCCCATGCACCCGCCGGTCTCCTTCGGCTCCATCCGTTCCAGGGCATCCTGGGTGCCAGAGCCCTGGGGGGCTGGACTGCCCAGCTCCTGCAGGCAGGCATGTGGTGGAGCAGACCTGAGACTCCTCTCACAGCCGTTCCCACCTGTAGTCTGTTTCCAGGCTGCTGGGAACCTCAGGGTTTCTTGTTTGTACAGTGACAGTGGTCTCAGGAAGCCAGGAAGGGCATATGTTCTGGTACCCACTGGCCAGAGTTCCTTTAGGGCCGGGCGCAGGCCCTGGGGGCTTGTGAGTCCCAGTGCTGGTGGGATTGGGTGGGAGAAGGTGAAAGGGTGAGGCTTGGAGGGCCTGTCTGTCCCACGAGCCGTGAATCCAGCTCTTCTGAGGTGCTGGGAGCCGGGCTCTGAGGAGGGAAGGTGGTGGAGGCTGGGAGGCAGCAGGCTAACCTGCACTTTGGCACCGGCCATGGGGGCGAGCCCCGGAAACGTGTCCCCTCTTTCCCGCCGAGTCACTGTGGCTAGTTCACTGCAGGACATTCAGAAGTTACTGAGAATGGTAGGCAGCAGGAGAAATTCATGGTAATCGTTTTTGCTCAGCAGTCTCTGTGAACTCTTTACCTTGAGATTGTAACCCTCGGTACTGGTCAGTCTGCTGTGTGCTCATTTGAGCAGGGTCATGTGGCTCCTTCTTGAAGAAAACCTTGAGTGGCTTGTGTTCAGTGTTTGCAACAGCGTGAGCTGGAGTCACCTCCACTCTCTGCTCAGGTGGCGTCTTCTCCCCTGCTGCTGGAAGGCATGTGTGCGGGGGTGGGGGGTGGGCTGTCCTGGGGGCCACGTATTATTGGTCGGTGCCGCCATCCCTTGGTCAGCTCTCAGGAGAGGCACTCTTTGGTGTGGCGTCACCCCCTGCGGCTTCTCCACATTCCTGGAGAAGGGAAACCTGGACTGGAGCAGCAGGGGGTGTGCAAGGAGGCGGGCGGAAGGCAGGGGTGAGAGCCTTGAGGGTCCTGAGCTCGGGGGCTCGGGCTCTGGAGCAGCCGTGCCCCACCAGGGGCAGTTTGGTCCCCCAGATGTTTGGATGGTCGCGGCTTGTGGGTGGGTCACTCCTGTCCTCTCGTGGGTGGGAGATGGGCACATGGCAGAGGCAACACCTTGCTCCTGGGCGGCGCCCGGACCCCGTCTGCCTGGACTCAAGCCGGCCTCCTGAGGCTGGCACCATCAGCACCCCACCCCTCATCCTTTCTGCACCCACATGCCTGAGATGGACCTGGGCGTCTGGTCACATGGCCAGCTCCGAGGCCGCGTCCTCCCTCTCTGTGGCTCCCTGGCTGCCGTGGGGGCCTGGCCTCTGGCTCCTGCATTTATGGCAGGACTCCAGTGCCCTTCATGTGCCCCCCGCCCTGTGGGCCAGATCAGGTTTAACCTGATGCGGCGGTGACCCCGTCGCCACGCTCCTTACAAGCAAACCCTAGCAGACGCTTCTGCAGAGTGAGCCAGGCTTCTCATCAGGTACCTCCGTGCTTTGGGATAGAAACTTTGCTAGAAATGAAGGCGGAGCTGGGCCGCTGAAGATTAAAGATGTGGGACCCCCTTCTTAGAGGTGGGGTGGGGGTGGGATGTGTTGGCAGCCCCCACAGCTTCCTAGGGGGTGTGGGAGGAGCTCTGGGTCTGGTTTCCTTGGTGGGGATAAGTGGCATTGCTATGGAGACACAGCCTGGGAGCCTGACCACGGCCCTGGAGACCCGGGCTTTGTAAACAGCAGGAGTGAATGACCCCGTGGTTCTCCCCGGGCACCACCCTGTCTGGCCTGCGCCTGGCTGGTCTGCAGGTTGGGGAGCTGCCACTTGGAACAGAGGTCTCTGGTGGTTTTCCTCTCTGCCTGAACCCTGACCCCTCTGTGCTCCTCTGGCATGGCAGCCGCCCCTCCCCCTGGGCCGCCTCCCTTGGGCTCTGGGCTTTCGGTGGCCCCTGGGTCACTGCCCGTCCCAAGGCCACTGGCGGCCTGGAAGTCCCCTCCCTCCCCTTTTCCGGAGACAGCATTGGGGCCACCCTGCCCCTGCCTTCAGGACGGCTTCCCGGACTATTCTGCCTTCCCTCCCCAGCCCCTCTTTGCCTACTTGGGAAACGGCGTCATGTTTGTGGCTGGAACCATGCTCTCTGGCTTATGGGAAGGGACATTCTGTTGAGGCCAGAGTGAAGCGCTGGTCTTGTCGGGCAGGGGTCAGGGGAGCAAAGGCATGGGGCCTGGCGGTGCTGCCACTCACTCCGTCAACCCCAGCTTCCTCGTCTAGGACTGAAGGCTGGGCGCTCAGCCCCCACAGCTGCCACCAGGGTGGACCATGGAACCCTGAACCCATTTTGAGTTCATTGCTGATGTTGAAAAAAATCGAGTCGAGAACACCTTGGAGGGAATAAGGCAAGGCTCATGTGCTCTCAGCTGTGTCTGCAAAAGCAGGGCACTCCCAGGAAGGAAGCAAAGGAGATTGGTGACTCTGGGGGCCTGTGTCTATTCAAAAATAGATTGAAAGGGTTTGAGAAGAAACGTCTCAATTTGTGATACGAGCAGTTACCGAAAAAGGAAAGGAATGAGATTGTGCACACTGGGGCCGTGGAGGGGTTGTAACGTCGGGCCTGAACTTCATCTGGGACCCCCTCAGGTGGGGGCCTTTGCTTGGCCAGTTCCTGCTGTGGGGTCTTGGCCCTCCTGCGCCTTGGGCTGGAGTCCTCCGGTCCTGCTGGGCAGCTAACCCTGGCGGCAGGGGACTGGTGGTCACGGACGCGTCCCCTGCTGCAGGTCTGTGGTGCTCAGAGGCCCACTCACTGTTCGATTGTCTCTCCTTAGGGACCTGCTGGCCCTCGAGTGAGGGTGTAGGAGACGCGTCCAACCCTGGCCCAGGCCGAGTGGAGGGGGCGACCCGTGTGGTGAGCAGCCCGCTGACCACCAGCGGCATCTACATCGCAGCTGCCTGACCCCCGGCCCCCCAGACCCACTTGGTCTCATGGAGCCTCGGGGCGAGAAGTCGGGAGAGGCTGACGGGGTGCACGTGACGCCCCAGCTGCTCAAGGCGCGCTCGGGCGAGTTCGCCTTGGAGTCCATCTTGCTGCTCAAGCTGCGGGGCCTGGGACTGGTGGGCCTGGGCTGCCTGGGGGACTGCCTGGGCCTCGAGTGGCTGGACCTGTCTGGCAACGCGCTCACCCAGCTGGGACCGCTGGCCTCCCTGCGGCAGCTGGCCGTGCTCAACGTGGCTGACAACCGGCTGACGAGCCTGGAGCCCCTGGCCGCTTGCGAGAACCTGCAGCGTCTTAATGCCGCGGGCAACCTGCTGGCTGGGCCCGCGCAGCTGCAGTGCCTGGCGGGGCTACGGGGTCTGGAGCGCCTTCGGCTCCGAGACCCCTTGGCACGGCTCAGCAACCCGCTGTGCACCAGCCCCTGCTACTGGGCCTCAGTGCGCGAGCTGCTGCCTGGCCTGAAAGTCCTCGATGGCGAGCGCGTGAGCGGGCGCGGCAGCGACTTCTACCAGCTGTGCCGGGACCTCGACAGCTCCTTGAGCCCTGACCCTGGCGCCCCTGGCCCCCGGCCTGCGGAGGCCCAGCCCTGGGTGGAGCCTGGCTACTGGGAGGCCTGGCCCCCGCGCAGCAGCTCCATCCTGGAGGAGGCCTGCCGCCAGTTCCAGGACACACTGCAGGAGTGCCACGACCTGGACCGCCAGGCCCGGGACAGCCTGGCCCAGGCCGCGCGAGCGCTCAGCCCCGCGGGCGCCGCTGCCACCTCCTTCGTCTTCTGAAGGCGCCCTGGGGCCCTCGGTGGCTTCCCTGCTTGTCTGGACGGTTTTGTCCCACTGCTTGTTGCCCTTCAAGGAAAACTCCCCACGCATCCGTCAGAGTTGTACCTCCCTTGGGCCCTCCCCAAGCAGCCGGCTCAGCCTGATGCTGTCCTGCCACCACCTAGCAAAGCGCCTGGGAGGAGGTCCCTGGCCCCTTCCGCGGCTACAGCTGCTGCCTGTCCTGGCTCCATGAGCCTGAGACTTGGAGGAAGAAAGCGGCTTGGTCCTAAGGCTGCAGCTGGGTGAGGCAGGAAAGGCCAGCCTCCTGCCCTGCCCGCTCTGGGAGAGGCTGTGGCTGAGCTCACCAGCGGCAGCTGGCCATGGAAGCTGCATTTACCCACCTCCCTGGTTCTGCTGTGTCCGTCACTCCTGGGTCTCTCTGGAACCTCCACTGTCCCCATTCCCACCCATGCTCATCCCTATTAAATTGTTTTAATTAGTATCAGTACATGTGGGCGTGCTTGGTTTTCCCAAGAGGGAGCACTTGAAAGCAAGCCTGGGTCCTCCACCCCCACCCCCACCTCTGGTCTCCCCTGGGCAAGGAGGAGGCGTCTGTGGCTTTCTGGGTGTCCAGGCGGCTGGGTCCTGCCCCCCCCCCCCGCCCCCCACCTCAGGGCTTTGCTTCCTCCCTGTGAGGCCGGAGCACCAGGGCCTTTGCTCACACACAGGCTACCCTGCAGCCAAGCTGGGGGAGGGAGGGAATTTGAGGGAACGTGAGAACTCAGCTGAGCGCAGCTTTATTAGCTCAGGGGTCAGGGGGTGGCCCCTCCCCGGCTCAGAGGAGGGAGGCAGGCTTTCACTGGCGACCTCCCTTCCTTCCAGGAAGCTGGGTGACTTCTAGAGGAAGAGAAACAGGCCAGGCGTGAGGGAGGCGGTCTTTGCAGGCTCCCAGCCCCTGTTCCCCTGCCTCCCGCAGCCCAGCTCCAGCGCCCTCTCAGTCCTCTCGTCCCCCTCCCTCCTGGCCGGCCGCCTACCCGCCAGGCCTTAGCTCAGGGGGACAAGGCTTTGATGAAGGCGAACTGTCCGGGAAGGTAGTAGCTGTGGGGGTCCTCGCCGAAGCGCTCCACCCTGCTGCACTGGGCGTCCTGGGCGTTGTCCAGCTCCTGCCAGCACAGGGCCACTCGGGCCGCCCCGTTCCAGCCAGCGCCTATTGCCCCCATCCTCCCTCCCAGGGAGTGTCTGGGCCGAGCCCAGAGCCCCTCCTCGCCACCCCCAAACCTCTTTATCCAGGCCACTCCCAAGGCCCAGTCTCTCCCCACCTTACCAGCCCCCTCCTCACCCGTTGAACCTGTGTCTGTATGGGACAGTGCACCATCCGACCTAAGACTTGATCCTTTGAGTCCAGCTTGATGCAGGCCAGGCATTTCCGCTTTCTCTGGGGAGCGGGCGTGGAGGCCAGAGAGGAAAGGGGTGAAGGGAGGCGTGCAGCCCTGTGAGGGCGGAACCTAGGGCCAGCCTGCAGTGGGGCCTGTTCCTTTGGCAGGCCAGCTGGGTCCAGGCGCAGCCTAGCTCTGGCCTGGGAATTTTCAAGTCGGAACTATCCTGCAGTTTTCAAACTGTGTGTGTGTGTGTGTGTGTCTGTCTGTAGGCGGCACTTAGTTTTCAAACTGTGTGTATGTCTGTGTGTCTGGCTGTGTCTGACACAGGCAGGTTCTCCCCACCTGGCTTCCACTGCGCTGCCATCTGTTACATTTATTTGTATGTTCTGTTTTCTTGCAAGATTTGAATTGAACACAGGGATCCTGGTGTAAAAGTCCAGAAAAGCACTAGTCTAATCCAGCACTCCTCAGCAGAGGGAGGTGACTGAAGCCTTGACGAGCCAGCGCAGGAACAGGACTGGGGGTTGGCCGAAGTGGTTGTGCTCCGAGCCCAGGGATCACCCCCATGGCAGTGACTTGGCCCCGAAGGTGGCTGATGATAGTCAAGCCCTCTTAGGAGTCAGCCCAGGCCGAGCCATCGTCCCCTTGAAAACTCATGAGAAATGGGAAGTTCACTAGGCCTAAGGTGGGGACCACGGCGTCCTTCCGCCAGTGACCTGAAGCCTGAGTGGACCAGCTCTGGAACCTGTGTGTCCATCTCCCTGCCTGTTGCGGCCCCCTCAGCCCACCCACAGCCATCACCGCCACGGGTGCAGGCAGGCAGGCCGGTCAGAGCCAGGGAGGCTGCCCCGCCCCAGGGTCTCCAACCTCAGGATTCTTCAACTGTGAAGTCCACTGCCCACTCCTGCGCCCACTCCTGCCCCGAGCACGCGCCCTGCCGTCAGCTCACCCCATTGGGCTTGACCTTGCAGTCTGCTTTCCTCCAGTCCTTCTTCCGACAGCTCGTCTGCTGGAGCTTGAACTCCAGCCTCACAAACTGCCCGGCCGGGAAGAGCTGCCAACAGACGAGAGAGGCCCGCGGCCCAGCTGAGCAGGTGCTGGTGTGACCTGTCCCTGCTTCCCAGCAGCACACCCTGGGGCAGGGGCAGGCGGCTGGGCCAGCGGAGAGCGGGGCGTCTTGCTGGGGCCCAAGCATCGGTGCACCTGCTCTCGGTGGGGGGCACATTCTGGTCTCCTGATCCCCATCCCGCCCTCCCCTCGCTGGGCTGGCGCTTACCGTGTCTGAGGCATTGTCCACGCTGGTCACCTGGAAGGCCCACTGCACGGGCGGATGCTTGTGGAACTCCTCCAGGGCCACCTGCAGGCCCCGGTGCTGGGCTGCCGTGAGCTCTGCCCTGCCCAAGCCCATGGAGCCCAGCCCCAGGGCCAGTGGGAGCAGCAGCTGCCACATGGCTTCACCTCTGTCTCCCGGACCCTGCAGAGGACTGTGCGTCGGTCTGGAGGAGGAGCCACCGGCTCCTGGGCCCCGTGTCTCGGGGCCGCGTCTGGTGGGCTCCGGGCAGAGGTGGGGGGACGCAGAGTAGCCCTGCAGACCCCGTCCCCAGCCCCCTGTGTTCCCCTGGCCCGTCCCTCTCCTCCCACCCGGCCCCACTGTTTCCAAGGCCGGCCCAGGTTGGCCCTGTCTGAGGTGGGTGCTGGGTCCGCTCCAGTCCTTGGGCCAGCAGCTGGGGAGCAGGGCCTGCTCCAGCTCTCTCTACGGGCCTCCCCCATCCACACCATCCGGGGCCCAAAACGGGGTGGGAGGGGAGGAATGGAGGCTGGCTGGAGGCTGAATATTTTGGGGAGGACATAAACATGTGGGAGGGGCCCAGGGCGGGTGGGCTTTAGGAGCCCACTTAACCCTCTCTGTGCTGAAAGAGCCCGTTGCCATGGCCCCACCACCTCCGCACTGCCCCCAGAAAATGGGGGTCCCTCCTCCACCCCGCCTCCTCTGCCTTCTTAGGCAGTCTCCCTCCCTTGCCTAGTTCTTTTCTGGAGCCTTCCTCTCCCAGCCAGCCAACCCCGCACCTCAATCCGCGTGACTGGGGTGGGGGGCGCCTGAGGGCCGGACCCTCCCCGAGAACTCTGTCCCAGAGCAGCCTCCCGAGGACCAGAAAGCCCCAGGTGTGGAGACCCAGGCCCCGCCGGGCAAAGGTGCCAAGCCGTCGCCTCGAAGACAGGACAGGGCTCGCGGAGCAGCCGACAAACGCCGGCCTCCGGAGCTTCGCCCTTTACCCGCCCCGCGCTCCCTCCCTACTCCTCTCCCGCGCCTCGGGGTCTCCCCCCCTCCCCTCCTCTCCCTCGGGGTCACCCCTCCTCTCCCTCGGGGTCTCCCCCCCTCCCCTCCTCTCCCTCGGGGTCTCCCCTCCTCCCCTCCTTTCCATCGGGGTCTCCCCTCCTTTCCCTTGGGGTCTCCCCCCCTCCCCTCCTCTCCCTGGGGTCTCCCCTCCTCTCCCTCGGGGTCTCCCTTCCTCTCCCTCGGGGTCTCCCCCCCCCTCCCCTCCTCTCCCTCGGGGTCTCCCCTCCTCCCCTCCTCTCCCTCGGGTCTCCCCTCCTTTCCCTCGGGGTCTCCCCCCCTCCCCTCCTCTCCCTCGGGGTCTCCCCTCCTCTCCCTCGGGGTCTCCCTTCCTCTCCCTCGGGGTCTCCCCCCCTCCCCTCCTCTCCCTCGGGTCTCCCCTCCTCCCCTCCTCTCCCTCGGGGTCTCCCCCCTCCCCTCCTCTCCCTCGGGGTCTCCCCTCCTCTCCCTCGGGTCTCCCCCCCCCCCTCCCCCCTCCCCTCCTCTCCCTCGGGGTCTCCCCTCCTCTCCCTCGGGGTCTCCCCTCCTCTCCCTCGGGGTCTCCCCTCCTCTCCCTCGGGGTCTCCCCCACCCCCTCCTCTCCCTCGGGGTCTCCCCCCTCCCCTCCTCTCCCTCGGGGTCTCCCCTCCTCTCCCTCGGGGTCTCCCCCCTCCCCTCCTCTCCCTCGGGGTCTCCCCGCCTCCCCTCCTCTCCCGCGCCTAGGGGTCTCTCCTCCTCACCTCCTCTCCCGCGCCTCGGGGTCTCCCCTGCGGTCCCGGCCTCTTCCCGGCACCCGTCAGGCTCCCCCCGCGGCGCGCCCGTCTCCTCCCACCTCCTCCTGGGCCCCCTCCAGCGCCCCGCGGCTCCTCCCCGCCCGCCCGCCGGGACCGGCCTTGGCCGACGGCCCTCCCGGGATTCCCCTCCTCATCCCCGCCCTGCGCTGTCCGGCCCTGCCCTCCCGTCCCCTCCCGTCCCCTCCCGTCCCCTCCCGCTGGCCCAGCGGGCCGCCCCAGCCCTGGCGCTGCCCTGCCCCCAGGAACAGGGCGACCCCTTCCCCTCAGGCCCCTCCAGGCAGTCCCCAAGACACTCACTCCAGAAAATTCTTCCCAGAAATCCAGACTTCCTCAAACCCCAGGAGACCTCGACGAGTCATTTGAACCGTCCCCCTGCACCTTGGAAACACACTGAAAAGGAGGGTGTCTCCAACACCAGCAAACACATCAGGCGTGAAGGATCACGTCCCATCTGTGGTGGCAATGGGCTCCCAGGGTCTCCCGTGTGGGTGAAGGGCGGCATGGTGGGGTTCCGAAGGCTGCTGTGGGGTCAGGGGAAAACAAGGGCTCAGCTCCTGCTGCTGCTGAGCAAATAAGAACAAGCCCTGGGACTTGGTGTGTCAGCCACCAGACCCGCTGCTACCTAAGTCCCAGGCCCTCTGCCCGTTGCCCGTTGCCCACGGAGAGAGAGTGACAGCCGCTCAGTCATGAGCAACTCTTTGTGACCCCATGGACTACACAGTTCATGGAATTCTCCAGGTCTAATACTGGAGCCGTTTCCTTCTCCAGGGGATCTTCCCAACCCAGGGATTGAACCAGGGTCTCCTGCATTGCAGGCGGATTCTTTACCAGCTGAGCCACCAGGGAAGCCCTCAGGAAGATGACCTGGTTTAACCACCAGGACCCCTGAACCTTCTGCCCCTTCTCTGTGGTGTGGGGGCCAGAGGCCCTCCCGCTAGGGGGTTGTTTGGAGGATTAAACAGAGAGATGTATGGAGAGGGATGGATGACCCCGTGTTTGGTCCCCTCCCCAGGCACCCCTGGCAGGATTCTCCACGGGGAGCCCAGAGCTTCCTTTGCAATGTGCCCTGGGGGTGCCAGAAAGATCCTCGCCTTCAATTAGCCAGTTCTGGGGGCTGAAATCCCACCTTGGACATTTCAGTCCCATCTGCGAGTTGTCAACAATCACTAAGCAGAGATGAGAGCTGGGGTCTTTGTTCTCCAGGAACTTCCTCTGGGGCTAGAGAAACAGCAGGGCCACGTGCTGGGGGAGGCCCAGGAAGTGGGTGACCAGGGAAAGCTTCAAGACAAGGTGGCCTTGTGCTGAGGAAGGCAGGAAAGTGACCCCACCTTCAGCGGGGGCTGCCTCAGGCCTGGGGTGGGCAAGGCAGGAGAGTGGGGGCCAGGTGCAGACGCAGGCAGGTCACTCAGCCGACAGAACGGCCTGTGGGGGCAAGGATCGTGAGTGGCGGGCAGCACAGGGCTGATGAGGGCGGGGCTGCCATGCCCTCCTCAGAGGATCTTCCCGACACAGGGACCGACCCTACACCCTTGTCTCCTGCGAAGGCAGACAGGTTCTTTACCACTAGTGCGCCCGGGAAGCCCCGTTACTGTTCAGTTCAGTTCAGGGGTTACTCAGGGTACATTCATGAGCTCAGCGTCAGATGACCCAGGCGAGCAGCAACAGTGCTTAGCTGTTTACTGGTGGTTAATGATCTTCCCGGAGATCACAGTTGAAAGCAGAAATTCACATATCCGGGTCCTTCTGACAAAGATTTCAAAATGTGCCCAGTTGCTCAGTTTTGTCTGATTCTTGGCGGCTGCGTGGACTGTAGCCCACCAGCCTCCTTTGCCCATGGAATTTTCTAGGCAAGAATACTGGAGTGGGCTGCCATTTCCTCCTCCAGGGGATCTTCCCTACTAAGGGATTGAGGCCACGTCTCTTACGTCCCCTGCACTGGCAGGTGGATTCTTTACCACTATTGCCACCTAGGGAGAAGGCGGTGGCACCCACTCCAGCACTCTTGCCTGGCAAATCCCATGGACGGAGGAGCCTGGTGGGCTGCAGTCCATGGGGTTGCTAGGAGTTGGACACGACTGAGCGAATTCACTTTCATGCATTGGAGAAGGAAATGGCAACCCACTCCAGTGTTCTTGCCTGGAGGATCCCAGGGACGGGGGAGCCTGGTGGGCTGCCGTCTATGGGGTCGCACAGAGTCGGACACGACTGAAGCGACTTAGCAGCAGCAGCAGCAGCAGCAGCAGTGCCACCTAGAAAGTCCTTGGTTATAGGAGTGTTATATTGGTGAGAAAACTTATACTAATTTAAATTTTTTGATGTTGAATATCTGGTTAACATTATTTTTGAGGTTTTTTTTTTTTTTTTTTTGCATTGCCACATGGCATGTGGGATCCTAGCTCTCTGACCAGGGATTGAACCCATGACCCCTGCTCTGGAAGTGCAGAGTCTTAATCCCTGGAACCCCGGGGAAGTCTCAATGTTCTTTTAGTTTCAGGAAAATATTGGTACATGTTTGCTCATGCTAAGTCACTTTAGTCGTGTTTGTGACCCTATGGACTGTAGCTCGCCAGGCTCCTCCGTCCATGGGGATTCTCCCAGCAAGAATACGGGAATGGGTTGCCATGCCCTCCTCCAGAGGATCTTCCCGACCCAGGGATTGAACCCGCCATCTCTTGTCTCCTGCATTGGCAGGCAAGTTCTTTACCGCTACTGCCACCTGGGGATGCCCCATTACTGAAAACCTTAGTAAAACCCTTCCATGACTCAAGCAATGAGTGTTGGCAAAACAAACAAACAAACAAACAAACTTATCCATTGTCTTTTACTTCTTTCAACAGTCTCATAAACCAGTGATGTTTCATGGCATTTGCCCTTAAATACTAACTGACTTTAACTGTAACCATGACGCTTACATAGAGCCTGCTCAGAAAAGTGAACACAAATATTTTCAATATTCAGTGGACTGAAGCAACACGGGAAACACTGGTCTCTTGTTTGAAAACTCCAAGACCTCAGCCACACTGGCCACATCTCAAGTGCTCATCACGAATGACGTGTGTCTACCTGTGCTCATACATGTGTAGAATGTTTCTAGAAGGAGAAACAAAAAGCTTGTGGCAGTGGTTGCCTCTGAGGAGAGAAACTGTCTGGCTCCGAGAGGGGAAAGGGGAAGCAGAGAGGAAAACAGCATGCCCTTTGTATCTGTACAGTCTCATACCATCTGGGTAATTTGTTGATTGCAGTGTAAAAGTAATTTTTTTTTAAGTTTAAAAATCACAAAGTAAATAGAGTTGTTGAAAACTCACTCTGGCCAGCGAGTGGAGGGGAGACAAGTTCAGGTGCAGGACGCCCTCAGGAGGAGAGAGACAATGGAAGTAGGTAATGAACGTGGCAGAAACCAGGGTGGTGAAGATGGAGACAAGCAGAGGAGGTTAAATCCTTCACCTTTATTTACCGTGTGCACTGATTTCTGATCCAGTTATGTGTAATCCACTTTTCAGCAGGCTATTACATCTTAAGTTCCATTAAAATTTTTCTGGATGTTCTATTTGCTTCTTTTTCAAATCTTCCTATTCCTTTCAGCTGCTCTTTTGGGCTTATTGGCCATTTGTATACCTTCTTTGGAGAAATGACTGTGCAGTCCCTTGGACCATATTTTAACTTGTCTGTTTGTTGTTGAGTTGTTGGAGTTCTTTATATGTCCTGCACATTAATCCCTCGTCAGATATATGACTTGCAAATACTTTCTCCCATTCTATCAGCTGCTTTTCTACTCTGTTCATAGTGTCCATAAGCTTTTAATTTTCCTGAAGTTCAGCTTATCTGCTTATTGCTTCTTTGCTCAGTTGCTCTGTCTAGAACTTCCAGTATTTTGTTCACTAGAAGAGGTAAAAGCAGACATTCTTTCCCTTGTTCCTGATCTTAAAGGAGAAGATTTTAGCTATTTTTGTCATTTGAGTATGATGTTCACTATGTGTTTCTTAGGTATGGTTTCTCCTAAGGAGATAATTTCCTTCTATTACTGGTTTGTTGAGTGGTTTTTATCATGAAAGGGTATTGAATTTTGTCACATGCTTTTCCTGTTTCAGTTAAAAAACCTTTTTTCCCCTGCACTGTGAGGCTTGTGGGATGTCAGTTCCTTGAGCAGGGATTGAAACTGTGCCCTCCACAGTGAAAGCACAGAGTCCTACCCACTGGACCTCCAGGGAATTCCCTATGTGGTTTTGTTCCTTCATTCTGTTAATATGGTTTTTACATTGATGAATTTTCATATGTTGAAATATTGGGTGGGTCAAGAAATTTGTTCATCCCCCTGCACCACCTCCCCTCCCGCCGTAAGCTAGTTCTAAGAACACTGAATTATTTTTAACTTCGTTTGAAACAATTTTGTTAGGTTGTATTGTGATAGCTGTCTTATCAGCATGCATTTAAAAAAGAAACTTACCAAAACTGGTGAATTTTTGTGTAGCCATCTTAATATGGAAGATGGAAGAAAAAAAGCAATATTTTTGGTGTATTATGCTTTACTATTATTTCAAGAAAGGTAAAAATGCAAAAATAAAAGATTTGTGCAGTGTATGGAGAAGGTGCTGTGACTGATTTAAAGTGTCAAAAGTGGTTTGCAAAGTTTTATACAGGATGATGCTCCCTGGTCAGGTAGGTCAGTTGATGTTGATACTGATCAAATCAAGACATTGATTGAAAGCAATCAACGTTATACAACTTGGGAGATAGCCGACATACTTGAAATATGCAAACCAAGCGCTGAAAATCATTTGCGCCAGCTTGATGATGTTCATTCACCGCTTTGATACTTGGCTTCCATGTTAAGCAGAAAAAAACCTTCTTGACTGTATTTCCACATGCGATTCTCTACTTAAATGTAAATGTTCCACTTTTAAAACAAATTTTGATGGGCAATGAAAAGTGGATACTGTACAATAATGTGCAACAGAAGAGATCGTGGGGCAAGTGAGATAAACTACCACCAACCACACCAAAGGCCAGTCTTCATCCAGAAGGTGTGTTGTGTGTATGGTGGGATTGCAAGGGAATCTTCTATTGTGAGCTCATTCCAGAAAACTGATTAATTCCAGTAAGTACTATTCCCAGTTAGACCAACTGAAAGAAAAGCGTCTGGAATTAATCAGCACAAAATGCTGACTTCCATCAGGGGAACTCAAGGCTGCACTTCTTTGATGACCAGGCAAACACTGTTACAGTTTGGCTGGGAAGTTCTGATTCCTCCACCGTATTCATCAGACATTTCACCTTCAGATTTCCATTTATTTCAGTCTTTACAAAATTCCGTTAATGGAAAAAACTTCAATTCCCTGAAGACTGTAAAAAACCACCTGGAACAGTTCTTTGCTCAAAAAGATAAAAAGTTTTGGGAAGATGGAATAATGAAGTTGCCTGAAAAATGGCAGAAGATAGTCGAAAAAAATGATTCCACCACCATTTTGGTGACTATGTTGTTCAATAAAGTGCTTGGTAAAAATGAAAAACGTGTCTTTTATTTTTACTTAAAAACTGAAGAAACTTTTTGGCCAACCCAATATTTTTGCATTCCAAGAATAAATCTCACTTGGTCGTGATGTATAATCCTTTTAATAGGTGCTGAATTTTGTTTGCTAATATTTTGTTGAGGTTTTTCTTTTGCATCAGTGTTCATGAGGGATATTGGTCTATAGGTTTCTGATAGTTTTTTTTTTTTTTTTTCCTCCTGGCTTTGGTATCAAGGCAATGCTGCCTTCATAGAATTATTTAGGAAGTGTTCCCTCTTCAATATTTTGCAAAAGTATGAGTAATAACTCATATTATTTCTTTAAATGTTTGATAAAATTCACAAGTGAAGCCATCTCATCCTGAACTCTTTGTTGGGATAATTTTGATTACTGACTTAATCTTCTTGCTAGTTATAGGTTTAATCAGATTTTTTATTTCTTTGTGATTTACTTTTGGTAAGTTTTGTGTTTCTAGAAATTTGTCCATTTCATCTAAGTTATCCAATTTGTTGGCATACAATTCTTCACAGTAATCTCATAATACTTTCTATTTCTGTACAATCAGTATTAATGTCTCCACTTTCATTTCTGATTTTAGTAATGTGAGAGATATTCTTGACTTTATCTTTTAAACCTTTCATTGCACTTTTAAGTTAAAATTTCATTTGTGTTTTTTAACATCCAAAACTCTTTCCTATTTAAAAATACCATCCTGTAATGATAAGATTTCTTTATAAAAGTTCCATCTGTTCATTATTTCAGTTCATAGTTTTGGTTTTTCATGTTGAAAGCATTCCTCAAATGAAAGTTTTATGGGCAATTTGAGGCCTTGTCGACTGGTGGGCTGCCCTATAGGGTAATCAGGTGGTAAGCCAGAATTTTTATTATTGTTTGAACGATTCCCAGTATTGGAATTACTCATAGGTCTTTTCTTTGTAGCCATCCAATTTTTCCAAAAGAGTCCTCTGAGTTCTTGCGTGTGGCGGGGGTCGCTGGCTGGCTGTGTTCTGGGTGCCCGGTGGGGCCAGGGGCCGAGTGCCATCACTGGCACAGGGGCTCTGACTTGCCCCTTCCACTCTCATGTGGGCCACTCGCCTGATTCTGAGCACCCTGTGGTCCTTGTCGCTCCGTGTTCTCTGTCTGCCTTTTGTCTGTGGAAAACTTTAGTCAAAGAATAAGTTTAATCAGAGAAGACAGACATGTGGAAACCAAGGCAGACAGTCCGAGGAGACTAAATAATAATAACGTAGTCGTTAAGCACAGTCAAGGACCTTGAGTTCTCAAGGGCTATAGATAATATTGTGAGTCATATCCTGTGAGCTGTCTGATGGATACCAAAACCCCAGGTGGAGAAGTTAACTACACAAAGACCAGACTGTACCCGCAACATAAGCTGCCACAATTCTGAGAACTGGCCTCAAAGAAATGAGAACCAGTGGACCCTAGAACTGAAGATTAACTGGACCTAAAGAGGACACTGATCAGACCACCGAGGACCAATTTGAAGATGACTGCCAGAGCTGACCATGCTGTTTCTGCTTGTAGTTCCTCCCCGGCGCTTCCGCCTCACCGCCTCTGCTGTCTATAAAAGCTCTTGCTCCACTGACTGCCAGTGGGGGGATGCTGGCCTTTGGACAGACGTCTGCCGCTCTCTCCCCCCAGTTGCCAGCATCTGAAATAAAGCAAATTTTCCTTTCCCCCAACCTGGCCTGTTTATTGGCTTTTGTGCAGCGAGCAGCCAGACCTCGAACACTCCTCTAGGTACCAGTTCTATTTTTACAGAGCAAAGCCTCCAGTCTGCAGCAGAGTCCAGGTCCTAAAACTTGGTGCTATGCACTCAACCCGATATTTTGCAAAGCCAAGTTTTTGATAAACGTATGAAAGGATAAGAAATCAGGGTGCCATTTTTAATGTTTTCACGTGGCTGGAAACGAAACCTGGATTTTAATCAGTGGATGCACCTTACCATTAATGTAACCTACCATTATGATGACTCTTTCAAGGAAATTCAGCAAACTGACTACACCTTTATCAAGTGCATTTAAAAAGTCAGCTTGATGAATGCAAAATATTTTCCTAAATCAAAATGGTCAGGAGGTTGTTTGTCCAAAAGTTCCCAATGAGCCCGTTAAACGCACCCCAGGATCTACCACTAGAGGGCGATGGTGAGCATAAGCTGGGTCTGCACTTTTTGAGTTCCCTATTTTTTTCAAATAACAAGGCTGTGGAATTATTTTTCCTACATCCTTGGGGTAACCTATCATTGCGTTTTGATGCCGGGTTTGCTGGGAAAGATTGAAGGCAGGAGAAGAAGGGGACGACAGAGGATGAGAGGGCTGGATAGCATCACCAACTCGATGGACCTGAGTTTGAGTAAACTCCGGGAGTTGGCGATGGACAGGGAAGACTGGTGTGCTGCAGTCCATGGGGTCGCAAAGAGCCAGACACGAGTGAGCGACTGAACTGAACGGAACTGAACTTAACCCTAAGGACTTCTCATAACTCCATCTGACTCATAAACCATGCCAATTTGTTGCAATGATTTTGTATATGACTTTCTGTTATGTATATAGATATAACATGTCTTTTATGATTGTAAAAGGGCACACAGCAAGGATAATATTGTAAGCAGCATCTTGGTGAGTGAAAAGCACTTAGGGTCTTGAGATGCTATGAAATGCAATACTTTTCAAGTGTTCTTTTTTTTAATGGAGTGAAAGCTTGCTTTATTAATTTAATTTTAAATTTATTTTTTAATTGAAGGATAATTGCTTTACTGAATTGTGTTGGTTTCTACCAAACATCAACGCGAATCAGCCAAGTGTTCTTTTTGAAATGAATTTTACTTGGTATATTATTTATTGAATGTAGTAATTTAATGCTGATAGAATGTTACCATGTAGTAATGCAACATGTTACAGTGTTTTAATGTCTAATAACATCTCCAAAATAAGCCTTACTAAATCCTGCTAAGGGGAAACTTCCTTCTCATGTTTTGAGACAGAGAAGGCAAACAAGTTCTGAGACTATCAGAGACTTCTCTGGCCAGCTCTGGAGGCACCAAATTTATCTGTGACCCAGATTTGATCTGGAGCTGAGAGGAAGGATGCCAAGTTGAAGCCAAGTTTACAGTCTGATTCCTCTGACTCAAGTGGCTTTATTCAAAAGGAGCTGAGTAGGAATGAGCCGAGGTTAGAGGCAACATTTTTGTTATTTGGTCTGAAGCTCCAATACTTTGGCCACCTCATGCGAAGAGCTGACTCATTGGAAAAGACTCTGATGCTGGGAGGGATTGGGGGCGGGAGGAGAAGGGGACGACAGAGGATGAGATGGCTGGATGGCATCACCGACTCGATGCACATGAGTTTGGGTGAACCGCGGGAGTTAGTGATGGACAGGGAGGCCTGACGTGCTGTGATTCATGGGGTCGCAAAGAGTCGGACACGACTGAGGGACTGAACTGAACTGAACTGAAACAGGTACAGATGGCATTCATAAACAGCAGTACATGGCATTCACAGGAAACAAAACACTTGGAAATACATCTGCTTTTCTAAGTTGCAGGCTTCCCAGAGGGTTGTCTTGTGCTTCTGAAATGGAGCGGGACCCTGTAGTCCTTGCTCCTCCTCCTTGTCCTCTGCCTGCCTTTTGTCTTCAGAAAACTTTAGTCAAAGAATAAGTTGAACCAGAGAAATGAGAACATACATAAACAAAGGAAAACAGTCAAAGGAGACCAAATAATAATAATAATAATAATGTAGTCATTAAGCATAGTTGAGGACCTTTAGTTCTTTCTCAAGGACTTTCTGAGCATATCCTGTGAGCTGTCTTATAGATACCAAAACAACAGGTGGAGAAGTTAACTACATGATGTCCAGACTGTACAGAAGCTGCCACGATTCTGAGAACTGGCCGCAAAGAAATGGGAACAAATGGGACCTGGACCTAAAGATTAACTGTACCTAAAACAACCAAGATGATGCAGGTCAGGCCACCAGTGACCAATTTGAAGATGACTGTCACAGCTGACTGTCCTGTTCCTGCATGTAGCCCCCTCCTTCTGTCTATAAAACCTCTTGCCCAACTGGTTACCGGAGGGAGCTGGGAGTCGGCCTTTGGACAGACGTCCGCCCTCCCCTGCCCTCAGTTGCCGGCATCTGAAATAAAGCAAACTTTCCTTTCTACCAGCCTGGGCTGTTTATTGGCTTTTGAGCAGTGAGCAGCCAGATGGTCACACACACTCTTTCGGTAACTCTTCCAAATCAAGCTTGGCTTTAAGCTACCTACTCCACTATTCTGGCCTGGAGAATCGTATGGGCTATATAGCCCATGAGGTCACAAAGAGTCGGACACGACTGAGCGACTTTCACGTTCACGTTCAAGCCAAGAATGGATACACCCCGGTCTCTGAATCCATCTTTTGAATTTAGTTGAAGAAGGCAGAGCCTGATGCCAGTCTGCAATAGAAAAAGACATAGATAAGGGACTTCCCTGGTGGTCCAGTGGTTAGGACTCTGCACTCCCAATGCAGAGGGCACAGGTTTGATGCCTGGTTGGGGAACTAAGATTCCCCAGGCTGCTTGGTGCTGCTGAAAAAACAAAACAAAACAAAAACAGAGATGAGATTTGACAGTGAAAGCGCAAAAATGTCAATTTCTAGAGGAAATCAAGTACTTTCTCTCTTGGCTGAGACACCAGGGTGATTGATTCATGGCAGCTCCTCCTGGCAATGTGTGATGCCTGGACCAGACCCCTACTTGGGGGTAATAGTGGTCGCCAGGATGTGGAGCACCTTACTCCCCGCTGAATGGGTGACTCTGGCCACTTTCATCCCCCTTGGAGCCAGAGGTTCTTCAGCGATTCCTGCCCTCCAGTTACTCTGCAATAGTGTTCCAGATAAAAGAATACATTCACAGCACCGCTACCAACAATCAGAACCCTTCCAGTGGGAAAGCTACAAACTGAAGTTTTCTCCCAGGTTTCTTGTTCTTTGCCTCACTCACATACTGATTGGAATTTTTCTGCAAGAAAAAAAAGTGTTTTTGTTTTTTTTTTCCTCTCTCACT
Organism: Capra hircus; assembly: GCF_001704415.2. Classification (NCBI taxonomy): domain Eukaryota; kingdom Metazoa; phylum Chordata; class Mammalia; order Artiodactyla; family Bovidae; genus Capra; species Capra hircus. The sequence goes on along the minus strand of NC_030811.1, from coordinate 7,906,758 downwards.
AAAAGTTCTGTCCAACTCCATCGACTGCTTAACAAGCAATAGCCAAGGGAGGAGGTTTGAAGGGTCACTGGTTGACAGCTGGGGGTGCTCTGAGTGGTCTAATCAAACTCGCCTCCCCATGGAGTCAAGAACTCACATTTCCTCTTTCATTCGGTCCACAAATACTCATGGAGTTCCTGCCAGGGGCTGGCACCTTTCTAGAGGCTGGCTGTCTAAAGGATTCTCTGGTGGCTCAGATGGTAGAGAATCCGCCTGCTGAGCAGGAAACCCAGGTTCAATCCCTGGGTGGGTAAAATCCCCTGGAGAAGGGAATGGCAACCCCCTCCAGAATGCTTGCCTGGAGAATCCCATGGACAGAGGAGCCTGGAGGGCAAACAGTCGGACATGACTGAGTGACTAACACTTTCACTTTCACTTTTCATGTAGTATATCAGTTCAGTTCAGTCGCTCAGTCGTGTCCAACTCTTTGCGACCCCATGAATCGCAACACGCCAGGCCTCCCTGTCCATCACCATCTCCCGGAGTTCACTCAGACTCACGTCCATTGAGTCCGTGATGCCATCCAGCCATCTCATCCTCTGTCGTCCCCTTCTCCTCCTGTCCCCAATCCCTCCCAGCATCAGAGTCTTTTCCAGTGAGTCAACTCTTCGCATGAGGTGGCCAAAGTACTGGAGTTTCAGCTTTAGCATCATTCCTTCCAAAGAAATCCCAGGGCTGATCTCCTTCAGAATGGACTGGTTGGATTTCCTTGCAATCCAAGGGACTCTCAAGAGTCTTCTCCAACACCACAGTTCAAAAGCATCAATTCTTCGGCGCTCAGCCTTCTTCACAGTCCAACTCTCACATCCATACATGACCACAGGAAAAACCATAGCCTTGACTAGGCAGACCTTAGTTGGCAAAGTAATGTCTCTGCTTTTGAATATGCTATCTAGATTGGTCATAACTTTTCTTCCAAGGAGTAAGAGTCTTTTAATTTCATGGCTGCAATCACCATCTGCAGTGATTTTGGAGCCCAAAAAAATAAAGTCTGACACTGTTTCCACTGTTTCCCCATCTATTTCCCATGATGTGATGGGACCAGATGCCATGATCTTCGTTTTCTGAATGTTGAGCTTTAAGCCAACTTTTTGCTTTCCTCTTTCACTTTCATCAAGAGGCTTTTTAGTTCCTCTTCACTTTCTGCCATAAGGGTGGTGTTATCTGCATATCTGAGGTTATTGATAGTTCTCCTGGCAATCTTGATTCCAGCTTGTGTTTCTTCCAGTCCAGCGTTTCTCATGATGTACTCTGCATAGAAGTTAAATAAGCAGGGTGACAATATACAGCCTTGACATACTCCTTTTCCTATTTGGAACCAGTCTGTTGTTCCATGTCCAGTTCTAACTGTTGCTTCCTGACCTGCATACAGATTTCTCAAGAGGCGGGTCAGGTGGTTTGGTATTCCCATCTCTTTCAGAATTTTCCACAGTTTCTTGTGATCCACACAGTCAAAGGCTTTAGCATAGTCAATAAAGCAGAAGTAGATGTTTTTCTGGAACTCTCTTGCTTTTTCCATGATCCAGCGGATGTTGGCCATTTGATCTCTGGTTCCTCTGCCTTTTCTAAAACCAGCTTGAACATCAAGGAGTTCATGGTTCACGTATTGCTGAAGCCTGGCTTGGAGAATTTGGAGCATTACTTTACTAGCATGTGAGATGAGTGCAATTGTGCGGTAGATTGAGCAATCTTTGGCATTGCCTTTCTTTGGAATTGGAATGAAAACTGACCTTTTCCAGTCCTGTGGCCACTGCTGAGTTTTCCAAATTGGCTGGCATATTGAGTGCAGCACTCTCACAGCATCATCTTTCAGGATTTGAAACAGCTCAACTGGAATTCCATCACCTGCACTAGCTTTGTTTGTAGTGATGCTTTCTAAGGCCCACTTGACTTCACTTTCCAAGATGTCTGGCTCTAGATTAGTGATCACATCATCACGATTATCTGGGTCGTAAAGATCTTTTTTGTACAGTTCTTCCGTGTATTCGTGTATTCTTGCCACCTCTTCTTAATGTCTTCTGCTTCTGTTAGGTCCAGACCATTTCTGTCCTTTATCGAGCCCGTCTTTGCATGAAATGTTCCCTTGGTATCTCTAATTTTCTTGAAGAAATCTCTAGTCTTTCCCATTCTGTTCTTTCCCTCTATTTCTTTGCATTGATTGCTGAAGAAGGCTTTCTTATCTCTTCTTGCTATTCTTTGGAACTCTGCATTCAGATGCTTATATCTTTCCTTTTCTCCTTTGCTTTTCGCCTCTCTTCTTTTCACAGCTATTTGTAAGGCCTCCCCAGACAGCCATTTTGCTTTTTTGCATTTCTTTTCCATGGAGATGGTCTTGATCCCTGTCTCCTGTACAATGTCATGAACCTCATTCCATAGTTCATCAGGCATTCTATCTATCAGATCTAGTTCCTTAAATCTATTTCTCACTTCCACTGTATAATCATAAGGGGTTTGATTTAGGTCATACCTGAATGGTCTAGTGGTTTTCCCTACTTTCTTCAATTTGAGTCTGAATTTGGTAATAAGGAGTTCATGATCTGAGCCACAGTCAGCTCCTGGTCTTGTTTTTGTTGACTGTATAGAGCTTCTCCATCTTTGGCTGCAAAGAATATAATCAATCCGATTTCGGTGTTGACCATCTGGTGGCTGCGCAGGCACAGGAGGACCTAGAGGAGCTATCCCACGTTGAAGGTCAGGAACGGCGGCAGTAAGGAGATGCCCCCCATCCAAGGTAAGGAGCAATGGCTGTGCTTTGCTGGAGCAGCCGTGAAGAGATACCCCAAGCCCAAGGTAAGAGAAACCCAAGTAAGATGGTGGGTGTCGCAAGAAGGCATCAGATGGCAGACACACTGAAACCATGTAGTGCATAAAAAAGGTCAAATCCCTGACTTCATGTGGCTTATATTGTGCTGGGTAACTAAACAAGAGTTATTCAACTGAAGAGAGTGAGTGAAGTTGCTCAGTCGTGTCCGACTCTCTTTGACCCCGTGGGCTGTAGCCCACCAGGCTCCTCTGTCCTTCCTGGATCTTCCAGACCCAGGGATCGAACCCAGGTCTCCCGCATCATAGGCAGATGTTTTACCATCTGAGCCACCAGGGAAGATCCCTATTTAACTGAACACATGTCCAATAATGTCACGTAGGTGATCAAACCTATGAGAGCAATACAACTGAGTAGGGGATGAGAAGGGGATGGGGTAGGAGTGGGCGGTGGGTTGAATCATGGCTCTAATCCCTTTCCAGACCCTAATCCCTGCCCAATCCTAATCCCTACAACCTGGAAATGTTACCTCCTATGGCAAAAAGGATTTGCAGATGTGATTAAGCCAAGAATTCTGAGATGGGGAGATTATGTTAGGGAAATAAAATTAAAAACAAAATCTCCTGCCTGCCCCGGAAAGCTCTGCATCAAGGTAGGGGAGAAAGAAAACAGTTTTATTACTGGATAAGCATTAAGCCAGCAAGATGCACATCAGAGGTGATGCACAAACAGATGGCAAAAACAGAGAGAAATGTCATGCTATCTTATAGCCCAGCAGATGCGACCCCACTACACACGTGTTCTCGAGGGAAAGAAAAACCGGTTCTGGGTGAAGGGACCTGATAGCACCATTCGTCACACAGAGTTCGCCCCACATTCACCTGGAGTTGGTGGCTACCCGGGAGAGCTCACTGCCTTCACGCAAAGGAAGCACACACGTCACGGATCTCGGTGACGATGGGAGGAGGCTGGCATCTTGGAGCCGGGCGCTGCTGAGTTAGGTTCCCACCTCCCACGGGAGGGCACACCGGCTGCCGTTCCTTTGATGTTTGCGCTTCGAAGAGATGGCTCCCAGGTCCTCAAGAAACACAGTCCTGGGTGTAAATCTGGCAAGAGGCTTAGTGAGCTTTTCAAAATATTTACATACACCTCAAAGGCACAGAGAAAGGACTTCCAATTAGAAGTTTTCTAAAGAAAATGCCCCTAGGGATAGAGTGGGAGGGGGACTTCTCCCCCTTTTAGCACCAGGGAGATTTAGAATGTTTTTCTTAGTTTGCACTTGTATCTTCCCTACATTCCCTGAGAGATCTGGGTTCCCCCCACCCCCAAGTGTAACCACAAGTGTCCTCATTAGAGAGGTGCAGAGAGAGGGTTGACTACAGCAGAGACAGATGTGGCCACGAACCCAGATGCCACCCTGCCGGCTCTGATAATGGAGGAAGGGGCCCTGAGCTGCAGAGCACACAGGAGGCAGCGCTGAGAACTGGAAAAGGCAGGCCCAGCTTAGCCCTGGGAGCCTCTGCAGGGAATGTGGCCTTGCTGACACATTGCTTTTCACCCAGTTGAAACTGGTTTGGGGGACTTCGGACATCCAGAACCATGAGAGAATAAATGTGTGTTGTCTGAAGCCACGGAGTTTGTGGTCATTTGTCATTTGTGATCTCACCCAGGTGGGGGTGCAGAAGGGAGAAGAGGGTCATTGGGGAGCATGTTGTGAGGAGATGAGGTGTGTGCATTTGTTAGTTGCTTGGTCGTGTCCGACTCTCTGTGGCCCCATGCACTGTAGCCCACCAGGCTCCTCTGTCCATGAAACTCTCCAGGCAAGAACACTGGAGTGGGTACCATCCCTTCTCCAGGGAATCTTCCCGACCCATACTTGAGCCCAAATCTGAACAAAGTGAAAGAGTGACTACAAAGAGCTGGAGAAAGAACAACTCAGGCAGACGAAGCAGGGACTCCAGAGGCTCTCCCTGCGGTGGATGGGCTTTTGAGGATACCCCAAGCAGCTGGTGGGAGGTCAGATCCTGCAGAACCTTAGAGGCCCAGGCAGCCTATTGCCATGTTGTCACATGCAGAGAGAGCCATCGATCTCTGTTTAAAAGGATTACATGGTCTGGGAGACTGGGCTCAGGGTGGCCGGGACAGGGTGGGGAGAGCAAACGGCAGCTGGCAGGGCAGGAGCAGTCAGCCGGCAGGAAACCCGGTTTTCTTTGGATCAACCGCGTTCTTTCCTTTCAGGCGAACGGACCCCTGGAACTAGACCCACAACAGAAGCACTTTGTTGGCACTTGGCCACAGGGCTGGGGGGATGACATTTGATCTCAACCTGGATTCTGTACAGGGTCTGTGCTTGCCTTGTGTCCTGAGGTCACGTTTCTGCATTTAAGGATGGTTTGGGAACTGCAGAGGGAGGAGCACTATGACCTTTTCCTGAAGTTTCCACAGGACCCAGCAAGACCCCTTTCACGCAGGATGCTGGCCTTGGACAGTCTGGCTTCCACTCCTGGTCTCCCTGTGGGAGGCTGGGAAGACTCCGGGAGTCGAAGACTGCGAGAGCATCCAGGGGTGATGGCGCCCACGTGATGCCTCCCCTGCAGACGTGTCCTCCACCATGGTCAGCGGGGAGGAGCTTCCTGCCTCCTCCCCTCACTGTCTGCTGCCCGGGAAATGAGCCCTGAGAGTTTCCGAATCGGTCTTGGGGATGCTGTGTGAAGCCAGAGAAAAAGATACAGTGAACCGAAGTTTCCTCTCTCTTCTCTTGCTCCCTATTGGTTCTTTCAGAAATCAGCAACAAGTATTTGGCTTTATTTCATATGAAGTACTAACTCAAGAGGCTTCCCAGGTAGGGTTAGTGGTAAAGAGCCCACCTGCCAACGCAAGAGACATAGGAGACATGGGTTTGATCCCTGGGTCGGGAAGATCCCCTGGAGAAGGGAATGGCTACCCACTCCAGCATTCTTGCCTGGAGAATCCCATGGACAGAGGAGCGTGGTGGGCTACATCCATGGGGTCGCAAAGAGTCGGACACAACTGAAGCAACTTTGGACACGTGCACACGAACCCAAGAGGTACTTCCATCGTTAAACCAACTTCCTCCAAGCATCCTTCTGCACCAAGGAGAAGCAGCACAGATCATTTCTGTTGGGCTCTTGGTCAGGCCCAGCAGCAGGTGGTGGCACTGATAACATATTTGCTGGGTGTCATGAGCAAGGCCTCTGAGCAGGGCGGGGATACTGTACCTGCTAGAGGGATGCAGTTTTCCTTCTTGTGGATGCGAGCCTCCTGCTAACCCATACCTGGGTGTCTTGGAACTGGGCAGGACCCTGTGGGGACTTCTCGGGGACAGAGCCCTCCACCAAATTCTCGGCTGTAGCATCTCTCTGAAGTACCTAGACAACAGTATCTGAGGCACATTTCCTGAGTTGTTTTACAGCTACAACCACCCCCCCACCCCAAAAGGAAGAATTTAACTATTTGATGACCATGAGCTTGAGAGTTGGTCATGGATTAACTCCTGTGACACAGCTCTATTACTCCACCATCAACCAGAGGCTGACCACACACCAAGACTCCCCTCCCTCACCTGGCCTTTAAAAATGCTTGGCTCATGGGGAGGGAGGTGGGAGGGGGTTCAGGATGGAGAACACATGTACGCTTGTGGCGAATTTATGTCAATGTATGACAAAACCAATACAATATAGAAATTAGTATAGTAATTAGCCTCCAAAAAAAAAAAATAAATAAAGTGAAAAAAAAAAAAAAACAAAAACGCTTGGCTCTAGCTAGTGCAGGTGATGGAATTCCAGTTGAGCTATTTCAACTAGCATGTGAGATGAGAGCAATTGTGCGGTAGTTTGAGCATTATTTGGCATTGCCTTTCTTTGGAATTGGAATGAAAACTGACCTTCTCCAGTCCTGTGGCCACTGCTGAGTTTTCCAAATTTGCTGGCATATTGAGTACAGCACTCTCACAGCATCATCTTTCAGGATTTGAAATAGCTCAACTGGAATTCCATCACCTGCACTAGCTTTGTTCATAGTGATGCTTTCTAAGGCCCACTTGACTTCACTTTCCAAGATGTCTGGCTCTAGATTAGTGATCACATCATCATGATTATCTGGGTCGTGAAGATCTGTTTTGTACAGTTCTTCCATGTATTCTTGCCACCTCTTCTTAATATCTTCTGCTTCTGTTAGGTCCAGACCATTTCTGTCCTTTATCGAGCCCATCTTTGCATGAAATGTTCCCTTGGTATCTCTAATTTTCTTGAAGAGATCTCTAGTCTTTCCCATTCTGTTCTTTCCCTCTATTTCTTTGCATTGTCGCTGAAGAAGGCTTTCTTATCTCTTCTTGCTATTCTTTGGAACTCTGCATTCAGATGCTTGTATCTTTCCTTTTCTCCTTTGCTTTTTGCCTCTCTTGTTTTCACAGCTATTTATAAGGCCTCCCCAGACAGCCATTTTGCTTTTTTGCATTTCTTTTTCTTGGGGATGGTCTTGATCCCTGTCTCCTGTACAATGTCAGGAACCTCATTCCATAGTTCATCAGGCACTCTGTCTATCAGATCTAGTTCCTTAAATCTATTTCTCACTTCCACTGTATAATCATAAGGGATTTGATTTAGGTCATACCTGAATGGTCTAGTGGTTTTCCCTAGTAAGCAACTATACTCTAATAAAAATTAATTTTAAAATATTCTTATTAAAGCTTCAAAAAGTGGATTGCTGAAACCCGTCAAGGCATTTGGGTTTTTTGAGCACTAGCTGTCCTGGACTCCTTGCTTGGCGCCTGAATTAAATGCTGCACTTTACTTCACCACAATCTGGGGTCGATAAGCTTCACAGCGTGCAGGCAGCAAGTGGATCCAAGTTTGGTTTGGTAATGTCTTCACGGGGGATTTCTGGAGACATTGCCCCCTGTACCCCTGGCAAGCCCACCTACCTTGCCATGTAATCCAGTAGTGGGTGTGGTCATGGGTTCAGGCGCCAGTGAGAGGGAAGAAGAAGCCTCCCAGTGTCCCTCTCTAGTTTCACTGTCCACTGGGCCCCTGACCCTCTACAGGCCTATCTTTTTCTCACAGGCATGTTGAGGCTGAGACAGTGTCCACGGGGCTAGGCCATTTGGCCGTTTGGCTGGTCGTAGAACCGTGCCTCCCTAAAGTATGTTGAGTGGTGAATCCCCGCATGCCAAGGTTCTAGAATGTCTGCCCGAGTGAAGGTCATGAGTCCCTCTCTATTCCTGTGTGTTTCCTCTCTGCCGAGGGAAGACCCTGTGGTTCTATATAAGTTCCCTTCATAAAAGATGAAGGTACAGTGGATGGAAAACTTCTGACTGGACAAGAGGATACTTCTAGTCAGGACCGGGGACTGCAGAGTAGTTGTTCTTGTTGTTGTTCACTTGCTAAGTCCTGTCCAATTCTGCAGCCTCATGGACTGCAGCACCCCAGGCTTCCCTGTCCTTCACCATCTCCTGGAGCTTTCTCAAACTCATGTCCATTGAGTCAGTGATGCCATCCAATCATCTCATCCTCTGTCGTCCCCTTCTCCTGCCTTCAATCTTTCCCACTATCAGGGTCTTTTCCGATGAATTGGCTCTTCACATCAGGTTGCCAAAATATTGGAGTTTCAGCTTCAGCATCAATCCTTCTGATGAATATACAGGAATGATTTCCTTTAGGATGGACTGGTTTGATCTCCCTGCAGTCCAAGGGACTCTCAAGAGTCTTCTCCAACACCACAGTTCAAAAGCATCAATTCTTTGGCACTCAGTCTTCTATATGGTCCAACTCTGAAATCCATACATGACTACTATAAAAACCATAGCTTTGACTACACGGACCTTTGGCAGCAAAGTAATATCTCTGCTTTTTAACATGCGATCTAGGCTTTTCATAATTTTTCTTCCAAGGAGCAAGGGTCTTTTAATTTCACGGCTGCAGTCACCATTTGCAGTGATTTTGGAACCCAAGAAAATAAAGTCTGTCACTGTTATCATTGTTTTCCCATCTTTTTGCCATGACGTGATGGACCCAGAATCAAGGCAAACTGGAAGTGGTAAAATAGGAGATAACAAGAGTGAATATCAACACGGTAGGAATCAGCGAACTAAGATGGACTGGAATGGGTGAATTTAACTCAGATGACCATTATATCTACTACTGCAGGCAAGAATCCTTTAGAAAAAATGGAGTAGCCATCATAGTCAACAAGAGTCCGAAATGCAGTACTTGGATGCAGTCTCAAAAATGACAGAATGATCTCTGTTCGTTTCCAAGGCAAACCATTCAACATCATGGTAATCCAGGTCTATGCCTTGACCAGTAACGCTGAAGAAGCTGAAGTTGAACGGTTCTATGAAAACCTATAAGACCTGCTAGAACTAACACCCTCAAAAGATGTCCTTTTCATATAGGGGACTGGAATGCAAAAGTAGGAAGTCAAGAAACACCTGGAGTAACAGGCAAATTTGGCCTTGGAGTACAGAATGAAGCAGGGTAAAGGCTAACAGAATTCTGCCAAGAGAATGCACTGGTCATAGCAAACACCCTCTCCCAGCAACACAGGAGAAGACTCTATACATGGACATCAGCAGATGGTCAACACTGAAATCAGATTGATTATATTCTTTGCAGCAAAAGATGGAGAAGCTCTATACAGTCAGCAAAAACAAGACCGGGAGCTGACTGTGGCTCAGATCATGAACTTCTTATTGCCAAATTCAGACTTAAACTGAAGAAAGTGGAGAAAACCATTAGACCATTCAGGTATGACCTAAATCAAATCCCTTATGATTATACAGTGGAAGTGAGAAATAGATTTCAGGAACTAGATCTGATAGATGGAGTGCCTGATGAACTATGGATGGAGGTTCGTGACATTGTACAGGAGACAGGGATCAAGACCATTCCCAAGAAAAAGAAATGCAAAAAAGCAAAATGGCTGTCTGAGGAGGCCTTACAAATAGCTGGGAAAAGAAGGGAACGAAAAGGAAAGGAGAAAAGGACAGAAATACCCATTTGAATGCAGAGTTCCAAAGAATAGCAAGGAGAGATAAGAAAGCCTTTCTCAGTGATCAATGCAAAGAAATAGAGGAAAACAACAGAATGGGAAAGACTAGAGATCTCCTCAAGAAAATTAGAGATAACAAGGGAACATTTTATTCAAAGATGGGCTCGATAAAGGACAGAAATGGTCTGGACCTAACAGAAGCAGAAGATATTAAGAAGAGGTGGCAAGAATACACAGAACTGTACAAAAAAGATCTTCATGACCCAGATTATCATGATGGTGTGATCACTCATCTAGAGCCAGACATCCTGGAATGTGAAGTCAAGTGGGCCTTAGAAAGCATCACTACAAACAAAGCTAGTTGAGGTGATGGAATTCCACTTGAGCTATTTCAAATCCTGAAAGATGATGCTGTGAGAGTGCTGCACTCAGTAGGCCAGCCAATTTGGAAAACTCAGCAGTGGCCACAGGACTGGAAAAGGTCAGTTTTCCTTCCAATCCCAAAGGAAGGCAATGCCAAATAATGCTCAAACTACCGCACAATTGCACTCATCTCACATGCTAGTAAAGTAATGCTCAAAATTCTCCAAGCCAGGCTTCAGCAATACGTGAACCATGAACTTTGGAACCATGAACTTTGGAACCAGTGTGTTGTTCCATGTCCGGTTCTAACTGTTGCTTCCTGATCTGCATACAGGTTTTGCAGGAGGCAGGTAAGGTGGTCTAGTATTCCCACCTCTTTAAGAGTTTTCCACAGTTTATTGTGATCCACACAGTCAAAGGCTTTAGCATAGTCAATGAAGCAGAAGTAGATGTTCTTCTGGAATTCTCTTGCTTTTTCTATGATCCAATGGATGTTGGCAATTTGATCTTCGGTTCCTCTGCTTTTTCTAAATCCAGCTTCAGTTCAGTTCAGTCGTTCAGTCATGTCCGACTCTTTGCGACCCCATGGAATGCAGCACGCCAGGCCTCCCTGTCCATCACAAACTACCAGAGCTTTCTCTAAGTCATGTCCATTGATTCGGTGATGCCATCCAACCATCTCATCCTCTGTTGTCCCCTTCTCCTCCTGCCTTAAATGTTCCTAGCATCAGGGTCTTTTACAATGTGTCAGTTCTTCACAACAGGTGGCCAAAGTATTGGAGCTTCAGCATCAGTCCTTCCCATGAATGTTCAGGACTCATTTCCTTTAGGATTGACTGGTTTGATCTCCTTGCAGTCCAAGGGACTCTCTAGAGGCTTCTCTAACACCGCAATTCAAAAGCATCAATTCTTTGGTGCTTAGCTTTCTTTATAGTCCAACTCTTGAATATCTGGAAATTCTTGGTTCACGTACTATTGAGCGTAGCTTGGGGAATTTTGAACATTACTTTGCCAGCATGTTAAATGAGCGCAGTTGTGCGTTAGTTTGAACACTTTTTGGCATTGCCCTTCTTTGGGATTGGAATTAAAAGTGATCTTTTCCAGTCCTGTGGCCACTGCTTAGTTTTCCAAATTTTCTGGTATATTGAGTGCAGTACTTTCACAGCATCATCTTTCAGGATTTGAAATGGCTCAGCTGGAATTCCATCACCTCCACTTGCTTTGTTCGTAGTGATGCTTCCTAAGGTCCCCTTGACTTCGCACTCCAAGCTGTCTGGCTCTAGGTGAGTGTTCACATCATCATGGTTATTGGGTAATGCAGATCTTTTTCGTATAGTTCTCCTGTGTATTCTTGACACCTCTTCCTAATATCTTCTGCTTCTGTTAGGTCCATACCATTTCTGTCCTCTATTCTGCCCAATAATATTAACTATTATTATTAAGCATTTTGGGGTCCCTGGTCACTCAGATGGTAAAGAATCTGCCTCCAGTATGGGAGACCTGGGTTCAATCCCTGGGTCAGGGAAGATGCCCTGGAGAAGGGAATGGCTACCTACTCTGATATTCTTGCTTGCAGAATTCCATAAAGAGAGGAGCCTGGCAGGCTATAGTTCATGAGGTCACAAAGAGTTGGACATGACTGAGCAAGTAACACACAGTAAGTATTTCAGTAAAAACTCAAGCATTTTCTGGTTGCATGCACAGAAAAATCCATTCTACAATAATCAACCTTGGCTTATGTGCTACAATATCCATTCTACCATATTTTCTCAACCATACAACTTTGACAAAGTTTCTGACAGAGATTTCTCATATTTGTAAATTTTGTATAGGATAAGTATAAAAGTTACACTATTTAATCAGCAAATAGAAAATGACCATTAGAGGTAAAATAATGCCTGGACAAATAGAGGGACATGAATCTTAACTCTCTTCATCCGGGTTTTTTAAATAATGACAAGAAAAAATGTTAAATATTGACAAGAAATTCTAAAGTTCATTTAGAAGAATAAATGATTGATTTTATTTATTTATTCATTCAGGTAAGAAGTGGATTTATTGAGAGAGAAACATATTCCACAGACAAAGTGTGGACCATCTCAAAAGGAGAAGCGATAAATGAGTCGTTTTAGCTAAGAAAGTTTTGGAGAGAAAAAGGAAATCTGTGTATAAGGGGAGTAGTTACATTAAAAACATTAAAACATTTTCTGTCATAAAAATACAAACATAAAATTGAATTTGGGGAGGGGTGGTGTGATCTCTCTAAATATAAGGCAGAAACCATAGAAGCCTTTTACTTTAAAAGGAGTGCCCCCCACCCCCAAACAAAGTGAAATAAAACCAATTTCCCAACTGTTTTTTTTTTTTTTTTTTGAGGTACTGATTTACAATATCATATTAGTTTCAGGTATACAGCATGGTGATTCAAAATTTTTATAATTTATACTCTATTTATAGTTATTGTAAAATATTTGCTATATTCCCTGTGATCTTATAGGAAATAAAAGAAATAAATAAAAGGATACAATTTTTCCTTGTAGCTTATTTATATCTCTGTAGTATACCTACCCTTATCTTGCTCCTCCCTCCTTCCCTCTCCTTATTGGTAGCCACAAGTTTGTTCTCTGTATGTGTGAGTCAGTTTCTTTTTTGTTATATTCAGTAGGTTGTTTTTTCTTATGTTTTAGATTTAACTTATGAGTGTTAACATAACAGTATTTGGTTTTCTCTGTTTGATTTATTTCACTAAGCATAATATCCTCCATGTCCATTCACATTGCGGCAAAGGGTAGCATTTCATTCTTTTAAGGCTGAGTAGTATTCCATTGTTTATGTACACCACAACTTCTTTATCTTTTTTGTCTGTTGGAGGACACTTAGGATGCTTCCCTATCGTGGCTATTGTAAATAATGCTGCTATCAACATTGAGATGCATGTATCTTTTTGAATTATCTTCAGACATATACCCAGAAGTCAATTTCCCAACTTTTTAAAATGAACAAACAGAAAAGTGGGCAAAGGGACATAAGCAAATTCACAAAAGAGAAAATAGTTAATATATAACTACATGAAAAACAAGCCAGTTAACTAGTAATTTAAGAAGCAACATTCAAAACACTGAGAAAGAACAACTTTAAGTTTGAAAAAACAGCCTGTATTTTCAAGGATATGGAAAAGGGGGCATTTCTCATAATAAAACCAATAAACTTTTCTCAAAGATAGTTTAGAAAACGTTTGAAAAATATACTTTGCCTTTGACCTGCCAGTTCCCCACTTCTAGAATTTTTAAATCAGCCATCTGCAATAAACTATGAATCCATGATACAGAAAAGTAGAAAATGTATGTGCAGTTATGTTGCAATTAAGAATCTTGTTATAAAAGAATATTTAATAGGACGGAAGAAAATTCACAACATTGTTAAGCGAGAAAGGCAGAATACATCTTTGTAAGGCATTACCCCAACCTCAAACAGCATAGACAAGCCTAGAAAAAATGCCCGATGATACGTTATGTTGTTCAGTCGCTAAGTCCTGTCCTGCTCTTGCATGCCAGGCTTCTCTGTCTTCCACTATTTCCTGGAGTTTGCTCAAATTCCTATCCAAAAGGATTCCTGATGGTGATACATACCAAGGCATTAAATGTAACTGACATTTTACGTTACATTTAATGTAAATGTATGAGGTAAGTATGAGAAATCTGCATATTTTATTTCCTATTAATGCAACAGACTTTGTGTTTTAAACAATAATCATACAGGAGAACGGATACATGCATGCATACGGCTCTCTGCTGTCCACCTGAAACTGTCACACCTTGTTAATCAGCTACACTCCCCAATACAAAATAGTTTTAAAAAAAAATGTACAATTATAAAGTTGCCTGTGTTGAAAAGCATAAGAATACGTGAGACTGTCCAAGTCTAGAAAACCCATTAAGTGTTTCGTTGGGAAAGCCAAGGCCACCTGCTAGACGGTGAGTCAGGGACGCAGACTCGCACCTGCCTCCGCACTCGCCTTTGGGATGCGGTGCGTTTCCAAGCGCAGCGCCCTAGGTGCCAGGACCGCCCGCGCCCCGGGTCCCCCAGGCACGCAAGCCGGGGCGCCTGCGCTCGGCTGATTTCTGGAAGCGAGGGCAGCCCGTTTTCAAAGTTCACCCCATCGGGCCTTTCCTTTTCTCCAGCTCTGAACTACCCAGAAGCCGACTTTCTCGGGTCAGCCGTGCCCCCAGCCCGGGCTCAGCCGCTGCGCTATTCACGTTCTGCGACGCGGCCAAAGGTCCAGGTGGTCGGAGAAGCGGAGGGGGACGACCGGGTGGGTGGGGGTCGAGGAGCGCCCTCGCCAAGGCTCGGGCCAGCGAGGTCGGGTCTCGCCGAGTGACCGCGGTCCGGCCATGCGGTCGCCCAGGGACCCGCGCTCGCCGGGAGGGACAAAGGGTCGGGGAAACCTGAGCCGGGCCAGTCCGGGAAAATTCCGGCCGGTGGTAGCCATAGCAACGGAGTCGGGCCCCCGCGCGGCCCGCGAGGGGGCGCTGGGGGCGGGAGAGGGGCCCCGCGCGGCCGGCCCCGCGGCCCGCCCCGCCCTCCGGCCTCGGCCGCCGGCCCGAGCCCGCGACTGACCCTCGGCAGCTCCTGTAGTCACGTGGCGCTGGGAACCGGCGGGGAGGGCGGGGGTGGGGGGGCTGGGCACGGGCCTGGCGGTGGTGAACCCGAACCTGCTGCTGTCGCCGCGGCGGGGTGGCGAGCGCGGCCGGCGCCGGCTCTCGGGCCTCATGGACGCGCGACGCGCCTCCGCGCTCCCCGGTGGAGAGGTTCGTCCCGGGCAGGGCGCGGGGTTCCACGCGGGCCCGTGGTGGTGGTGGTGGTGGTTCGAGGGGGGGGGGCCCTACCTGCGGGGCGCGTGACCGGGTGCGCGCTGTGTTGGGGGGGGTGCACTGCTGGACCGAGTCGGGGGGCGAGTCCGCGCACCTGCGCGCAGGATCCGCGAGCCGCGCTCTGCGTGGGGACCGGAGGGGGGGGGGCCTTCGGAGAGCGCGGAACCGTGTGTCCGCGAACGTGGACGGAGGGGGTGGAGGGGGGCAAAGCACACGCCTGAATACAAAAAGGGGGAGTGTGGGGGTCTGCACGGCCCTCTGCCACCTGGGACGCGGCAGGGGACTCTGCCCGAGTCCTCGTCACAGGAGCGCGCCTGGCAGCCCCCCTGGGAACCCGGCCTGGAATTCCTGTCGGGAGGAGGGTGGGGGAAGGGGAGCCAGCGGGGATTTCAGAGTTCCTGCACTCGGCCCGGGGGCCTTTGGCCATCAGCATGGACAGTTCGTGCTGTGACCTTACCAGGGGAGGAAGTGAGCCTCCAACGCAGCCCCGGGCTTCCTTGGTGTAGGGGGCACGTTCAGTTTTTAATCCGATGGCCACTGAGGTCACTCTGCCCCGCGGGGTGCCGGGGTGGGGGAGGGGGCCGTGGCTGCCGAGGACACAAAGATGACTTCCCTCGGGGAGCGCTGAGCCTCACGCACGCGTCTTCTCCCCTCCCCGCAGGTAAGGCTGGCCTCTCTGCCACCGGAGGTCTGAGCTCTGCCATGGGGGTAGGGGTGTCTTTACTGCTGCAGTTTTCGCTGACATCCGGGGGCTACCCGAGTGTGGGCCGAAGCAGGCGCTCCAGCCGCAGAAGTATCCCCGGGAACAGCCCCAGGAGGAGCTGGGCCAAGCCTCATCTCCAGCTCCACAGCCTCCAGGGTAGAGTGTGGGCTTCTTTGTTGGATTCTCGAACCATTTCGTGGCCCCAGTGCCCCACTACGGCGGGGGTTGGGGGGGGCGCTGGAGGGAGGAGGGGGGAAGTTTCACGTTCATCACATCCTGGGAGTCTTCCCAGGGCTCAGTCTGGCCGCTGGGAATGAGTCATGTCTATGCTCCTGGAGAGGACTACAGGTTTGGGGGAACTTTGGGGGAACTTGTGAGCAGGCAGTGAAGGTCCCTTAGGAGTCTCATCACCACCCCATCTGGCAGTGGGTGTAGGAGACTCCCCTGCAGGAGTCTGGGTTCTCCCCGCTCTGGAAGAGCTGCCCATGGGGCAGCCCCTGGCGGGGCTGGGGCAGGCCGGGACAAGGGACAGAGATTACAATCTCCTTCCCTTTCTTTGTCCCAGTAATCCCAGTCCCCCGAGGGAAGGCAGCAAGGCAGGCTCACCCCCGAGGGCAGCAAGCTGTGGGCGTTCTTTGGATTCGAGAGCGCTCTCCTTCCTGCAATGTCCTCATCACGTGCGGGGGCGGAGGAGGGCAGGCGGGCAGAATGCGGGCACAGTCTGGGCAGGCAGTGGCCTGGCATCGCGCTGGGCTGGCAGTAGCATCCGGAGCTCTCTCCTGCTCCCGAGAAGGGGCCGTTCTCACTGGCTTTCCTGGCCGTGGGAGGCTGAGGCTCGGGAGGTCAAAGTGCCTTCCCTAAGACGGGGTTAGATTGGAGCCCTCGTCCGGGTTCTGCTGTAGGTTTACTCTGTGGCCCCTGGGGCAAGTCCCCTCACCCTGTCGTTCCTGACAGTGGCTTCATCCATCAGACCGGGAGTTCGTATCTCTTGCCCAGCGTCACTGAGTTGCTGCGGAGCTCGGATGTGACAAGAGCAAATAGAAACAAGGAGAGGGAAGCACTCGGGAAAGCATATAAAGCGCTGAAGGGGGAGGTGACTGCGTGTTTTGGTGAGTCCCAAGGCAGCAATCTTTGTGCAGCCAGCCCTGGCGTGTTTACTCCATGCCGGAGGGGGATTCCAAGAAGGGTCAGGGTTCTCCTTCTAGTCGTTTCCAGGGCCAATAAAGACAACAGCAGATCCACTTGAAATGCTTTCTAGAAACCCAAGATGGAAATAACATAATAGGAGGAAGCAGAAGAGTAGTCTAGTGGTCCTAATTCCAGGGCTGGAGGAGTGGAGGGGGCAGGTTCCTCTTGGGTCCGGTGGGAGGGGCTGAGGGGGTGCAGGTTGTGTGGTTCCCCAGCGTGACTGTGCCTTTCCACCCTTAGCAGAGGAAGAACCGATGCTGGAACGTCGCTGCAGGGGCCCCGTGGCCATGGGCCCGGTCCAGCCCCGACTCCTTTCCGGGCCCTCCCAGGAGTCGCCCCAGACCCTGGAGAAGGAGCCCCAAGGGCTGAGGTCGCGAAGCACCGCCGCGGCCCAGTCGGGCGGCCAGCCCCTAGGTCGGGCTCATCGCTGTGCCCACTGTCGGAGGCACTTCCCCGGCTGGGTGGCCCTTTGGCTTCATGCCCGGCGCTGCCAGGCCCGCCTGCCCCGGCCCTGTCCCGAGTGCGGCCGCCGCTTCCGTCACGCCCCTTTCTTGGCATTGCACTGCCAGGTCCATGCCGCCGCCACCCCAGACCTGGGCTTTGCCTGCCACCTGTGCGGGCACAGCTTCCGAGGCTGGGTGGCCCTGGTTCTGCACCTGCGGGCCCACTCGGCGGCGAAGCGGCCCATCGCCTGTCCCGCCTGTGAGAGACGCTTCTGGCGGAGAAAGCAGCTGCGGGCCCATTTGCGGCGCTGCCACCCCCCGGCCCCTGAGGCCCGGCCCTTCATCTGCGGCAACTGTGGCCGCAGCTTCGCCCAGTGGGACCAGCTGGTGACGCACAAGCGGGTCCACGTGGCCGAGGCGCTGGAGGAGACGGCGGCCAAGGCCCTGGGGCCGCGGCCCCGGGGGCGCCCGGCAGTGACCGCGCCCCGGCCGGGCGGGGACGCCGTTGACCGCCCCTTCCAGTGTGCCTGCTGTGGCAAGCGCTTCCGCCACAAGCCCAACCTGATCGCCCACCGCCGCGTGCATACGGGCGAGCGCCCGCACCAGTGCCCCGAGTGCGGGAAGCGCTTCACCAATAAGCCCTACCTGACCTCGCACCGGCGCATCCACACGGGCGAGAAGCCGTACCCGTGCACCGAGTGTGGCCGCCGCTTCCGCCACAAGCCCAACCTACTGTCGCACAGCAAGATCCACAAGCGCTCCGAGGGGTCCGCGCAGGGCGGGCCCCAGCCGCCCGCCAGCGCCCCGGAGCGCCCCCAGGAGCCCCCTCCGGAGCCTGCCCCAGAGCCCGCCGAAGTCCCGGCTGGGCCCGGGCCGCCAGGCGCCGCGGCAGAGGCCCCGCCCTCCCTCCACACCTGCGCCGACTGTGGGCGGGGCTTCCGGCTGGAGCGCTTCCTGCGCGCGCACCAGCGGCAGCACGGCGGCGAGCGCCCCTTCGCGTGCGCCGAGTGCGGCAAGCACTTCGGCAAGAAGACGCACCTAGTGGCGCACTCCCGGGTGCACTCGGGCGAGCGGCCTTTCGCGTGCGAGGAGTGCGGGCGCCGCTTCTCCCAGGGGAGCCACCTGGCCGCCCACCGGCGCGACCACGCGCCCGAGAGGCCCTTCGTGTGCCCGGACTGCGGAAAGGCCTTCCGCCACAAGCCCTATCTGGCCGCGCACCGGCGCATCCACACCGGCGAGAAGCCGTACGTCTGCCCCGAGTGCGGCAAGGCGTTCAGCCAGAAGTCCAACCTGGTGTCCCACCGGCGCATCCACACGGGCGAGCGCCCCTACGCCTGCCCCGACTGCGACCGCAGCTTTAGCCAGAAGTCCAACCTCATCACCCACCGCAAGAGCCACATCCGGGACGGCGCCTTCTGCTGCGCCATCTGTGGCCAGACCTTTGACGACGAGGGGAAGCTCCTGGCCCACCAGAAGAAGCACGACGTCTGAGCGGGCCGGGGCGGCGGAGGCCGAGGGAGGGCGGGCCGGGGCGTCGTTCACACTGTGCCCTCTGCTGCTGCTGTCGGCGCAGGGGCTGGCGAGGTGGGGTGAGCCGGCCCCGTTAGGGAGGGAGGTCCCCCGCTGTAATCAGGGAGTCCACTTGCAGAGCAGGGACCCCGGCCTCCCGCTCGTGTTTGCTAAGGTTCGGTCCGACTATCCTGTGCCCTGGAAAAGTAGCAATAGCAGCTCCACCCACCACTTAGAGCCCTCCGGCCGGAGGGGCCACCAGTGGACAGGAGGACCCCTCTCCTCTGGTGTTAACGCCTTAACGTCCCGTCTCTTAATTATGAGTTCCTTCGGCTCGTTTTTTTTTTTTTTTTTGCAAGTAGGTGTGGTTCAGCCTTTAGTGAATGAATGCCCGGGAAGATCAATGGACCAGCTGGGCACACCTGGGAGAACCTGCCGGCCTTGTTGGGCAGCACCTGGGCCTTTTCCAGTCCTGGGAGGCAAAGCCGAGCTCCTCCATCCTACCCCAGCCCGGCCCCTCGCTCCTGCCCCTGCACAGGCACCCAGATTTGGAGAGACCCATCTCCTGTTAGTGCCCTGGCTCCTCTTCCTCTACCGAAAGATCAGTTCCGGCCCACCCCCCCCACCCCACCCAAGAGCATCTTCCCACGCTGCGACTGCCTTCATCCAACCACCTTCCCAGCACTTAGAGCAATCCCATGGCTGTCCGCCGCCCTGTGTCAGGGCTTTTGTCCGAATACCCCAGCCTGCCTTCACTCCCTTCAGAGCTCAGCACATTGTGGGGAGGACTGCTCCATTGCTAACAGAAGGCCAGCTGATGGGAAGTGGGAGTGAGTTTCCCTTCCAGCATTCTAGCGAGTGGATCCCCAACCTCTGCTTGAACACTTCGGTGACAGGGAATCTCCTGAGGCCCTGGTTCTGTTGTAGAATAATTCTAATTGTTAGAAATTCTTCCTTATAATGAATGAAGTCCGCTTCCCTGTAATTTCTACTGTTGGGCCTTGTTCTCTGGAACTAAACACAACCACTTAACCCTCCTTTTCCAACTAGAGAATAAAGATCTGGTTTTAGAGCTGGTGGCTGTAAGTGTTCCTTTGTCCTGGGGAGGGAGGGGCGGCTGTTCCACACCACCGGGGGCTGGGATGGGTGAAGGCTGGATTCAAGCTTCTCTACTACCCCTGGCTGTAACCCCCGCCCCAATTTAGGGTCAGGCACCCTCAGCAAGTGAGGTTTCTTCTCTAGGAGTCCAGCCTTGTGTGGGTTCAGGTCAGCCCCGCTCAGTGTCAGTCCTCTGGGAGAGAAGGTCTGACTTGCTGCTGTCCTGCTGGGCCTCCCTGGCTCGCCTGCCGCAGTGCTCATGTCTGTTACAGTGTATGCTTCGCTGCACTGGTTGTTTCACATGCATTTGAGTGCCTGTTTTTGACAGGCTCTTCTGACTGTCTTACTAGTTTCTATATAGACTTCCAGCACCTCGCACAGAGTCTGGTGCAACCACCATTTGTCTATATGACTGGCACCTTGCAAAGTTTACCTAAATGATCTAACAACTTAGGAGTTCAATAGGTACTCGTTTTGTCTTTTTTTTTTCTTTCCAGATGAAAACATTTGCTCAAGGTCATATAACCATTAATCACCAGAAGCAGTTCAAACCCGGGTCTGTTCAACCCGAAAACCATGCTGTTGACCACCACTGCATGTTTATTAGACAAATGCAGCGCTGCTGCTTTTGGTGTAGACAAGTGTTAAATGTCTATGGTGTGCTTGATGCAGTGGAAACTGGGAGTTTGCAAAAATAAGACCCAATCTTACCCCCTAAGAGGCCTAAGTCTGGGAGGACCTATTCCTATCCCCAGATTGTGAATAGAGAGAGATGGATGTGGGGTGGGGTGGGTTCTAAATGTGTAGGATGGAAGCAGACAGCTTCAAAGTTTTTTTAGAGGTTTATGGGGTGATGGGGCCACTTCAAAACCTGTGTCACTGAGGGCAAATGATCTCTCAGAGCCTAGGAACATGGTCTCAAGAAAGCCCCACCTAAATATGTCTTTTTAAGGGAGCTCAGGGCTTCCCAGGTGATACCAGAGGTAAAGAATCTACCTGCCAATGCAGAAGGTGCAAGAGATGCACATTCCATCCCCGAGTCAGGAAGATCCCCTGGAGAAGGAAATGGCAACCCACTCCAGTATTTCTTCCCTGGAGAATTCCATGGACAGAGGAGCCTGGTGGGCTACAGTCCCTGGGGTTTCAAAGAGCTGGGCTCGATGGAGCGCTCTCGTGACTGAACAGGCACATGACTGAGAACGCACATGCCATGCCAGGGCAGTGCAGAGTTTCTAGGGAAGGGAGCTTTTTTTCAAGTGATCAGGAGAGTAGTTAGATGTCTGAGGATGATGGCAGGAAACAGTCTTCAGGCATCAAGGATTGGGAGGGGGTGACTGGGGAAAAGGATGAAGGAGAGGGAATGTGATCAGGGTTCCTGACTTCCTGAGAAGTCATTACTTGTATAGGAAATGCCTGGAGGTCCCCTAGAAACATGCCTGCCCACTGCTTTGGGGCAGAGGGTGAGGAGAGGACCAAAGTTCAGGGAAAGTCACGGAAGTGACCTTACGGGGGCAAGGACAGAGTGAACTTGCCCGTGGCTCCTTCCTGAGTCCCTCAGGGGGCCTGGTGGGAGCTGAGTCCTTGCTCAGCAGGGCATGTGAGGGATGGCCCCATTGGAGGGGTCAACACGCTAAGAGGACGTCCCCTTCTAAAGAGTCCAGGTTTGTTTTTTTTCCCCTCCTTCTACAATTGCAAAGTATTAAATTATCAAATTTAACAATGAAGAGATATTTAGGTTTTTTAAGGTGAAAGTTATCCTTTACTTTCCCCCACTCCAGCCCCCCTCCCCTTTCCCCCCACTTTGTGGCTTTTCTCTCTGCATGCAGTAAAGTGTGTGGGGGTGGCCTTCCTGACATTTTCTCTGTGCCTTCACAAACACGCATGTGCAGCCTCCCTCTTGTTTTCCATCAAGGGAAATAGGATCCCAGATGTGCTTCATTGTTTTCCACCCTTGAAGCAGCCTTGGTCATGAAATGTCCATCTGGAGGAAGTCTTTCACTCTGTTGAAAGAGGGAGCAGGCCAGAGAGTGGAGATGACTTTCCCACTCACAGCCAGTGGCAGAGCGGAACTATAACACAGGAATTCCGTAAGTCTTGGTTGAACTTCCCCCTAGGTACTCTAGAAAATAAGAT
The DNA here is from genome assembly GCF_001704415.2 of Capra hircus. NCBI lineage: Eukaryota > Metazoa > Chordata > Mammalia > Artiodactyla > Bovidae > Capra > Capra hircus. The sequence continues at coordinate 7,884,642 of NC_030811.1, read as the reverse complement.
GACGGAGACTCTTTAAAGGATTGATAACCTAGTGATGGATAGGGAGGCCTGGCATGCTGCAGTCCATGGGTTCGCAAAGAGTTGGACATGACTGAGCGACTGAACTGAACTGAACCTAGGGATGTCTGGCCACTGGGTAGGGTTTTACACTTTACAAATGCTTCTGTAGACCGTAGAACCAATTAGGGTCCTACAAAAACCCAGAGTCTCTCAGGATCCTCAGGGGATTATTTCCAGGACTCCTCTGGATAGCAAAATCTTTGGATGCTGGAGTCCCTTCTTTAAATGGCATTGCATTTTCATATAACCTTACGCACTCATGTCCTCTTGTATACTTTAAATTACCTCTAGATTATTTATAATACTTAATGTAAATGCTATATACAGTTGCCTGCGCCCTGGAAAATTCAAATTTTGCTTTTTTTTGAACTATGTTTTATTTCTGTCTGCATATTTTTATTGGGCTATTGGTTGAATTCATGGATGTGGAATTGGCAGATGTGGAAAGCTGACTGTAACTAGGAAATTATTAACTCTTACAGAAGAATAAGTCAAAGTCCAGGGACAGAAAATATCTTTTGTTAAAACAGAACGAAACTGCACTGGAAGACTGTGGCAAAAGATAGAATCTTGGGCTTCCGGTTCCTCTTGTGATATGAGGCTAAACAACAGCTGAGCCCCGGGGCAAACGCTTAGTAGACTGTTGCTGACTGATTAGAGCAAGATCCAACGGCTTAACAGTAAGGTTTGTAGGAAGTCTCAGAGTGAGGCCGGTTTTTCTCCGTATCAACCTCATGTCCCAAAGGCAGTTTCTAAGCAGTTCCGGAGAGAGTGTGCCCGTGGGAGTTGCCCTAGGTGGCCGGCCCGCTTTGAGCTGGCAGTGAGGAATTTTATTGACTTTATAAAAGAGCATTGCCTTCCGATCAGGGTGGGTAGATGAGAAAATCCTCTCTTGTGAAGGACTAAGACCCTACTTGGCCATCTGAAAGCAGTCGCACTCCACCCAGGAACGTTAAGTCAGTGTTTCCTCAACTGCAGGGCGAGGGGTTGGATTTAATGAAGTCTAAGTCTCTCCTGGAAACCCCGGGGCCATTTATCACGCGCCTACGACGTGTCTAGGGCCGCGAGGGTGCGGAGGGCGATATCTCTGGTCACACGAGACGCGAACATCTCACTCTAACACCTGGTGTGCTGTCGTGCAAAGTGCCACCACCATGATACATGCACACTCGAGTGTGAGCGTCGGAGCAGGCTCCGTGTGTCTTTTTTTTTTTCCCTCCAGATCCCGGCACCTAGGGCGGTGCGGGAGCGCAGCTGCCGTCGGACCGAGAGTGGCCCAGCGACTGGATCGGTTTCAGAGCGCGCGTCTGCGGGGCAAGGACCTGGAGGGGAGAGCTCGGCGGATGGGAGGAGCGGGTGCTGCGGCACCGTCAGGTCACCAGTCACCCGGCGTCGTCCCCATCTCTCCTCCCCCACCGGGAGACCAGAGCCCCGCGCCCGCCCGCCGTCCCGCACTTTAAAGTCCGGCTGGGCCCGAGCTGGTTTCACTGGAGGCGGGGTCAGCCGGCCCGCCCCAGCCATTGGCTCTGGAGAACAAAGGGGCCGCCCCGCAGGCTGCTCCGATAGGGCTAAACTGGTCATCTGAGAGGCTCAGCCAATCAGATGGCGGAGCAGTCCCCGAGAAGACCGGGCCCGCCAGCCAATCAGGGGCGCGGGCCCGCCCCGCCCGCCCCGGGACTGGCGGGGCCCGGGGAGCGCAGTGCCCAAGTCGCCCCGGGGTGGCAGTTCCCGTTAACCTTAGCCACAAAGTCAAAGGTATTTATTCCCGTCCCCTCCCTCCGAGTCCCTCTGAATCCGGGCGGGGAGGGGCGTGCGGAGGGACGGGCCGTGTCGCGAGCCAGCGCCCGGCTCCCCCCGCGCCGTTTCCCCTCAGCCTCGGGCTGGGGGCGGCCTCCGGGGTCCCCCGAGCCCCCCGCCCCTCGCGCTCTCAGTCCCTAACTTTCCCCACCCCCGCACAGCTCCCCGGGAAAAAGGGGCTCGGGTCGTGCGTGGGGAGGGGCTGCAGGCCGGGGCAGAGCTGGAAGGGGGAGCGTGAGAGCTGGAGAGGCGGGGAGGTGAGCTTGGGGTAGGGGGGACTGCCCCTCCGCCTCGCCCGCCCGGCTCTGGGCGCGCTCTGCCAGAGGGGGTCCCGATGTTTGGGAGTGATGCCAGCCTCCCCCAGAGACCGAGTTCCTGCAGGGGCGGGAATCCCAGTGCTCGCCGCAGAGTGACACATAGTAGGTGCTTAATAAATGATTAAATGAGTGGGCCTGAGCTTGGGGGCGAGAACAATGAGAAGGAAGCACCACGGAAATCGGAGAGGGGTGTGTGTGTGTGTGTGTGTGTGTGTGTGTGTGTGTGTGTGTGTGTGTGTGTATGTGTGTGTGTGTGTAGGGGTCTCCCCGAAACCTCCATTCCAGGAAGACGGGCACAAGAAGCCAAGATCTTACGGGGGATGGGGGTCGGCGCTGGGGGTTTCTTCCCTCCTGAAGGTGGAGTATATGGAGATGCGGTCTCGCTCCAGCCCTTTGGGAGGATGGAGCCTGGTGCGTGCTTGGTCCTCCCGACCTGGGATGGGGTGTGGCCAAAGCCCCGAGGCCAGACTCCACTATTAGGTATCCATTTTGGGTCCCAGGGTTCATCTGTAAAATGAAGAGGTGAGAGGGTATTAGTCTCCTTTCGGCTCTAAGGTTCCCTGATTCTGTGCTTCTAATCTGTTTTGGACTTACGTTTCTTTTATTTAAATATTCCTTTGTTAACATTTTTATTAATGGTTTACAGCATGCTGGATCTTGTGCTGGGTGTTGGGGAGAGAAAGGCTCCCTGTGTTAAGATGTTTACAGTCATGCTGTTGAGACAGATTATATTATTGTACCGTGTGGATGGTACTGGGTTGGGTGGGTGCACAGGTTAAATGGAGAAGGTACTTGCTCTGAGCCTGGTGAATCCACACGGACTTCCTGGTGAAAGTGATCCCTGGTTTGGTCTGGGCAGAGAAGAGTTGGGAAGGGGTATTCCAAGACTGATGACAGGTGTTCCAGACACAGCAAGGTCAGGGATCTCCTTCTGGGGACAATGGGGTAGGTTGATGGTGCAGTGAGAGGTGCTCAGAGGCCAGATTTTAAATGGTCTTGCCAAAAAATTTGTAGAATAACCTGAAAGTACTGGGGACTCCCTGAAGTTTTTAAGCAAAGGAGTATCATGTTTAAATTGTAATTTTAGGAAATTTGCTATGAGTCTGGATGGCGGATGGATTGGAGAGCAAGGTGAGCTGTAATATGGGTGCTGCTTCCAGGTGAGCTGAAGCTTGTAGCCGCTGCAGGTGTTGGAGGTATTAAAACAGCACTAGTACGATTTAGTAGCCTGTGAACTGTGAGGGCTGCACTCTGCAGTATTGAAAGGTGGTTAGAGTTTTGAGAGGCCTGCAGAGTCCCCACTGGAGGGGCAAGGGATGCCTAGAGCAAAGTGTAGAGCTGGTCTATGCACCCCTTGGTGCAAGCTTACCCGTTGGTGAGGGGTAAGCTGTGGAATCTCAGGTTTCCTAGGATGGGGGTGGCCTGCAGGGAAGTAGCAGACAAGCTGTGCAGGAGACCTGAGCTCTAACTCATCCAAAAAGGGGGAAACTCTCCTTATCCTTGTCATGCTCCTGTGAATACAGTGAGGGATGGAAAAGTGTTTATGAATTAAAATGTGATAACTGTTCAGAGTGCTGTTAGCAGCTGGTTTTATCCCTTGTCTTCGGTCAGGTAACTGGGGTCCCCAAACCCTGGCAGGTGCTTGAGTCTTGGACTGGGGGCAGAAGAATATGGTGCTCCTCTGTCTTCTGAAGGGAGATGGGTGAGCAAAGACTGGCGATGTGGATGCCATGGGTGGGGGCAGGCCTGGGGCGGGGAGGCGGGGGGGTGGGACAGTCCCAGCAAAGGTGTGCATGTTGGGCAGGGCTGGGGGGAGGGGGCAGGAGTCCCGGAAGGTGGTCCCTTGGGGACTAGTGTGGGACCTGGGACCTCTGGGAAGTGGGCGGGCGTAATGGGATAGGGGAGCTGCCCTGGCCGGCCGTGGACCTGGTTCCCAGGGAATGTTGAGACTGAAGTCCCTAAATTGGGCTGTTCCTGTCAGGGCAGCCGTGGGGTACCATTCTGAGGTCCAGCTGAGGAACAGGGAGGGGGTGATGGCCTTGCAGCGACTTGAAAAGAACTCCTCTTGCACCTCGTGAACCTTTCCCAGAGTCCTTTCAAATGTTTGCGGGCACTGCTTGGTGGAACCATTCTCCACAGAGGACCAAGCCTGATTTCCATTTGCAGGTGGAGACAGTGAGGCCCAGGGAAGGAGACTGGCTGGTCCAGGGCAGAGGCTGGATAAGCCCCTTTCCCCCCAGTAAAGTCGGGGTGTGAGGTCCTGGGGCTCGCCTGAGCTGAGCCGGCTGAGCGTCCAGGGCTCTTTAGTCCAGCCCCCGGGCTGGCGCTCAGGCCCTGCCCCAATCAGGTGGGAGGAGACCATCCTCCGGCTCAGCCTCCATCTCCTGAGAGAGACGGGACCTGGAGCTGCTCTGTGGAGCCTGGCTCTGCAAGCAGTCTAAGCTCTGCTCCCCTGGGAGGCCAGCTCCTGTTGCTGAGCAGAGCGTGGGGTTCCTGTGTGGGCTCCGGGGACCTCTGGAGACTCTGAAGCCGCTTAAAGAGGGCCAGTTTAGAGTGAGCCGGTAGGGAGGGTGTCTGGGGAGAGGGTTCAGAACCTTTGGGCGTGGGTTGTTCTCAGGCCCCAGTGATGGGAGAGAAAAGATGGTTACAGGCTTTTAGGAATTCACATGTTTCCCTACCTGATGTTGGCAGCAAACCTCCAGAGGAGGCGTTTTCCGTCACCTTCACCGCTGAGAACCCAGGCCGAGAGGAGCAGTCATTTGCCCAGGGCAGCGGGGCTAGAACTCAGGGCCCCTGATTCTGGGTCCCGGCGTGTGTGGGCCTGAGTAGGGGGCAGCGCTGGGAGCGGACTGCAAGGGGCAGAGTTGGAGGTTCAGCTTCCCAGGGGAGGGGGGCGCGGCCTGCTGTCGCCTCCTGGCCGGACCCCTCCAGCCTCGCCTTGAGTCTTGGGCTGCCCTGGCCTGCTGGGCACAGCCTCATCTTCTTTCTAGAGCTTTCTGCGCCCTTCCAGCTTCTCCCTGTGCTGACTCATGCCGCCCCTGCCCTCAGCTCACCCCACAGGTGACCCAGCAGGTGACTGTTCCCTATTGCTTCCCAGCTCCCTGTGGCCTCGGTGCCCCCCTAGTTCCATTCCTTGGAGCAGTGGACCTGGAGGGCTGGTCGTAGCTCCCGAGGACACTTGTGTCAGCCGGGAGTCACATTGCTGGAAGGGCAGTGACTTGTGCTCATGTGGTTCACAGTGGCACACTTGTATCTCTGTGGATTTGTAGGGGTGTCCATGGGTTTCTTCCTATTTCAGTTTCTCTGTACTTTGCATGTGCAGTTTTGCAAGCGTTCTTGTACGTGTGAGTATCTTTGCATTTCTGTATCTTTAAACTTGTGTGCGCTCTGTGTTGGATGTGAGATAGTATTATGTCTGGATGTGTTTGTGTGCATTGAGTGTTCAGATCAGTTTCTTCTCATATGCCTATGATTGTATTTTATCAATATCTTTTAAATTGAAGTATAGTTGACTCATAATGATGTAATTTCTGCTGGACAGCAAAGTGATTCAGTTATACATATATAAACATAATAAAGAAGAATGTATATATACATGTATATATATACATTCTTTTTTTCACTATTTCCCTGTGGTTTTACTATTAACCTGTGGTTTATCACAGGTTATTGAATATAGTTTCCGGTGCTCTATAGGAGGACCCTGTTGTTTATCCATCCTCTATATAATAGTTTGCCTCTGCTAATCCCAAACTCCCAATCCATCCCTCCCCCGATGCCCTCCCCCTTGGCAACCACCTGTGACTGTAAACCTTAAATGAAACATCCATTGATGTGAACTGAACTCCGTCTTCCAGGCAGAGGAGATCGTTAGCTCATCCTGAGGTGTCTGTCGTTTGTGATGAAGCCCTGGGGGCAGGGGACCCCCCTCGTCAGTCCTTCCATTTCATGCCCTCATTCAGTATAAACTGAGCGCCTTCTCCATCTCGGGCCTAGGCAGGCGGGACCCCCCCACCCCCACTCCCCGGAGCTTTATATCTCGAGCAGAACTTCATGAACTTGGAAATCTTTTCTTCCGTTGGATGTTATGGTAGCTCTAGCCACATGTGGGCGTTGAGCACTTGAAACATGGCCAGCATGATTGAGAAACTGAGTTTTTAACTTAATTTATAGACACTTAAATAACCACATGTGAGTACAGGGGCCAGACTCCTGAACGAGGTCCTGGTAGCGTAAGGCTTGGTGCATCCCTCACCTTCTCTTAGAGACAGTGTGGTCCAGGAGAAGGCGCTCTGGCTGGGGGCCCACCCACCTGACCCGTCCCAGCTCATTCAGTTCTGGCTGCAGCCTTCCTAGCTGTGTAACCTTGAGCAAATTGCTCAACGTCTCGGAGCTGGAGCTGTGTATCCTTAGGATGAAGCGGCCGATGCTTGCTGAGTGCTTGGTACACAGTCCGTCTCCCACTCCCTGATGAGTCTTGGCTGGCCACCCCCTCTTCCTCCCAGAGCCAGCTCAGTACCGAGGTGTCCACTGAAGCACCCCCTGCCTGCCCCCAACCCCCCCGCCCGCCCCCGCCACCAGTGAATGAGGTAAGGACAGACAGGGTCTGTGTGTCCCCAGAGGACTCTGAGAGCACACTGTCAGGGTGGAGGCTGGCTGGGGCCCACGGGCCTTTGCCCATCCCCTGCTAAACGCTGGCCTGTGCTCCTCCCTGGGGGCCTTGACTGCTAGTATGAAGGCAGAGGGGCAGTCAGCTTGATGGGGAGGGTACCTTGAGAAGACTGCCCCCTGTCCATAGTTTCCCATGGGGAGGGGTCTGGGCAAAGCCAGCAGTGGCTGAGGACAAAGACCTGGATGTGGCCCTGGAGGGGAGCCGGCCTAGGAGCTGGACTTTGGCTGGAGTTTGGGTTTGTGCCACCCTGGAAGCCTCAGTTCCCAGTGGAGGGCACGTGGCCAGTCCCGCTCCACTGATGACAAAGGCCACATGAGGTGCCATCTGCTTCTTCCTCACCTGGGGCCTGAGTCTGTGAGGAGAGCTGTCCTGGGCTGGTGGGAAAGATCCAGGGCCCTGAGATCAGGAGGGCGTGGCAGGGTGGCCTGGACGTGTCCGTGCACTGCCCCTTCCAGCCCATGGGCTTTGTCCAACCCTGGCCACTGAGCACCTCCCCCTCCTCAAATTCCCACTGAGCCCAAAACTCCTCTGTTACCTCCCCTGCCCCCTCAGACTGCAGCCCCTGCCGTGGACCACAGTCCCGCATCATGTGGCCTGGGGGTTGTCATGGCAGCTGCCCGAGAGGCCTTCCCATCCCGGGGCTCTCGTCCCCACGGGGGCCTGACCCGGAGCCGGGGCTGGGCAGGGGGAGGCGACAGGGCCCTGAACCTAGACCTGGCCCTGGTGGGTGTCCTGCCCCCCATGGGACCTGCCGGGCAGGGAGTGGAGTGGTAATCAGAGGCCAGAGTCGGGGTGCTGGTGGATGGGGACTGGTGCCCCCATGGCTGGGGTGTTCTGCTCGCCGGGTCCCTGGGCGTGTCTCCCTCCAGCCAGTGGAGTGATGTGGCTCATGGGTGAGAAGGGACAGCCAGTGCCATGTGGCAGGGCGGGCTGTGCCATTGCCTGGCCATCCTGGAAAGATACCCCTGCACACTGGGTCCTTCCGAGGTCTGGCCATCTCAAGGGTTTGCCTGCAGGACTCCTGTCGGCCTGGGTTCCAGACAAATCCCCCCAAGCACACAGGCGGAGGTGGGCCCCTGAGACACAGCCCCTGTCCCCGCTCCTGTCCCCTGTGCCTCTCCTCCTGTGCCCTGCCCTGTCCTTTCTCCCTTCTTCCCCTCGGCCAATGAGGGTCCCTTCCTTCCATTTCCACTTCTGGTCTTTGTTGGACCATGAGCCGCTTGGTGACTCCCCATGAACTGGTCACCAAGAATCGAAGCCCTTCTGCCATCTGAGACGATTTTGAGTTCCTGGATATCTCCTAAGACAGAACGGATCAACCAGGACAGATTTGATTTGGCTGGAGAGGCCTCAGTTATGTTATGTAGGGGTTTCATGAATGAAGCCAAGACCCACCCACTGTCCTTGTCCTGAATTGTGGCCTGAGCCTCTACCCTCCATCTGAGATTCCCTGCGTTGAGGTGACCTCCCTGTTCACCAGCCCTCTGAGTCTCCTTGGGCAGACGTTGAATCTCCAGTTGGTGAGAAGCTGCCCCACAGTGTGGGATGTAGAGTAACCTGGAGGGAAGAGGTGGTGCTAAGGCAGGTGCACCAGCATCCATCAGGGGCCCTGAGGCCCTCTTTCTTCTGCACCTCAGGCAGGTTTCAGCATCTCTGAGAACCCACAGCAGGAGTATATAACAGAACCATGTGCGAGAAATAGAATTAAAAACAAAATCTCCTTCCTACCCTGGAAAGCTCTGCGCCAAGATAGGAGAGAAATAGTCTTATTACTGGATAGGCATTAAGCCAGCAACATGCACGTCACAGGCGACACACTAAAAGACTGCAAAGACAGAGAGAAATGTCATGATACTTTATAGCCCAGCAGATGCGACCCCACTACGCACGTGCTCTTGAGGGAAAGCATAACCGGTTCTGGGTGAAGGGACCTGATAGCACCATTCGTCACACAGAGTTCGCCCTACATTCACCTGGAGTTGGCGGCCACCTGGGAGAGCTAACTGCCTTCATGCAAAGGAAGGATCTTGGTGACGATGGGAGGAGGTTTGCATCTTGGAGCCAGGCCCTGCTGAGTTAGGCTCCCACCTTCCACAGGAGGGGACACTGGCTGCTGATCCCTTGATATTTGCGCTTCGAAGAGATGGCTCCAGGTCCTCGAGAAAGGGTCCTGGCAAGAGACTGAGTGAACTTTTCAAAAGATTTACATTTACATTGAAGGGGGAGAGAAAGGGCTTCCAGTTAGAAGATTTCTAAAGAAAAGGAAAGAAAGGGGAGGGAGTCTCTTTCCGTTTTCTCAGCAGGGAGACAGACTTTTCTATCAGATTTGTATTTCCCTGACACCCTTGACCCCCCACTCAGATTCCCAGCCTGGGTCCCTGCCCCAGAGTGACTGCTGGGAGGGGAGGGGACTTGGGAGAGGGAAGCGGGGAGGCTGTCTGGGGCCTGAGGTGCAGAGCAAGGGGGGGCTGGGGCCCCTGTGCCTGAGTGGTGGCGGAGCCCAGGTATGTGGGGCAGAGGCTGGGGCCCATTGGGAATGCAGGGGGGCCAAGGGGGGTTCTTGCACGGAAAACGAGATCCGTGTCCTCAGGAGGGGCTGCCCACAGCACCACGGGGCAACTGCTGCACCTCTGAGTGCCCGAAGCTGGCAGCCTGTTGGTGCCACACACAGCTCTCTGGTGCCAGCCCCCGGCATGGACATGTCGGGGATAAGCAGACGAGACCCTGTTGGATGGCGGAAGTGTCAGGGAGGCAATGGGAGGTGGAGTCAGGGTTGTGATTGTACACAGGGTCTTCAGGGCAGACCACTCGGAGCAGGTGACCTTCAGGCCTGGAAGGGGCAGTGGCCACACAGGGACCTGGGAAGGGGGCACCCCAGGCAGAGGTGACAGAGCAGCAGGACCGCTTCCTGACTGTGTTCCAGGCACCAGATGAGCCAGGTGGGAGATGCTCCAAAGACCCAAGCTTAATGCTCACCATGAGCCCAGAGTGGCGGGTGAAGGACCCAGGCTGGCCGTGTGTGTGTTCCCATGCTGGTGGGGGGGATGGCAGGGAGGCCCCGGGAGGGTTTTTCGCTGGGACATGGATGGGGGCTTTGAAGGACAGGGGGCTGGTGATTTTGGAGGGACAGTTCTGCCCCCCTGCCAGGGTGTCCTCATGCCCACGAAGGGGGGTTCTCTAGACTTATTTGAGTTTCCTGGTTCTCACGTGTGGCCTCCTGCATACCTCACCCTGCAGGTATTGAGAGTGTGGGCGTCAGAAGCCCCAGGACCCTGCCCAGCTGTGCCATCCAGCCACCTCCGTGACTGGGCGGATGTCAGGGGGCTCAGTTTTTTCTTTAGAAAGTGGGAATTGTACACATTTTACCTGCTGAGTAGGTATATATGCGCTCTGAAAATTCTTGCACATTTCATCGGAAGCCATAGGTAGAGAGACGTGAAAGAGAGGGACTGAGGGCTTCCCTGGTGGTCCAGTGGCTAAGGCTCCATGCTTCCACTGCAGGGAGCACAGGTTCCATCCCTGGTTGGGGAATTAAGATCCCACATGCTGTGCGATGTGGCCAAATTAAAAAAATAAAAGGGACCGCCCTGTGTGAGGTCCATCTGTCCATTTGTCTCAGGCCAACCCTCTTCTGCTTCCACCCCATCCACAGACGGCCAGGTGGGGAGCCAGGCTGATGCAGACGGGCCTCCGGGGATGGAGAAGGGCCTGGCTGGCAGCACAGGTAAGAGCAGGTGGGCAGGTGGGAGCCCCCCGCCGCCTCCTCCCCAGCCCCATCTCTCTGCAGCTGAGCAGGGCTTGCTGATGGCCAGTAGACCCACAGTCTGGGGAAGGATGGAGCAAACACAGAATAGGGGCTAAGAGCTGGACAAGCCCAGCCCCTGCTTGTCAGGCAGGGGCGCACACACACACCCATACACACCCCCCCCACATACACATCCCTCCCCACATACACACATACCCCACATACACACACACCCCACATACACACACACCCCACATACATACACATACCACACATACCCCACATACACACACCCTCCACATACACACCCCCCCACATACACACCCCCCCTACATACACACACACCCTACATATACACACACCCACCCCACCCCACCCCACACACACACACCATTAGTGCTAGATCAGGGAGTACACCGTGTTCTTCCTGGTCATGTACTGAAAGCCAGAGCTCTGGGGAGGACACGTGGTTGGAACAAGCAAGCCCTGCTGTCTGTCCATCAGGAGAGCATCTCTAGTTTGGCCCATGAAAGCTTCCTGGGTCTGTCTCAGCTGATGCACTTAGAGCCGGTGGTGGTGGTGGGGAAACACAGCAGTTAGTCCTGGTGTCTCCCGGGCAGGGGGCGGGCGCCACTGAACGTGGGAAGTGCCCTCAGGAGACCCCTCCCCAGCTGCCCGCTTCCTGCTTCCAGGATGGAGCAGTCCCAGGTCTGAGACCCGCTCTCCCAGCCTCTGCAGCAGGCCCTGCAGAGGGTGCGGCCTGGCCGATGGGAGCTCTGAGCCTGAGGGGGCATGGGACCTGGGCGCTCTGCCCTTTGTGGGCACAGTGACCAGATTTCTTTACCTCCTGTTCCCTCCAGGGGAGTTGCCCCGAAGGCCCCAGAGCAGCCCCAGCCCCCAGGACAATTACTACGGTGGACCTAAGGTGAGACAAAAATCAGGCAACAGAGTAAGAAAGAAAGAAAACACTGGCTCAGAGGGCCAGTATGCTCTGTGACACTCTTCTGTTCTGCGACTGAGTCCTGACGCCTGGCAGTGAGCTGAGCCACCCACTTCCCAGTCTCCCCACCCACCCAGGCTGTCACTTTCAATGCTGAGAGCACTTGTGTGTGTGTGTGTGTGTGTGTGTGTGTGTGTGTGTGTGTGTGAGATGCTGACATTATAGTAGTTATAGGAAAACCTAGGGCAGATGGTTCCAAACGTTTTAGCTGAAAGGCTCTCATTTTTCCCCCAAATTTTAATTTTTTAACACCAAAAACATTTTGCATTGGGGTATAGCCAATTAACAATGTTGTGATAGGTTCAGGTGAACAGTGATGAGACTCAGCCATACAGATACATGTATCCATTCTCCTCCAAACCTCCCTCCCATCCGGGCTGGCAAACATGGAGCAGAGTTCCATGTGCTGTCCAGCAGGTCTTAGTTGGTTAGCCATTTTAAATATAGCAGTGTGTCCATGACCTTCCCCAAAGTCCCTAACTGTCCCTGCAGGGCCCTTTTGCCCACATAAACTCATAAGGAGGGTCCTAATTCAGACACGAGCAGTGAGCTCCACCAGGCTTTCTCTGTCCATACAGCAGCTCCTCCACCAGGAAGAGGTGGGAAAACCCTGGGGCCTGGGGACCCCTCAGGCCGCAGCCTTCCAGGCTCCATGCCTGCTGGCTGGGCTGAAGGAATGACTTCTGGACGGCCGAAGGTTTGCACATAATTGAGACTTTACCTCTTTTAAGTACCCTTTACTTTTTTATTTGTATTTGAATGTATTTTTAAAACTGTAGTGAAACATACAAAACAGGAAATCTACCACTTTGCCCACTTTGAAGGGTACAGTTCAGTGGCACGAAGCACATTCACAGAGGCGCAGCATCATCACCATCCATTTCCTGAAGTGACCCGTAATGTCAGAGCCTGTACCTGTGAAGCAACAGCCCTCTGTTCCTCTCTGCTTCTCATGAACCAAGAAGACGTTTAAAAAATGATGCTTCTTTACACTGACTTGAGGAGCAGTATCCTTGGAACCGGCAGGCGGAGGCTTGTTTCCCTCTGTATCAGTGTCTGATCACTAGGGGAAGGTACCCGGGATGACTGAAGTCCCAGAGCACGAAGGTCAAGGGTCCATACTCGCCATTGCGGGCTTCAGGGCCTCCCCATACAGCTCAGCCATGTATACCCTCCGGGGCCCTGGAGCAGTAGATGCAGGTATCCTCTGGGCTTTCAGGCTCCACTATATGTCTGGCTGGGAGGGTGAGCCTTCCGAGGCATCAGCCAGCGTGATAGATGTTAGGCCAGGTTTAATCAGGGAAAGGCAGTGGCTTTTGTGGGGTTCTGGGGGCATTCGTGGGCTTCCCTGGCAGTGTGGTGTGGTAAAGAATCCACCTGCCAAACAGGAGATGGGGGTTTGATCCCTGGGTCAGGAAGATCCCCTGGAGAAGGAAATGGCAACCCACTCCAGTATTCTTGCCCGGGAAATCCGATGGACAGAGGAGCCTGGTGGGCTATAGTCCTCAGGGTTGCAAAGAGCTGGACACAACTTAGCGGCTGAGCATGCACACGTGGGGGCATTCATGGATGCCTCGTCACTTGGGGACAGCAGTGCCCCTCTGACCTGATTGTATTTTGGACTCACTACCCAACCAGCATCTGGACAGCCGGGCCTGTCAAAGACGTCCACTGGCCAACAAGTCAGTGCCTCCAAGGGAATGTTTTTATAATTGATGAAACTCATTACACATGCATTTTTGATTGCTGCCAGTATACAATTTAAATCACCGCTTTCATTTTCAAATTACTACTCCTGATAAAATGATTTCTCACAACCAGCACCTGGGGAGGAGCCATGGCATTGCTTTGCCAGGAGGAGAGCTGGCCCCTTACAGGTGCTTTCTGTAAGGGAACCCCACTTCCCTCCCCCGCCCCACCCCCAGGTCACCACATTGGTTTCTATGCTCTCGTGGGGCCAGTGAGGCTGTGGAGTGGAGCAGAGCTCTTTGGCCTCAGAACTAAAGGCCACTGGATTAAAGGGAAGGTTTTCTCTTTATTTCCTAAGATAGTTGGAAGATTTACAAACTATAATGTTTGAATTTTTATGAGAATATTTGGATAACACATACAACATGCAAGTCCCCTTTGCCTGTCCATCTAGTCCTGCTGTGGTCCATACCGCCTGCCAGGTGACCACCATCTTGGGTTTGGTGTAAACTGGCCCGGATTGAGCATGTGAATATACACAGAGAGGCATGGCTTTGTTTTCCATAGATTGGAGCAGACTTCTCTCTGAACATCTTTTGGAAATCTTCTCACATTGGCACGTGTAGCTCTTTTCAGTCTCTGCACAGTTCCCCCAAATTATCAAGGGAGTGAACATTGGATTAGATTATTATTGATAGGTAATCTGGTTGTTATCCTCCCTTTCGCTTATTACAAATAGCACTTCAGTGAATATGCTTGGACATTCCTCTTTGGACTCACATGTATTTCTTAGGATAAATACCTAGAGTGAAACTGCTGGGCGGAAGAGGTGAAGGCTTGTTGTTCAGTCGCTCGGTCAGTGTATCACTCAGTCATGTCTGATTCTTTGCGACCCCATGGACCGCAGCACGCCAGGCTTCCCTGTCCTTCACCATCTCCTGGAGTTTGCTCACATTCACGTCCATTTAGTCAGTGATGCCATCCAACCATCTCATCTTCTGTCATCCCCTTCTCCTGCCCTCGATTTTTCCCAGCACCAGGGTCTTTTCCAATGAGTCGGCTCTTGGCATCAGGTGGCCAAAGTATTGGAGCTTCAGCACCAGTCCTTCCAATGAAAATTCAGGGTTGATTTTCTTTAGTATTGACGGGTTGGATCTCCTTGCAGTCCAAGGGCTCTCAAGAGTCTTCTCCAACACCACAGTTCAAAAGCATCAATTCTTCAGTGCTCAGCATTCTTTATGGTCCAACTCTCACATCCTTACATGACAGAAAGATAGAACACGTTTATAATTTTAATAAGCACTGTCAAGTTATCCTCAAAGAGTCTGAATTCATTTATGCCCCCAGCATATCCATGTTGTGCTTATCCTCCTGTGTAGTTTCCATGTGTATCATGAAGTCAGGATATTATCAATTTCTTCAGTATTTGCTGGTGTGATGGGTGAAGAGATGCTACACTGTTATTTGGCACTTTGCTAATTACTAGTGATGGTGAGCCTCTTTTCATCTGTCTATAGAGGTCCTTTATATAAGTGAAAGTCGCTCAGCTGTGTCCAACACTTTGCGACCCCATGGACTATACAGTCTATGGAATTTTTCAGGCCAGAATACTAGAGTGGGTAGCCTAGTCCTTCTCCAGGGGATCTTCCCAAGCCAGTAATCAAACTGGGGTCTCTTGCATTGCAGGCACATTCTTTACCAACTGAGCTATCAGGGAAACCCCTTTGGTCTATTAATATTAATCCTTTGTCTATTATATATCTATATATGTGTTCTCCTAGACGTGTACTATCCAGTAGGTGGCCAATAGCCACATGTGGTTATTTAAATTTAAGTTAATTTAAATGAAAGAAAATAAGTTCAGGTCCAGGGTTGTACTCACAACATTTCAAGTGCTCTGGAACCATGCGTGGCTAGAGGCCACATGTGTTGGACAGCTTGGATGCAACAAAACATTGTCACTCTTGTGGAAAGCTCTGTTAGGAAAGGCCACCCCAAACAATCATTTCTACTTTACTCATATGTGGGACTTTTGTTATACAGATGTTTTAAATTTAGTTTTTATGGTTTGCATCCTATTTAAGAAGATTTTCAATTACTTCTGGATTCTAAACAAATTCTCCTAATTCTTCTACTACTTATATTTGCCTCTTTTAAACCAGCACTTAAATCCATCTGGAACTGATTTTTATAAACTGTATGAACTAGAAGTCTAACTTGAATATTTCCCCCAAATAATTAGTTAGTCCTAAACTGATGGATAGGCCAGCCTTTCACTGTTGACTTGGAATGCTACCGTGTATAATGCTACCATGTATCACTTATCAAATATTTCTGTTCTCTTGATCTATCTGTTGGTTATGTGCATTCAACACTTATAATTGTTTTTAGCTTTTTTTTTTTTTTTGGTGGGAAAGACCCTCACTCACAGCCTTACCTTACCTGGCTCACTATGGAGCAACCATGTCAATAACAACTGCATCTGTCAAGACTTAAAAAATGGAGTTTATTTTTTAGAGTAATGTTATGTTTATAGGAAAAAATGCAGAAAGTTCAAGGAGTGCCCTATGCCCCCTCTCTCCAGTTTCTCCTATTAAAACAATTTTTAAGATTTTTTTGTTAATGTGGGCCATATTTCAAGTCTTTGTTGAATTTGTTACAGTATTGCTTCTGTTTTCTGTTTTGGTGTTTTGGCTATGAGGCATATGGGATCATAGCTCCCTAGGAATCAAACTTGCACCCCTTGCATTGGAAGGTGAAGTTCTAATCCCTGGACTGCCAGGGAAGTCCCCATTTCCTCCCACTATCAACATTTTGCATTAGGATGGTGCATTTGTTACAACTGATGAACCTTTATTAATACACTTTTATTACATAAAGTCCATACTTTACCTTAGGGTTCACTCTTTACGTTGTGCATTCTGTGGACAAATGCTTAACGTCCTATACCCACCACTATAGTATCATACAGAGCAGTTTCACTGCCCTAAAAATCCTCTGTGCTCTGCCTCCTTCATCCCTTGCCCCTGATCCTTCAGCCCCTGGCAACCACTGATCTTCTTATTACTGTCTTCATAGTTTTGCCCCTTCCGGAATGTCATATAGTTGGAATCACATAGTGTACCTTTTCAGATCGGCTTCTTTCACTTAGTAATATGCATTTACATTTCCTCCGTGTCTTTCCATGGCTGGAGAGCTCATTTCTTTCTATCGCTGAATAATACCCCATTGTATGGTATACCACTGTTTATCCATCCCCCCACTGAAGGACATCTCTTGGATGCTTCCGAGTTTTGACTGTTACAAATAAAGCTGCTGTAAACATCTGTGGGCAGGTTTTTTTGTGTGGACATAAGTTTTCAACTCCTTTGGGTAAATATATAGGAGAATGATTTGCTGGATTGTATTGTAAGGGTATATTTAGGTTTGTAAGAAACTGACAATACTGCCTTCCACAGTGGCTGTACCATTTTGCATTCCTACGAGCAATGAATTAGAGTTCCTGTTGCTTCACAACCTTGTTAGCATTTGGCGTTGTTGGTGTTTTGGATTTTAGCCATTCTAATAGGTGTGAGGTGATAGTATTTTACCTTTTAGTGTTGTATAAGTCAAATCCTTCCTTGATCATTTTTAGAATTTGTCGGTGATTTACTACACAGTAAATTTTATAAATTACTTAATTAAGATTATAGTGAATTTGAATGTTGGTTTGGAGTGAAGAGCTTATCTAGAAATATGATGTACCTGTTCTTTTATTGACATTTTTATTCATTCAATAAATAAGTTTTGTGTTTTGCTTATATATTAGGTATACTTACAGTTATTTTACTGCCATTTTAAAAAGTTATGAATTTTAATTTTTTTAAGCTGGTAGTTTTGTTGAAACTTTTAATTTCTAAAACAAACTTCATCAGTGGATTCTCATGCAGATGATAGTTACAGATTAATAATAATCAGCAAATGACAGTTTTCTCTTAATCTCCAATATTTATATATATCTTTCTTTTTTCTCCTTGTTCCTAACTGGAATAGGCTTCTAATTTTTTGCCTT
Organism: Capra hircus; assembly: GCF_001704415.2. Classification (NCBI taxonomy): domain Eukaryota; kingdom Metazoa; phylum Chordata; class Mammalia; order Artiodactyla; family Bovidae; genus Capra; species Capra hircus. Next base: position 7,867,311 of record NC_030811.1, on the reverse strand, counting down.
TGGTTATTACATTTGCTACAGTTTCTAGTGCAGCTCCTTTGTCAACTTCAGGAAATTTCCTTGTTCCTAGCTTGCTAAGAGCCTTCTTCCTTTCTCTTTTCTTCCCCCCCCCCCCCCTCCTAACTTCCTCTCCTCCTCCTTTTCCTCCAGAAATGATGTTGAATTTTATTGTGCACCTTTTCCATCTCTATTGAAATGGTTCAGTTCAGTTCAGTCGCTCAGTCGTGTCCGACTCTGCGACCCCATGAAATGCAGCACGCCAGGCCTCCCTGTCCATCACCAACTCCCGAAGTTCACCCAAACTCTTGTCCATCAAGTCGGTGATGCCATCCAGCCATCTCATCCTCTGTCATCCCCTTCTCCTCCTGCCCCCAATCCCTCCCAGCATCAGGGTCTTTTCCAACGAGTCAACTATTCGCATGAGGTGGCCAAAATATTGGAGTTTCAGCTTCAGCATCAGTCCTTCCAATAAACACCCAGGACTGATCTCCTTTAGGATGGACTGGTTGGATCTCCTTGCAGTCCAAGGGACTCTCAAGAGTCTTCTCCAACACCACAGTTCAAAAGCATCAATTCTTTGGCACTCAGCTTTCTTCACAGTCCAACTCTCACATCTATACATGACCACTGGAAAGACCATAGCCTTGACTAGATGGACCTTTGTTGGCAAAGTAATGTCTCTGCTTTTTAATATGCTATCTAAGTTGGTCATAATTTTCCTTACAAGGAGTAAGCGTCTTTTAATTTCATGGCTGCAGTCACCATTTGCGGTGATTTTGGGGCCCCAAAATATAAAATCTGACATGGTTTCCACTATTTCCCCATCTATTTGCCATGAAGTGATGGGACCAGATGCCATGATCTTAGTTTTCTGAATGTTGAGCTTTAAGCCAACTTTTTCACTCTCCTCTTTCACTTTCATCAAGAGGTGTTTTAGTTCCTCTTCACTTTCTGCCATAAGGGTGGTGCCATCTGCATATCTGAGGTTATTGATATTTCTGGCAATCTTGATTCCAGCCTGTGCTTCCTCCAGCCCCGTGTTTCTCATGATGTACTCTGTGTAGGTGTTTAATATTTGAAAAGTCAGTGTCATGAACTGTGTTGAGTCATCTTTGTTTTCCTGAGGAAGATCCAGCAAAGTCATGATAGGTTGTTCTCTTAACATTGCCAAACTTGCTTCGCCAGTATTTTCGCTTGTTTGTTTTTTTACATCTACTTTCAAAGAATGATAAACCTATAATTTCCTGCCTACCGCACCCTTGCCTTCTTTGGGGTCATGTATCATGTAAGCTTCCCCAGCACATTCCCCACCCCACCCCACTGCCCTGCCTGCCTAGTTATGGTCATGGTCTATGTAAGCTGGGAACAGTCCTTCCCTTGAAGTTTTAGCAGAACTTTTGCACAGTTAAGTGCCCTGTTACTCACTTTTGAGGTCTAACTTTAGCTTTCTTTCAGTCTCTTCTATGTTTATGCAGACATGGTTTCTACCTCGTCTTGAGTCAGTTTTGTTAATTTATTTTCTCACAAAATCATCCATTTTACAAACTGGTTTTCAATTAATATGTCTATTGGTTTTCAATTGATAGGTCTTTCAAATTGATATGTCTAAAAAAACTTGATATGTCTATACATAGGTTTTGGGGATTCATCAGAATCCTTTCTTTATCTTTATGTTCCCTTTATCCTGTAATCTCTGCTTTCGTCTGTATTAATTCTTTCCTCTTACTTCCTTTGGGTTTGCGTCACTGTCTTTTTAATATGGGCACCTGTTGTTTAGGGTTTCTTTCCTTTGTTCACAGTTATTTTTTTTTCAACTTTTTTTTTTGGCTGCACAGCATGTGGAGTCTTAGTTCACTGCCTGGGGATCAAACCCACATCTGCTGCTTTAGCAGCATGGAGTCCTAACTACTGGACTGCCTGGGCAGTCCCTGTTTCATCTATTTTTATAGGCCATAAACTTTTTATTGACATATAACACACAGAAAAGTGCACAGGTTTTGGGCTCTATAAATTCTCAAAGTGAACATGCCTATGTAACCAGCACCCAGATCCACAAGGAGAACATATATATATACACAGAAAACACAGAATATATATGTATATACATATATATGGATATATATATCTCTCTCTATATATATATATGTCTATATATCCACCCCAGAAGTGCCCCAGGCCGCCTTCCAACCACAGCACCCTCTGTCAGGGGCATTACTCTTAACTCTAACTCATCCTTTAGTTGCCAGCTTTTGACCTCTGTATAAATGGAATTCAGATAGCCTGTATATGTGGTGTCTGTAGCAGACCTTTTCCATCATGGCTTATGTCCAGGAACCTGGAAGCAAAGTTCCCAGCAAACCTGAGTCTAGTCTAAAGGGTGGGTTAGCAACAGTGTGCCGCTGGTGTGCAGGCTTCCTTTAGTACAGGACAACGCAACACTTAACCTGTTCTGGGTGCTGAGAGCTTTCTGGCTGGCTTTCTTGTTCTTGGTTTTGTTGAAGGAAGAATTTGCCAAGCGGGTGAGGTGATCATGCACCACAGCTGCTGCCCGGGAGCCACCTGGCATTGATGCCGGGCTTGGTTGCCCAACCTCTGGGGGACTGGGCATGCACTCACCCAGCAAACGCCCAGCACGTCCATCCTCTTAGGACGAGAACCAGATGTTTTGAAACTTGGCCACTCTCTGCGTGCTCCCTGAGTCGGAAGACTCCCCTGGATTGGCTTATCTTCTTTGCCTCTCCTGGGCCTCAGGGTAGAGGAGGCGGGCAGCGATGTGCTTGGCACCTGCGACACTCACCGTTTCTTTCTCTGCCCTCCTGCACACTCCAGCTCCTCTGACTTTATTGTCCTTCCCATCCTCCCTGCTCTCTCCTTTCCCCTATTTCCTCTTCTCCCTCTACTCTATTCCGTCCGCATCCTTTCCTCCTGTCCCATTTTCTACCCTGCCCTACCTTCCTGATGCTCCCTGCCACCCACCCGCCCTTTCCCTCCACCTTAGGAGCACAGCACCCACCGAATGACTCTCCCTGACCTCTCTCCCTTTGCCTCCGGCAGGAGATGGGCTGGTGATGAAGATCAAGCAGGAGAAGCCCGAGTGGCTGCTGCAGACGCAGGCCGTGCTTTCGCAGAAGGATAAGGAGAACATTTTCCGGCCCCGTCGGGTCCCCCCATCATGCCAGACGGCGGTGGGGAAGTCTCGAGCCTGGGGGCGCCCGGACGAGACTGGGGGTCCAAGGTGGGCCCCTCCCTCTGAGCAGGACGTGGGGCCGGCAGACCGGGCTCCAAGGGCGGCCCCCGGCCCCCTGAGCCCGGCTCTTCCTGCTGGCGAGGGTCACTTCGTGTGCCCGGACTGCGGGAAGAGGTTCAGCTGGTGGTCGTCGCTGAAGATCCACCAGCGCACGCACACGGGCGAGAAGCCGTACCCGTGCGGCAAGTGTGGCAAGAGCTTCAGCCAGAAGCCCAACCTGGCGCGCCACCAGAGGCACCACACGGGCGAGCGGCCTTTCTGCTGCCCCGAGTGCGCCCGGTGCTTCAGCCAGAAGCAGCACCTGCTCAAGCACCAGAAGACCCACTCCCGGCCCGCCACCCACCCGTGCCCCGAGTGCGCGCGCTGCTTCCGCCACCAGGTGGGCCTGCGCATTCACCAGCGCGCGCACGCGCGGGACGGCCAGGGCCCCCGCGCCGGGTTGCAGGCGCTGCGGCGGGACACCGCAGCCCCCCGGGCCCGGCGCCCGCGGCCGGGGCCCCAGCGGGGGCGCCCCGAGTGGGCTTGGCTGGGGCTCGGCCAGGGCTGGTGGCGCCCGCCAGGGGCCCGACCCGCCGCCCCCGGAGAGCCACGCCAGTTCATCTGCAACGAGTGCGGCAAGAGCTTCACGTGGTGGTCGTCGCTGAACATCCACCAGCGCATCCACACGGGCGAGCGGCCCTACCCCTGTCCCGAGTGCGGCCGCCGCTTCAGCCAGAAGCCCAACCTGACGCGCCACCTGCGCAACCACACGGGCGAGCGGCCGCACCCCTGCGCGCACTGCGGCCGCCGCTTCCGCCAGAAGCAGCACCTGCTGAAGCACCAGCGCACGCACCAGCCCGGCGCCCGGGCCGCGCCCCGCCCCGGCCGCGCCGCGCTGCGGGCCCACCCTCGCGCGCGCCCCGCCGCCCCCGCCCCGCCGCCCGCCCAAGCCGTCTCTGGCCTGTCGCCGCCGCCCCGGGGCCCCTCGCCCGCTCGGGGACCCGGGGACCTGCCGTGGGGCCGGGCGCGGGCCGGGGCGCCGGGTGAGCCACGCCAGTTCATCTGCAACGAGTGCGGCAAGAGCTTCTCGTGGTGGTCGGCCCTCACCATCCACCAGCGCATCCACACGGGCGAGCGGCCCTACCCCTGTCCCGAGTGCGGCCGCCGCTTCAGCCAGAAGCCCAACCTGACGCGCCACCGGCGCAACCACACGGGCGAGCGGCCCTACCTGTGCGCTTCCTGCGGCCGCGGCTTCAGCCAGAAGCAGCACCTGCTCAAGCACCAGCGCGTTCACCTGGGGGCTCTGGCGCCTACCCTCAGCGCCAAGGGAGACGCGCTCTAGTGAGGCTGGACCAACGCAGGCCCGTGGGCGGGGTGGGAGGAGGCTTGCCTGGTGCTTGTGGGCGAGTGACCAGGAATGGTGACGCTTAGAACCTTAGGGGCTGAGACCCTCTCCAAAGATGCCTTCCTCAAGGCTCCGAGACCTGACAACAAATTCCTGGAGCATCCCAAAAAGGGGATCGGGAAAAGTCCTGGGAAGGGCCGAAGGCAGAAGTAAGATCACATCCCTCACTGTGGAGCCTGGATGTGTCCTTCCTGGGAGGTGGGACCTCAGCTCTCAGGCACTGAGTGAGGGGGCTGTCGGAGGCCCTGGGTGAGGTGGCCCAAGTCTGGACTGGTCAGCTGTGGCCGTCCAGGGTCCATCCCTGGGGAGGAGTCTCAACAAACTGAGCGATACCCAGATGGGAGCTAGAAGCTGCAGCTGGGGAGGGGCAAGCATGTGCCCAGTGTGAAGCCAGCGCCCAGCACTTAATGGCCACTCAGTACATGTGCTAGGAAGGCGTGAATGGCTTGGTGGCCCTCAACCCTGAGTACCCCACTGCCCTGGGTGCTATCGTGGGCGGCCTGAGCCTAGGACTGGATTGTGTGTGTGTGTGTGATGGTCACGGCTGGGACTTGGAGGGTGGTCTCACTGGGGTTTGGTTCCTTGGGGAGGGCCCTGCAGAGGGAGAGCACCCAACGTGCTGCTCCCGCTCAGGGGGCGCTACCTGGGACCCTTATTGATGCTGATGTCGCAGAAGAGAGAAATGAAGGGCTGCCTGCCTCACATGGTCTCCTTGTCCTCTCTAAGCTGCCTTCCTGAACTCCGGGTCCCTGTGTGCTCGGAGGGATCCATTTGTCCCCCACCCCGGCCGGGGGCAGCCAGTCCCAGTGGCCAGTTCTTGCTGGGGGTGGATTCTCTTCCCCCTTTCCCTCTCTCAGACAATTTGATCGCTTCCCACATAACCCCCTCAACCTCTAGACCCCTCGAGGTCACCACTCACACCCTTCCAAAAGCAGAGCCATCTGGGGCCCTAGTGCTAACAGAACCCAGGGCTCCAGCCCAGCTGTGGCCTTGGACCACATATTCCCACGTGGGAGGGGAAGGAATTGCAGAGGGGGTGGGTATGGGGGTACCAGGGTTGGGTAGCTGGAAAGTGGGAGGGAAAAGGGGGACCCCAGGATGATTCTGTAGTAGGAGCTCTGCCTTCCTGCCTCCCAGGGGCCCGCCGGGTTCTCCCTTGAACTAAGACAAGTGTGACCTTCTCTGGGATCTGTGCGGTCACCCTGCTTCCGGCCACCACTCTTTTCAGGTTTTATTTAATCCCTTTCATCTGTCAGGAGCATCACAAAAAGACATGGAGGTGATCCAGCTTCCCTGGGTAACACAATGCTGGGGATGGTTAATGTGCAGCCAGGGCTGCTGACTCGTGGTCCCGGCCTTTGATCGCAAACCATGCTGTGTGAAACCTCATGAATGGGTGAGGTGTGTCCATCCGGAGTTCAGCTCTGAGGACCAGCTGGAGACCAAGTCAGAAGGGTTTTCCTGGGCAGGCTCTCTGGCCCTCCCCAGCCCCAGGGGCTCTGCTGTGTCCCTGTGATGTCCTGCTCTTCTTCAGTGCCTCCCCCAGCCTGCCCTGCTCAGGGAAATTGGGCGCCTGGGATCTCATCAAAACTCACTTTAATGATGAGGAACTCGCTTCCTCAAATCCTGAGGCCAACTCATGCAAGCCCTCCTCCTCCAGGAAGCATCCCAGAGGTACCATGTCTGTGATACTGAAGAGATCAGCTGGGCAGGAGTTTCTGTACAGTGAATGTGTTACCATTCACACATGTCCTGTGTTTGATGATCAGATCAATCAAACAGCTGTATTGGTAGGGTTTGGGGTTAGTGAGGTCTGGTTGCAGCACCCCATCCACTGGATCCTCTCCCCACCCCTGGCCACCAAAGTCATGAGAATGAAAGCCTGTTCACTGACCCCAGGTGACCACCCCCTCACAAATGGGTGCTCTGGGTCACTGGGGACAGGACCAAGTCCATCAGACCAAGAGTAACTGAGGTGCAGGTCCCATTGACCAGGTCACTGATTTCTTAAACAAGCCTCCAGTGTGCCAGGTACTGTACCAGACCTCAGGGACGCTGTGATGAAGAGCCACTGTCTTCGTCAGCTCGGGTTGGCAGAACAGCACCGCAGTCTAGGTGTTTCAATGATGGACATGCGCTTCTCATAGTCTGGGAGGCTGGAAGTCCAAGATGAAGGAGATGGCAGGTTCTTTTCCTGGTGAGGGCCTGCTTCCTGGCTTGCAGACAACCACCTTCTCTTGGTGTCCTCACGTGGTGGGACGGAGGGGGAGAGGGAAAAGTAAAGAGAGGGAGGACCTGGTCTCTCCCTTCCTCTTCTTAGACACTCATCTCTCCAGGCGGACCTCACTCGCACTGTTTGTTGATGTTCAGTCGCTCAGTCATGTCCCACTCTTTGCAACTCCATGGACTGCAGCACGCCAGGCTTCCCTGTCCTTTGCCATCTCCTGGAGCTTGCTCAAATTCATGTCCATTGAGTCAGTGATGCCATCCAACCATTTCATCCTCTGTCGTCCCCTTTTCCTCCTGCCTTCAATCTTTCCCAGCATCAGGGTCTTTTCTAATGAGTCAGCTCTTCGCATCAGGTTGCCTAAGTATTGGAGCAACTTTGTCTAAACCTAATTCCTATTGCCTCCCAAAGGCTCCATCTCCAAATGCCATCATACTGGGGGTCAGGAATTCAATATACAAATTTGGGGAACACAGTTCAGTCTACAGCAGTCACAGTCCCTGCTCTCGAGTTCATTTTGATACATAGCTTGGAACAATATACAGTTAATCAACAACTAATTCCCAGCCCTGGCTCTCCCAACAAGGTTTTCTTATTTGCCATCTCACTGTGAGCTGTGAACTGGGCAGGACAGAGATATGGGGAGGGGGTGGGGATGGTCAGACTAGTTCACCAAGTCCCCTTGCCAGTGGTTGGTAGGTCCTAGACTTCCTGTTAGCCTCAACCTCTCCCACCTTCACAAGGCTCAGGCTTCTCCAAGGGAGGTCTGGCATCATCAGCTTCAATTTTTAATTCCCTTTCATTTAAAAATAAACTAGGTCAGAGAAAATTTAGGAAGAGGCACGCCATAAAATCAAAGACAAGAAGGTCAGACCTGGCCTCGTGTTTTACAGTTCAAAATGTTCCAGAGCATGCTGAGATTAAAGGCTTGTGTGGGGGAACAGAAAACAACCATGAGTAAATAAATCAGGATCTTCAAAGACTTATTTATAGCCTAACCACAGCCAGGTAAGTGCAAGTCTGCAGTGGGGTTACCCCGGGCCAAGCTTCCAACACACCAGATGAGCTTGGTGGGGTGGGGTTCCAGTAACTGCCTACAGCATCCTTGTGTCCTTTGTTAGGAGCAGCCTGGGAGTTATGACAAATGACTTAGGTACTGGGCAAATGCTTGTCCTTGGCAAGCAGCATGAGCTTCGACTCAGCTGGCCAGATGGCAGCCTTCTTGGGAGAGTGTGGTTCCCCACTGCCCAGCCCCAGAGAGCAGTCCTGGGACCAGAGGAGAAAAGAGAACCAGCAGGGACTTGGCAGGGAGTGCATGGCAGGAGCGGAGCCTCTGCTGAGCTTTTTACTTTTCCTTTTTAAAGTAGTCTGGGTTTGCTAAAGAAATAGCCTTGACCTTTTGGCAAGAGGAGTCCTTGGGGCTGAAAACAGTAGGCTTTTACATGATCCCAGCAGACAGGGGGAAATGAATGATCCCAGCATAGGTTGATCTTTGGGTTAAAAAGAGACCAGAGTCTCCCAGATCTGGAGGGAGAGGGGCCCTAGACCAGTGACGTTCAGAAGACGTTTCTGTGATGATGAAATGTTGTACATCATTTGTATAACAATGTTGTGCCACTCAATGCCATGGCTACCAGCCACGTGTGGTTGTGGAGCACTTAGCTGTAGCTGGTGGGGTGGAGGACCTCAGAAAACATGAATTTTCCATTTTATTTGATTTTAGTTAATTTCAATGTAAAGAGCCACATGTGGCTATTGGACAGTACAGCCCTAGGAATAATGCTCCTATTGAGAAGAAGTAGAAATGTTTTCTCTTGCCCCCATCTCTCACCCCAGTCTAAAAAGAGCTTTCTTTTGTTGTTAGGAATAGTGGATAGATTCTGTTCTGGGGCTAAATTCTGGCCTTAACCATGTAAGCTGGGGGACCTTGGGCAAATCACCTAGGTAGAGTATGTAGTGTGGGTTCCTGGTACACAGCACTCAGTCAATAAATGATTGCTGTTGTCACTTAAAAAATGAACCTCCATGTCTGGCTACTTGCATGGCATTTGTGGAAATGGAAGTCGTACCATGGAAAGAGAAGAAAACATTTTCCCCAAACAGAGCTCAGTTGCCATAGAAATTAGCTGTTATCAAGCAGGCTGCAAGCTTAGGGGTCGAATGGATGTCCTAGGTCACATCTTGGGTTTTAATTTCAAGGAAAGAGAACATGGGAGCAGATTAGAACTCGCGCCCAGAGCCCCACAGCACCATCGTCTCACAGCGCCTCCTGGCCTTTGGAGCCGCGGCTGGGGCTGTAACTTGCCTGCAGTCCCTCGCCCCTTACACATCACATCAGCACACCTGCTGGCCGTGGGCCACCCCCTCCCCCAGGTGAAATTGGCAGACATGCATTCATTCATTCAGCAGACACTGACTGAAGATCTATGATATGCTGGGCTCTTGGGATACAGAGATGTTGAGAACACAGTCCCTGCCTTTTGAAGCTCGTGAGCTGGTGGGAAAACCAAAGTGAGCTAAGTCCCCTTGGAGAGGGAGGTTAGGGATCACCGTCCAGTCTGGGGAGATGGGATGAGCTGATGGAGACCGGTGGCATGGTCACCGAACTGAGTGCAGAAGCGCTGGGGCTGCAGCCCAGAGCTGGGGGAGCCCCAGGATGACCAAGCTGACCTCTGCGAGGGAGCACACGTGTCCAGGGGAGTCACGGGGATCTCTGGTCCAGCCAGTGTGCCCTGGAGGTGGGGGAGGGAGGGAATACAGGGCCCTGGGCAGGACTCAGCTGAGCTGGACATGCCTCACCCAGAGGGGGCTCACGGGCCAGCTGTTCTTGGCTGTGAGCAGCCCAGGCCTTTTTTTTAGGATCCAGAGTCCAGATGTCACCTGAGCCTCGTGGAGTGGTGGGGATCTCCATGCCAGCCCCTGGCCCTGCCTGGACGGAGAAGCGTGACTCTGTTTGCAGAATACTTCCTCGCTGTCATTCTATTGTGCTCACGACAGCACGTGCCAATGGCAGCGGGAGATGTGTGCGGGGGCGTATGTGTATGAAACCAGAGAAGTGAAGTGAGTCAGCAGAAATCACACACACAGGCAGGGCCGAGGAAGGAGGCTTCTCAGACCCCTGGGCATTTCACTGAGAGCAACTTGAGTTTTAGGTGGTGGTGTCTGCCTCCCCCCACCCCCGCGGCTGTGTTCCTTCCCTTTCTATGTTGGTGTAGCTTACCCGGAAATATGGCACAGATGCTAAAAATAAGGGTGACGTCCTCAGGTATATTATTTTGCTTTTGAGAAATCTGGTCATTTCCTAAGTGTTCCCATTTCTCCTGTAGCCTGTGGGAGAGATGAAAGCTGGTCGCTCTGGCAGGTGATGTTTGCAACCAAAGAGAGCTGGGTGGTGTGGCTGTTCACGAACCAAGCTCCACGGGCCAGGTGGGGTGTGGGTGTGGGTTATCGTCAGTGGTTAGAGGGTCCTTTGGTCAATACCATGGGAGATCTACACTTGGCCCTGGAGTAAACATCTGCCCTGGTGGCTTCACGTCTTCGGCTTTCCCAGAATTCCTCCCCCACCCCACCACTGAGTGTATTTGAAATAGCAGTCTCCTTGGGATGTCTCCTCTGGGGAGCTCCACAAACCTCAGTGAGGGGCTACTGGAGCAGCGTGGATGGGGTGGGTCCTTCAGAGGCTGAGAGTGACCCAAGGGGGGACCTGCTGGGATGAACTGGTCCGTGGGGTAAGCTGTGAAAGCTGGTGTCGGGAATGAGGGATTGGTTTTACTCCCAGATGGACCCCCACCTGGAATTCATTTCCCAGGCCCTGGAAGGGACCCTGGATGCCTGCAGGGCTGCGGGGGCCACCTCCTGAGGCTGGGGGGCTCGTGCCTCCCAGGAGCCTTCATCAGGGATGTTGCCACCCCAACAGCCATATCCACGGTCTGCTGTAAGGATCCCTGCCTGGACCTTCCAGAATCCTAGCAGTTTTATCCACCCGGCAGCTACAGAGGGCCAGGGTGGAAAGGGCCAACTGATATTCCTCTGCGTGTGCGCATGCATGCATGCTAAGTCGCTTCAGTCTTGTCTGACTCTTTGTGTCCCCCCCCCCCCGCCCCGCCCACACCCTCCATCCCCCCAGCCAGGCTCCTCTGTCCATGGGATTCTCCAGGCAAGAATATACTGGAGTGAGTTGCCTTGTCCTCCTCCAGGGGATCTCCCTGACCCAGGGATTAAACCTGAGTCTTATGTCTCCTGCATTGGCAGATGGGGTTCTTTACTGCTAGTGCCACCTAGGAAGCCCAGAATGTTCCTCTAGCACTTTTAATTTAAAAAATAATTTTCCTTCTCCAGCCTCAGTTACTTCATCTGTAAAATGTAAATTTGGAGGATTTTCCCCTTTGGGATGAGATTATTCCTTCTGATCCTGGTCAGCACGCTGCTTCTGTTTCTCCGCTGAGGGACCAGGGTGATGCCAAGGAGAGGGAGCTGGGCCTGCCTTTCCACCTGGACTCTGCCTTGTGGAGCAGTGGGGAAGGGGGGATGGGGAGAGGCAGGGGTGGAGTGTCGGCAGAGCCTCTCTGTGTTTCAATTTTATTTTATTTTCCCATCTATGAAATGGGATAATAACACTTGTATAGGTCAGCTGGCACTGGTTATTGGAAGGCTCTTGCAAGATAATACATGGGAAAGGGCTTTGTAATGAGAGAAGTAATGTTTAGGTAAGGTGTATTATTAAGTGACATTTGGAAGCTGGAATTCAGCCCAGCTCTGTCCACACCAGCTGCCTCCTGGGGTGTTACAAGTGACTCTTGCATGGGTGGTCTTTAGCTTGACTGTAATGGCCTCCTTTGTGGGAAGGATGGGATAGTAGGGGAATAAGTGTCTCTTCTATTCCACCCAGGCATCCAGTCATCCAGTCATCCTGATGGCACAACCTGATGGTAGACTGGGCTCTGTCTCCCACCCATGAAGCCCTTGCTCAGAAAGGTTCCCCGGGGGTGGGGGTGGGGGTGGGGCAGCTTCCTGAGTACACACCTTTCTCAGTCTTGCAAGGAAAGGCTTTGTGCCTCCATCGCCCCCAGACCCGGCTTCCCAGGCGCTGGGGCCAGTCTGTGGGCCTGACTAGGGTAGCTCGGCTTCCCTGGTGGCTCAGAGTAGAGAATCCACCTGCACTGCGGGAGACCCTGGTTCAATCCCTGGGTAGGGGAAGATCCCCTGGAGAAGGGAATGGCAACCAGTCCAGTATTCTTGCCTGGAGAAGCTCCATGGACGGAGGAGCCTGGCGGGCTACAGTCCATGGATGGGGTAGCAAAGAGTCGGACACGACTGAGCGACCGAGCACACAGCCGTAGGATGAAGGAGGCGAGGCTGCGGCTCTAACTGCTGAATCGGGGGGCCTCGGGGAATCCTGAACCGGGAATGGCTGGGACAAGGGGACCGGGGGCGATCCGCCCGCCTGGGCGTCCTGACAGCCCCCACCCTGGCCCCCAGCCTGGTTCCTTGTCTTGCCCCTGGCGGGAGCCACGCTCGCAGCCCTCCTCGGTGCTCCAGCCAGGCTGTGGGCGAGTTAGACCTCCCAGCCTCACGGGGCTGCTGTGCGGCTGCGGCGACGTTGGCGGCTGCGGCGCTGCGAAGGAGCGGCGGGCTGCGGGGAGGCGGCGCCTCGGGAGTCCCGGGCCGGGTCCGGGGCGGAGGCCGTGGAGGGAGATTACCGTATTTACCCAGGCCGGTGCCGGACCCTTGGGGGCGGGTCACTGCGGGCGCGCTACCGTATTTGCCGGAAGCCGCGCAGACCCTCTCCGGGAGTGGAGAGCGCAGCGACTTACGTATTTATCCGGGGTGGCGTGGTTCCCCCCCCCCCCGCCCCCTCCCCGCCTTACCCCCGGCGTTGCGGGAGCGGGGTGGGTTGCACGAATCCCCTAAGGGAGCCAGGGCTTGCAGCGGAATGGGGTGGGTTGCTGCAGCAGAGTGGGAGGCCTACATATTTTCGTGGGGGTGGGGTTGCGACGCAGAGTTTACCATATTTCTCCAGGATCTCGCTCTGGCCGGAGGAGCTGGCAAGGTTGTGTGCGGGGGTTCGGGTGGGTGGGGTCAGCTCTTCCGATTCACGCCGCGATCTGATAAGAAGAGCGGTGCTGGAGGCTGGCGGTCTTTCTGGGGGTGAGGGAGAAGGGGCCCCCGGAGGCGTTGCGGAGAGTTACCGTATTTGCTTTGAGCAGCGCAGACTCGAGGAAAGAGCCACTGCCGGAGGCCGAAGGACCTGGGGCGCCGCCTGGGCTGTGAGTGCGGGATGGGATGGAGGAACTTGCCGCCGGAAAGACTGGGGACCGTGGCCTGAGACCCTCTCGGCGGGCGGGGCCCTCGACCAGGGGTATAGCTGGGGGAGTGGGGAGGCGGCTCAGAGACAAGGCCAGGCTGAGATTGGCCCAAGGGACAGAGATGATCTGTCTTTGCAAACATCCGTGCAGCTGCCTGGGGAAAGAGTTGGGGGTGGGGTCTGTTGCAAGTAGTCCTTGTCCCCTTCCCCGGGGTGAGTGGTGTTCCACCGGGGGCCTGAGGGTAGGGGGAGACAGAGGGGGTGCCTCTGAGACCCCACTCTGCTGGTAGGTCCACTGAGGCGGTGGTAAGCAGGGAGATCTGCAAGTGTGGAGAAGGCCTGCATGGAGGTCCAGGTGAAGGGCCAGGAGGCTTCCCTGATAGGGGCGGGGAATAGCATGGGGGGAGGTCAGCTCGACCCCTGGAAGCAAGCCTCAGTGCTCTGCAGGAGCTGGAGCCCAGGATTTGGGGAGGCGTGAGGGTGTTGGCCACAGACAGCGCCCCACAGAAGCAGTGGTCCTTTGGGTCCTGATGACCTGTGGGGGCCAGGAGAGTGGTGGTCTTCTCTGTGTGTGTTTTGAGGGGCACTTAGCTGGTGAGCAGCTAGTACCTTGAGAAGAACTTTTGACAATGAGGAAATTTACAGCCTAGTCTCAGTTCACCTTGCTGGGCGACCTTGGGCAAGTAAGTCGACCTCACTGAGCCTCAGTTTCCCCATCTATAAACTGGGGTTCAATAAGCCTGCCCCTTCCTCAGGGCTGTGTGGGCAACAATTTAAGAGGGACACAGTACCCTGGGAAAGAGGATCCTTAGGAGAAGCAGTGTGAGGTGGAACTGAACTTGGGGGTGTTTGTTGAGCTGAGAGTGTTCCTCAGCCTTGGGCCAGGCTTTCCTGGGGGGCTGCCAAGAGGAATCAAGCTGAGACCCGCCCCCTGCGAGCTCACACTGTGGTTCAGTGACTTGCAAACCTTTTACAGGCATGCCTCATTTTGATAAACAAAGAGCTGCTGCCTTTAATGTTTAACTGAGGTTACTTTCAAGTTTACAGGGCTTTTGTTTTGTTTCTTCTTTTAAGCTCTGCGAAAATATCTTTAAACCACTGTCGACCCCACCCTTCCCTCCAGATTGGGGATGTCTGTCCCTCCCCTCCCCAAGACTTTGGTTGGAGGGATAAGGCGCACCCGGGTTCAGGACAACTTATAAGACTGGAAGCCCCTGAGTATTACTCATCAGCATTTATTCCATGCCTTGTGTGGCAGGCACAGCGTTTGATGTGGGTCATAAAAGGAAGCAGGTCTGTCCTTAAGATGCTCACAGATTAGGGAGACAGAGGTGGCATGACCACCCCATGTGCTGTGTGATGCATGAGGGTCACAGGGTTGGGCCACGTGGCTCAAAAGAAGCTGGAAGGGTCAAGGAAGGCTTCTAGCAGGAGGTGTCATCTGAGAAAGGCCTGAAGGAGGGGTAGGATGTGATTAAGGGGTAGAGAAGAAAGAAGGCCATTCCAGCAGGGGGACACTGGCTCGAACAGGACTGGGGAGTGATGGGCACTGAGGCTGGGGGCTGGCCGACCCTCGGGTGCCCTCTGACTCCTCTCTCTGCTTCTGCCTCCTCAGGGGCTGGTGATTGCAGCCGGACGTGCCCATGACCGAGCTGGCATCCTCAGGGGGCGGGTCCCCTGCGGGGGACGGGGAGGAGGGCCTGGGGGACGATCGAGGCCTGGTCATCCACCACCCGGCGGAGGAGCAGCTGCACCGTTGCCCGCTGTGTGGCCAGACCTTCGCTCAGCAGCCCAGCCTGGTGCGGCACCAGAAGGCGCACGCTGGGGCGGGCCGCGCAGCCGCCTTCGTGTGCCCGGAGTGCGGCAAGGCCTTCAGCGTCAAGCACAACCTGGAGGTGCATCAGCGCACCCACACGGGCGAGCGGCCCTTCCCCTGCCCCGAGTGCGGGCGCTGCTTCAGCCTCAAGCAGAACCTGCTCACGCACCAGCGCATCCACAGCGGCGAGAAGCCGCACCAGTGCGCGCAATGCGGCCGCTGCTTCCGCGAGCCGCGCTTCCTGCTCAACCACCAGCGCACCCACGCGCGCATGCCCGCGCCGCACCCGCGCCGCCCCGGCGTCTTCGGGGAGCGCAGGCCCTACTTTTGCGCCCGTTGTGGCAAAAGCTTTGCGCGCGAGGGCTCGCTCAAGACCCACCAGCGCAGCCACGGCCACGGGCCCGAGGGCCAGGCGGCCCATTTAGGCCGCGTGCTCTGATGCGCGCAGAACCTGCTGCCGCCGCCGACTGTTCCCCGCCCCAGAGCCGCATCTGTGACCCCTGGAGATGCCGCTGGGCTGGGGGCCCCTCTCTGGACGGGATCCTGGGAGACCATGAGGGCTGGCTTGGGGGGCGTTTCAAAAGGAGTGGGCCGCTGCCTAGCTTGGGCCGCCTCCTTCCGCTCATCCTCCAGGACCCTCCGGGTGGCTGCACCCGGCTGCTTTGGGCCCCAGTGTTGGTTTTCCTCCACAGGCACACGCAGCTTAGAGCAGGTGAGACTTAGCACTGGCCAGAGCCCTCTCGGTCTTGTTGGGGGTCACGTGGGGAAGGTGGGGCACACAGGGCTTCTAGGCGTAGGACTGTCTTCTTACTAGATCCTCATTCCCTGAATGCCAGCATTGAAAGCCACCTGGAGAGGATACTGTCCACAATCCTCAGGCTTCCCCCAGCCCCAAGGTATTTAGTACCTTTGAGAAGTCATTTCACTTCATGACACAGTTTGCTTATCTATAAGTAGGGGCTAAAGATGAGGAGGGCCTCCTCCTCCCGGGGATGTTCTGAGGACTAAGTTTAGCAGATAAGAGGAGGTGACATCATTAATTGAGTGCCCCAGTGTGCCAAGCTGTCTGCTGAGTGGGGTCCTTGGGAGGAGCACAGCCCTGTCCCTGGGGTGCTCATACAGGGTGATGCCGGCTACCGTAGGGGACAGACTTAAAAGTGTTCTGGGGGATGGGGAGGTGACTGGTGACACCCAAGACAGTCTGATGGTTTGATCTGGGTCCTGGGGACTCATAGGGAACATAGAACCTTCCATAGAGTATGGAAGGTTTCTAAGGTGGGCATCTGAACTTGGAGGCTTATATTTGCTCTACAAAGGATTTGTGGCAGGGAGAGGGGACACCAAAATGTTTAATGGAAAGAGCCCAGTGAGCGCGAGTGTGGTTCAAGGACAACTGGAGGCATGGAGGAGAGATGGAAGTAGGGCCGGGGTCCTGGGGTCGTCTGGGCAAGAGAATTGAGGTTCCCTGAGTGGACTGGCCAAAGTCATGCAGTGAGAAAGGGGTGAGCCATGACCTGTCCCCCAGGCCTCAGATTCCAGGCTGATGCTTGGGCTTCTCCGCCATGTGGTCGACAAGGAAAGTGAGGCTCCCCCAGGCTGGCCCTGAGTCACACACAGGAGTTAGTGGTGCAGCAGTGCAAGCCTGGACCTCATTTTGGATTCTGGACCCCAAGACCCTGTATCTCTCCTGTACCATCATTAAGAGATGCTCCTACAGGTGGGAAAAATGGGGCTTTGAGGATGCGGGACCATGTAGTAGAAGCATGGGCAGGGGCGTTGGTGGGAGATATGGGTGTCTGCAGGGGACGTGGCCTCCTGCGTGGTGGGTTGGGAAGAAGGCAGCTGGGGGCTGGGAGAGGACCTGCCTCCACAGGGCCCTTGCTCTACACCCAGGCTGGTGCTCAGTGCTGGAGACCTGTCTCTGCCCTCCCCCCTTTCCTTAGAGCCGTGTGGCTTCTTGGGGATCAGTTGTCCTCTGCCTGCCGCCCGTAGGTGGCTGTTGCAATGTGGACTAGTGCTTAGTGGTGGAGATTAAGAGATTAAGTCGGGACCTGGGACATCTGGAACCAAGTCACCAAGTACCCTGAACCCACGATGTCTCATTGGTAAATGGGATTATAATCCTGGGGTGCTTGGTAGGGGCTAAGAGGATGCAAAACCCTGAACTGGGTGCAGGGGGCCCATGACTGCTCCCTCCTAGCCCTGGCTGAGCGGGGAGGCTGGGCGGGGCCATGTTCCACCCCAGACCTGACCCTGGTCTCTTTGTCTTTATGCACAGATGTGGAGTGGTCAGGAGCTCTGGGCAGTGTGCAGGGCGCCTCTGACACAGAGACTCGGAATGGGGCCTTGGGCCTGCACCCCAGCATGAGGACACGTCCCCTAAGAAGACCTACCTCGGGAGGTGAAGGCAGAGGGTCCAATGGAGCCTGGAATTGGAAACAGACTTTGTGCCTCGGTGGAAAAACTCCCCAGGCCTGCTGGGAATTACAGCCAGAGGAGAGGTGGTCCTGGCTGCCCGGCCTCTCCTGTGGTAGCAGCGATGGTGCATGTGTGGGGAACCCACTTCTGTGCTCCCGCCTGGCCCACCAGAGACAGGAAGTGAGCTTCTGGGGAGGACACAGCAAGTGGAAGCAGACACCGGCTCCAGAGGCAAGACCATCCCCCCAGGGATGAGCATGCCTGCAGGCTTCCCTCTCCTTTCGGGGCAGTGGTTTCTTCACACTGTTGGGCTCACGAAGCCCTCTGGCAAGATGGCAAAGGTTATGAACCTTCTCCCCAGGAAGATGCACATACTCATGGGGATGCAGAATCTACGAGGGATTCCAGGAGCTCCGGGACTCCAGGCTGAGATCCCTGGGCCCTGGGGCTAGCCCGCTGCTCCTTCCTGAGCTGACACAGAGTCCTGGGTCAGGGTCTTCGTTCGAGTCACATTTCGTTTCCCCCATTCTGTGCCCATCGACCTTCGTTCCCTTTTCAGGAATAAAGAATTCTGAGGAGGGACCCCAAATAGTCATTCTGTCCTCGCACAGCCCACAGTCGGCGCATCAGGAGCCTCAGTTCCCTTCCCCAGCCGTCGTCATCATCCAGAAGCTTGGGGGGCGCTGCTCTGCTCTCCTCTGGTTTGGGGTTGCTTGTTCTGGCTTCCTGAGTGCCGGCTCAGGATGATGTGGAGAGGGTGAGGAGGGAGGCTGGGGAGGAAGCGGCACCTCCCCGCTGGTGCCCGCCAGCTCCGGGCAGGGAGAGAGGCTGGCAGACAAGTTTCCGGGTGTCCACAGGGCACAGAGGAACAAGAGGAGGGCGAGGCTGGGGCCAGCCACAGGGCGAGGGCTCCTCCGGGCTTCACACCTGGCCTGGAGCTCCCTGGCCTCCCAAGAGTGGACCACCCCTCAGAAAAAGGGGGACCGACTATGGCCCGGCTGGGGTTTTGGGGACAACCAGACTTTGTAAGGTGGGTTATGGAGAGTGAAACCCTCGGGGGTGGGAGAGGACTTTAGTTATGACATGCAGGTCAAATCCCAGGGATGTGAGTGCCGGGGTGAGGGGGAATTGTGTTGAGGTGGGGGTGGGGGTTTCCCAGGGCTGAGCTGGGGTTCAGTCAGGGTTGCTGGGGGCCCCCATGGGTCTCTGGTGCAATTTGCACATGGGTTCTTACTGACCGCCTGCCATGCTCCAGCTTCTGGGATAACAGGCCACTCTGCAGAGGTCAGAGAACAAGGCCCCACGCTTCTGGAACTCCCCTCACTTGGGTCCTTGCCTCACCTGGGGGGACCCTCGCAGACACCCCTGCTCTGTTCATCTTCCACCTCCCCTGGTGCCGGTCTGACCTGTGCCCCTCCGCCCACCTCTGCTTCACCCTCCTAAGCCCTCTTCTCCACCAGGCCTGCCTTCTAGAACCACCTAGCACACACCCCTCCCTCCTTGGAACAGTCCCTGTGTTAACACACCATCTCGCCCATGAGAGGTATGTGCAGGCTTATACTCAAGTTTCCTCTGTGTGTGTGACGGGGGCGGTGGGGGGGCCTCCCTGAAGGCGAGGGTCGCGTCCTTCCTTCTTGAACTCTGGCAGGGTTTACAGCAGGGCTGGGCTCATACACCCAGGAATTAGTTGCCCACTGGCTGGTGGGTCCAGGGCAGGAGGCCACGGGGTGGGAGGTTGAGGGGGGAGGTGTGCCCACTGAGTGCATTTTACTGGGCTGTGGGCTGGTCTCCCAGACAATAATGGGAGGTCATGGGAGGCCTCTGGTTCTCCCCTCCTTGGGGCAGTGGGACAGGAGAGACCCCTTCCCCCCGCCCCCGCCTGCCCCCGCCACCCCTCCCCCACCCCGTCTGGCTCCTCAGGAGTGTGGCATTGGACCTTCAGGCTGGATGTCTCCCTAGGTGACCGACGCCTGCCGGAGCTGACTAACAGGAATTGATGTTTTCGTGACACCAGCTCGTGTGAGTGGTCATTTGAGCTCAGCTGGGAGCAGGGAAGCCTTTACCTCAGCCTCCTTCATTTTCGGGGTTACGTGCAAAGTCGCAGAGCCCCAAAGTCACAGCAGTGAGTCAGCTTGGGCTCCCCCAGCTGGCTAATGACTGCTACTGGATTTGGGTAATAGACAGATATCAGGGCGCCTTGGAGTAAGCCCCCGCAGCTTGCCCAGCTTGAGGCCAGGCAGAACTGCAGAGAAACTTCGAGGTGGTTCCCTCTGCCGGTCCCTGGGTCCCTGAGCGCTGGGACACCTGGGCGCCAGCCCATCCCCACCAGGAGGCCCTGGCCGGTCCTGTCCCTCTCCTGACTCTGCTCCTCCTGCGTCACGGGTTCTGAGACTCGAACAAGTACCGCATGCACTGCAGAGACCACGCAGAGGGAGGGCCGTATCCTGCTGCGTCTCCCACCAAAGGCAGGTCCGGCCGCTGACACGCTGCTTCAGCTTCACAGCCCGGGGTCTCCTGGTGCAGGAGGTGCTGGAGCCTGGCGTTGTGCTAGGCCCGCCGCCGGGTTGCCAAGACTTCGATGAGTGATTTCTCCTCCAGTCCCTGGTGAGGGCTGGGCCTGGTCATGGCCCATGGTTATGCGCTCATTCCTGAACCTTCCTTCCGTGCCTCGCTCTTCGACTCACACCTGGGGCTGTGTCAATCGTGTCTATCAGCCGATGGGGGTCTTGAGTCGGGGTAACTCGCAGACAAGGGCCTGGGAGACCAGACTCAGGTCGGGGTGAGTCAAAGCAGGAACCGCATTCAACTCAGATCCACTGACACCTTAAAGGGGAACCACGGGATCTGTAACTGAGAAGGGTGGGGACTTGACCGTGGTGCCGGGACCCAGCCCATCTCCCTCTCTGCTGCCTCCCTGCCTCGCAGGGCAGGAAGGAGCGGGCAGCAGCTCTGCCTTCTGCTTGCCCAGGCTCAGTTCCTTCCCTGAGAGTCAGAACCAGCTGCAGGGCTGACCATCCTCGGCCGGAATCTGTTGATGCTTGTTGCCAGAGCAGTGGCTTCACCAGATCTGGGGAGGGCCACATGTTGGATGGCCTGGCCTGGGCACATGCCACCCCAAGAGGCTCAGCTCCACCTGGAGGCCGTGGTGTGTGTGTTGGGTGGTGGTGGGGGGGGTGCGGGGTGGGAAGAGACGAATCACCAGGGAAAACCAGAGTTGAGAGGGCAGGCGAGTGGACTCCGAGTGGCAGTCCAGCACCCCTGCTATACCCAGCAACCTCGTGGTTTGTTATAACTGCAAAATTGCAGCCCCCTCCCACCTCTAATCAGAAATGGCCCTTTAACAAGAGGTCCAGGCTGTCGTGTGTGCAGGTGGTCTGCCCTACCTCACTTTCCCACCTCTCTCGGGTGGGCCTTTTGACTCCGACATGCCATCAACCCTACTGTGCAAAGAGGCGGGAGACTAAAGCATGTCATTTGTCTTAAGCAGCTTGGGTGTAGAGACAAGACGCTGTCTCCACCTTCTGGAACCTCCAGGGTCCAGGATCCCAGACATAATGCCCCTCCATCCCATGTCCCCAGGGGACAGAGCATTCATCAGCGGTGCCCAGCCTGGCCTGGCCAGCCTGGCTTTATGAGAATTTTCCATCAGCACAGAGCACAGCACAGGAGAGAAAGGTCCAGGAAAGGGCCGATCCTGAGAAAGCAGAGCAGCTCCTCCACCCAGTCTGTGCACCCTCCCCGACTCCCCGCTCCATCCTCCTTCGAAGCATCACTAAGCCTCCCTCTCCTCACCCTAGTAATGCCCAGGTGAGAGGATGTCTACAGTGGAGAATGCCAGGACCCTGTAGATTCCCTTTGCAAGCTGCTTCCAGCGCTGACTGCTCAGCTTCACAGCTGCTTAGCCTGGGGGCTGTTCCCAGACCATGCCCGCCACTTCGAGTGAGCGCTGACCCAGCAGTCACTGTGTCTGGTGTGGGGCCAGATCTGAGGGCAGCCTGCTCTGGGGATCAGGCTACACTGGGCTCCTGCTGAGACCACATCCTTGGCTCCTTCCCCAACCCGAGCCTGTGTCCCACTCCCCTGCTCTTGAGAGCCCCTCCCAACACTTCTTCTTCCCCTTGAACAGAATCTTTGGCTCAGCCTCCACTTCTTAGGACCTCAATCGAAGACAGTGTTGCTGAGACATACACGCTCAATTACACGATCAAAGCATCTCGCACAGATGAGATCGTGACTAGTATCGAGTTCTGCCTGCTGCTGTGGGCTTTCATCAAAGAGTGCTGGTGGACAGATTGGAGGTGGTTGTGTTCTTTGTAAGGTGGTGAAACCCACGTAGAACAGATAACCATTGCTTTTCTCGTGCCAGCCTTAGACTTAGGTAGCATTTCAAACACAGATGCCTCAGACCAGCATATTAGCTTGTTGTGTTTGGGCATGCGTGCTAAGCTGCTTCAGTCGTGTCCGACGCTTTGTGACCCCATGGAGTGTAGCCTGCCAGGCTCCTCTGTCCATGGGATTCTCCAGGCAAGAATACTAGAGTGGGTTGCCATGCCCAACTCCAGGGGATCTTCCCCACCCAGGGATGGAACCCCCATCTCTCACCTCTCCTGCATTGGCAGGTGGGTTCTTTACCACTAGTGCCTCCTGGGAAGCCCTTTGTGTTTAATAAAAATCATTTTTAAAAGGCTGTTGTTAGGCAGAGCACCAGAGGACCAAGGTGGCTTGGAGATGTGGAAAGACCCCAGGGGTTGAGCTGGTCCTTCTCCGCCCCTGGAAACCTGCTAGCAGACAAGCAGCACCCTGGATCAGGGTTCAGGCGCGTGGGTTCTGGAGGCCTGAGTTGATAGGGGCAACGTGAACTGTGTCCAGGTGTGGGGCCTGAGCGATTCGGGAGTGGGGTGGTGTGATGGTGTCTGTGGGTCCTGAGAGGTGGCAGAGACAGTGGCTGGAGGATAGAGGGGACAGGCAGCCTCTGGCGCACGTGAGCACCCCCAGAAATGACTAGGGGTGTGCACTGTGGGCTCCTGGGGAGGAATGACCCCACAGAGTCCTGGGGGCGGGGGAGCGCTTGGTCTGTATGTAACAGCCTGTTTCAGGCTGCTGGAGCAGGACACTGGTCACCGCTTTCTCACCTTGCCTCTGAGCTGGCTCGGGGGGCCTGTTACCATGTTTTCTCTGCCAACGCCCTCGACAGCCCGGCCGCCTGCCCTGTGTGCCCCTCTTTATTCCAGCTGCAGAATCCCAGGGACAGGATTGATGTGACTAGTCACTGTCCCTTGGACAGAGCTCATTCTCCCCGCGCTTCCCATGTGACCTGTGAGCCTGGAGCTGGCATCCCAGGCACAGGCCCAGTGGCCCTGCTGAAAGTTTCAGTCCTGGGAACTCGGAGATGCCTGAGCACGTGTTCCTGGAAGGGAGGGTCAGCTGACAGGCTCCTGGGGTCTGACTTGTCCAGCCTTGGATTCTGGTTTCTCCCTCACTTTTACGTGCAAATCTCTCTGCCCCGGCCCTCCGCCCCTCCCCGGGATAGGTGGAGGGCATGTTAGTTTTGATTGGATTCTAGCTCTGGGTAGGGTGCTGGAGTTGGAACAACAACAACAAAATCCCCATTGGACCTTCTTTCTGTTCCCATGACCTCTGCCTGGCTGGTGTATGATAATATTTGCAGTCCCTTCTCCCTAATGCCTGGAGAGGGTTATATAAAGGGGGACTGTTAGCTTGGCCAGCACTCTGAGTATAGTCAGGAAATCTTGCAATATGAGAAAATCAAGGGACAGAGCCAGTGAATACAACAGTCCCACTTATCAAGTGAAGTGAAGTGAAGTCGCTCAGTCGTGTCTGACTCTTTGTGACCCCATGGACTGTAGCCTACCAGGCTCCTCTGTCCATGGGATTTTCCAGGCAATAGCACTGGAGTGGATTGCCATTTCCTTCTCCAGTCCCACTTATGGGATGATGTTAAAAAAAAAATAGGTATCATTGAGAGGTTGTATTCTGTGAATACAATGAAATTAGAAATACAGGCACACCTGCGAGATATTGTGGGCTTGCTTTCAGACCGCTGCAATAAAGTGAATATTGTAATGAAGCGTCACGTGAATTCTTTGTCTCCTAGTGCATATAAAAATTCTGTTTACGCTATAGTCTGTTTAGTGTGCAGTAGGATTATATCTCAAACAAAACAATGTATGCCAACTTAATTTAAAAATACTATATTACAAAAAAATTCTAACCCTTATCTGAGTCTTCAGTAAGTCCCAGAGTAACATCAAAGATCACTGATCACCGATCACTGTAATGTAATATGTTAACATTATTTCATATCATGATAATGAAAATGTATGCAATATTGTGAGAATTAGAAAAATGTGACACAGACATGATGTGAGCAGATGCTGTAGGAAAAATGACACAGGTAGACTTGTCCAACACAATATTGCCATAAACCTTCAGTTTGTAAAAAAATGCATCATCTGTGAAGTGCAATAAAAAGATGTACGCCTATGATTAACAAAAAGATGACAAAATGAATGAATGACTGTGAAAACACCACCTTACAAACTTTGAGTCATGCAACCATAATTTAACCCTTAAATATGTTCATCAGAAGAGAGGACTTCTTGATTTTGAAAATCAAGAAGTCAAGAGTTTAACTTAAAAAGTTAGGAAAAGAACAACAGAATATGCCCAAAGAAAGAGAAAAAATAATAAGAAAGGTAAATTTTAATTAAAATAGGAGCTCAGATTGCTTTATTTGGGAAGGCTTTCAACCTCTAATGATAATTCTTCATATATAAACAGAGAATAGTGGGGAAAATATCCCCAAATGTTTTAATGAGGCTAGTATAACCTTGAAAATGAAACCAGACAAGGACAGGACAATGAAGGAAAATTTTCAGCCCGTCTCACATATGAGGATCTCCACAAAAATCCAAAATAAAATCTTGGCAAGTCAAATCCAGAAATATATTTAAAAATGTATCATGACCAAAAAGGGTTTATTAAAAAAATATAAAGAGGTTTCAACATAAGGAAAATCTATTAAAAAAATATATCACTGCAACAGATTAATGAAGACAGGGCATGGTCATCTCAGTATATTCAGAAAAAGCAGCCTTCCTCCTCCTCACCTCAGTATGCCTTCCTCCTCCTCATCTCAGTATACCTTCCTCCTCTGCTATTTTTTTAAAAGTGAAAGTATAGTTGATATTAGCATTATGTTACTTTCAGATATATAACATAGAGATTCAAATTGTTTATATATTATACTCTAAAGTTATTATAATAAAATACTGGCTATATTCCCTGTGCTGTACAATGCCTCTTTGTAGCTTATTAATTTTATACCTCTAGTTTGTACCTGCGAGTGGCTCAGATGATAAACAATCTGCCTGCAGTACAGGAGACCTGGGTTTGATTTCTGGGTCAGAAAGATCCCCTGGAGAAGGGAATGGCAGCCCACTCCAATATTCTTGCCAGGAGAATTCCATGGACAGAGGAGCCTGGCGGGCTACTACCCCTATCTTGCCCCTCACTCCTTCCTGCTCCCCACTGGTAACGGTTAGTTTTGTTCTCAATATCTGTGAACTTGTTCGCTTTGTTACATTTCTTCATTTGTTTTATAGTTTAGATTCCACGTATAAGTGATAACATACAGTGTTTGTCTTTCTCTCTCTGATTTATCTCACTAAGCATAATGCCCTTCAGGTCCATCCATCTTGCTGTAAATGGCAAAACTTCATTTTTAACGGTTGCGTAGTATTCCATTGTGTATATATATCTTCTTAATCCATTCATGTGTCAG
Organism: Capra hircus; assembly: GCF_001704415.2. Taxonomy (NCBI): domain Eukaryota; kingdom Metazoa; phylum Chordata; class Mammalia; order Artiodactyla; family Bovidae; genus Capra; species Capra hircus. The sequence continues at coordinate 7,842,111 of NC_030811.1, read as the reverse complement.
TGGACATTTAGATTGCTTCCAGATCTTGGCTATTGTAAGTAAAGCTCCTATAAACATTGTGTGTGCGCGCTCAGCCACTCAGTTGTGTCCAATTCTTTGTGACCCCATGGACTGTAGCCCACCAGGCTCCTCCGTCCATGGAATTCTCCAGGCAAGAATACTGAAACAGGTTGCCGTTTCCTTCTCCAGGGGATCTTCCCGACCCAGGGATGGAACCCGCGAGTCTTGCGTCATCTGCGTGGGCAGGGGGATTCTTGGCCACTGCACCACTGCATCGGGTGCATGTATCCTTTCAAATTAGGGTTTTCATTTTCTTCAGATACCTATCCAGGACTGGGACTACTAGATCATACGGTAACTATATTTTTAGTTTTTTGAGGAATCTCCATACTGTTTTCCATATGATGGCACCAATTTGCATTCTCATCGACAGTGTAGGAGGGTTCCCTTTTCTCCACATCCTAATACTTGTTATTTGTGCTCTTCCTACTCTTCTTTATCTTTTAAAAACTCACACTCTCATGGGTAAGACTTTGCCCCTGTTCCCTCTTCCTGGAATATTCTGGAAAATTATGCTCCCAGACATTCCCAGCGCTCTCTTGTCAATGAGATATCTGTATAGCTGTCATCTCATGGAGACATTTTCTAAACGCTTGACTCAACAGCTCCCTATGTGTGCTTTCCCCTATCAACCAGCTTTATTTCCTCTGCCACAGTGATCACAGACATGACCTTGTTTATTTATTTGTTGGTTTGTTCATTATCTCTCTCTTCAAATGTAAGCACCAAGGGTAGTGGGACTCTGTCCATCCACAGCCCAGAACAATGCCTGGTACAGGTTAGGTGCTGTATAAATACTGGTTGTGTCAGCTGACTTGGGTTTCTTGGCCGTTACTGGGGCATACTCAGGAAATTTTACTGTATAGAGAATTAAACTTGTTAATTGTTTTAAGTATAAGGAAGCCTTTTTGAGTCTGCAGTTAACAGCAAAGTTGATATGTCACTCTCACTGACATTCAGTTGAAAGTTTATTGATTTCAATTTTTCAGTTTTCTTTAGGTACTCTGGAATGAAAATAGTCCTTAACATTTTTATAATTTTGCAAAACCGGTAAGCCCCAGGCATTCTACCTGTGATGTCTACTGGAAAATTGGACCTTTTGGGAGGAATTATGTAATTTATATATTTCTCTTTTTGTCCGTGAATCCAGTAAATGGAATTTACTTCGTTTTTAAGGTGCAAGTTGTGTGAGATTATCGGTTGACTCTGTCCTGAGGTGTAGGCTGCACATAGTTAGCCACGCCGCTTGTCAGATGCCAACGGGAAAGACGCGCCCTCTAGGGCACATTTCGAGAACTGATGTGGCGTGAATTGGACTTTGTCCTCTGAGGCCTGCCTGGCCGCGTTTTTATTACAGTGTGCAAATCAGGGACTATGCAGGCCGTTAGTAAATATTTGCTGGATGAATAAATAGAACCATGAGGCTTTCGAGTGCCCTATGGAAGTGAGTGAAAAAAAAAATCAGAGCTGTAAACTGTCCCCTTAGAGATGAAGTGAAGGTTGATGATAACCCAAAGGCTGATGAGAAGAGAAACATGGAGGTAATGAATTTCAACATACATTTCTCGTCTGAGTTTCAAGAGGGGAGAAGAAGAAAACATGGAGTAACGTTCCAAAGGGAATGAGCCAAAAATCTGGCAATGAAAGTTTGCTCATCAAAATTTATTTAAAGGGACTTTTAAAACGGGAATAGGCCCCAAATGGGGTGAGGCACAAACTCTACAGTCTGCCGAGTCGACCACAGGATGAGAGAAAAAGAAGAATGTAGTAAGAGTGGGAAAAACAAAGACCAGCTGAAAACGGTGGGTTGTTTTCACCTGTAAGCAAATCTTTAAAATATAGACGTTACACTTACATGTGGAATCCAAAATATGACACAAATAAACCTGTGTATAGTGGGCTTCCCTGATAGCTCAGTTGGTAAAGAATCTGCCTGCAGTGCAGGAGATCTGGGCTCGATTCCTGGGCCGGGAAGATCCGCTGGAGAAAGGATAGGCTACCCACTCCAGGTGCTGGCTTCCCTTGTAGCTTAGCTGATAAAAAATCTGCCTGTAACGCAGGAGACCTGGGTTCGATCCCTGGGTTTGGAAGATCCTCTGGAGAAGGGAAAGGCTATCCACTCCAGTATTCTGGCCTGGAAAATTCCATGGAGTGTATAGTGCATGGGGTCACAAAGAGTCAGACATGACTGAGGGACTTGCACTTACACTTTCACGCTCATAGGTGGCGCTAGTGATAAAGAACCCACCTACCAAGGCAGGTTAGACGTAAGAGGCGCCAACTGGATCCCTGGGTCAGGAAGATCCCCCTGGAGGAGGGCATGGCAATCCACTCCAGTACTCTTGCCTGGAGAATCCCATGGACAGAGGAGCCTGGCAGGCTACAGTCCATGGGGTCGCACAGAGTTGGACACGACTGAAGCAGCTTAGCATGGCAAACCTATCTATGAAACAGAGACAGAATGGCGGATATAGAGAGCAGATCGGCTATAGGAGCAGACTCCTCCAAAGACTAGGGGATTGAGGACTGAGTGGAGTGGGAGGTTGGGGCTAGCAGATGTAAGCTTTTATATATAGCATGGATAAACAGCAAGGTCCTCCTATATAGTACAGAGAACTATATTCAGTATCCTGTGATAAACCATAATGGAAAAGAATACATTAAAAAAATGTGTATATACATATAACTGAAACACTAATGTACAGCAGAAATTAACACAAAATTGTAAATCATCTATATGTCAATAAAAATATTGATAATATATAGCTATTATTAGGAAAATTTGAATACTTATTGGATATTTGATAATATGGAATTAATAACTAGGTTATTGTGCTTGTACAATGAAAGGACTTTTAGTGTTCCTACGCAGGGAATGCAATGCTCTCTGAAATTTGCTTCAAGACTTTCTGGGGCATGGGTGTGAGAAGGTGCAGCTAGAGATGAGGCACTATTGACTGTGTGTTGATGATTTGAAGCTGGGTAAGAGGGGACTGGGGGTCATTACAGCCTTCTGTCTACCACTGTCATGTATTAGAAGATTTCTGTAATAACAAGGTGAAGTATCTTCGAGCCCAATCCTTCAAGCCCTTAGAATGTTCCCTTCTTAATACTTCTGAAAAAGCAGAAGTATTGGGGCGGGGAGGAAATGATTGAGGCTGATTTAAAGTCTTGGTTTTGAGCCCTTTCCTTTTGTCCAAAAGATGAGGATGGGGAGGAGTCCAGAGGATGCCCTCTTAAGGGGTGATGCTGTATACGTGTCTCTTCAAGATGAGGAAAGACGATCTAATTATTAAATAGGTAATTGGGCCAAATTGCTTCGTGGTCGGATTGACTTAAGGATATATTAACTGGAAAATTTGAAAACTTTCCCAAATGCTACTGAGGAAATAAAATTGCCTTAAAGACAATCAGCTAGTTGAGTATGAATCAATTTTTGACCTCGAGAATGGCAGTTCTAAGCTGGAATGTCTTGAAGGTTTTTGTTGTTGTTGTTGAACTAAATGTGTTTAAAAGGAAAACTGACATAAAGCACTTCTGAGAGAATCCTAGGTCTTTGGCATGATTATGATCACAGAGGAGTCTGATCCCTTGGGGTGGAGGTGGGGTGCAATGCCTCTGAAATATCAAGAGAGCCGGTGGGGGATGCTGAGCCCTTGCCCGGATTTCAGAGGTTGAGGCTCAGCTGTAACAGAGTTCTCTGAGTGAATGGCTGCTCTTTTGAATTTTTGGAAGTCACTTCGGTGTTTGGCTGACCTTAGAAAAATTCTAAGGAACGCTAGGAATGCCTAGGGAGTGTATTGAGAAAGGCAGCCTTAATTCAGCTTCCCGTAGAGACAGGTTCTGGGCTCCACACTCTGGGTCTTCTTTCTGGATGAGGTGGGATGGGCGGTGGGATGCCACGGGACTGCTGTTTGCATTGCTGGTGCTTCCACTGACTTTTCAGTGACCACCGCACAGAAATGGCTGAGGTTGGAAGAGCGTGAGTCTTGGTATTAAAACTGGGTTAGAATCCCAGCTCTGTCACTTCCAGCTGTGATCTTGGGTGAACTGGCTCCTAACAGGAATTTTCTGTTTCTCTGCCCGAAGAAAGGCATGAATGCCTGTTGGGGAGTGTCTTCCTGTTTTTTTTTTTTTTTTTTTTTTTTTTTGTTATTTCCTAACTTTAAAAAACAATTGAGGTATAATTGATTTTTAGTGTTCGTGTCAAGGGTGTAGCACAACAATTCAGTTATATATATATATACATATGTGTGTGTGTGTGTGTGTGTGTGTGTACGCGCGCGCTAGGTCGATGCAGTCATGTCCAACTCTTTGTGACCTCATAGTCTGTAGCCTACCAGGCTCCTCTGTCCATGGGATTCCCCAGGTGAGAATACTGGAGTGGGTTGCCAAGCCCTCTCCCAGGGCATCTTCCCGACCCAGGGATTGAAGCCAAGTCTCTTATGTCTCCTGCACTGGCAGGCGGATTCTTTATCACTAGTGCCACCTGGGAAGCTATATATATATTCCTTTTCAAATTCGTTTCCCTTATGGGTTATTACACAATATTGGGTTGAGTTCCCTGTGCTATACAGTAGGTCCTTGTTGGTTATCTGTTTTTTACATAGTAGTGCGTACATGTTAATCCCCAACTCCTAATTTATCCCTCCCCCCGTTACCCTTTGGTAACCATAAGCTTGTTTTCTATGCTGTGGGTCTGTGTCATTTTGTCAGGCTTCACCCCTAAACGATATCGGGTGGTATTTGCCTTTCCCTGTCTGGCTTACTTCACTTAGTGCGAGGTGTCCCCTTCTTTCCAAAGCACTTCCTTCAGTGTCCATTTCAGGGCTGCACCCCTGAGTCCTCGTCCCAGCACGGGACAGGCGCCACCCCACCCTGGCCGCCTGCACCCCACCTGGAGGGCAGAAGAGATGCATGGAGGGGAGAGTTGGGGGGACCCTTGAGCAGGGAGGGCCATGGCTGGCTCTGGGGAGCTGCACCTGAGTAGGGGTGTGGAAATGCAGTGATCAGCGGGTCGGAATTTCCAGGACTTCCAAAAGGCCCTTGGTAAACCCTCCAGAACTTCCACTCGGGCTGGAAGAATAAAACGAGCAGTTTCTGTTTCTCTAATTTGAGGGGTTTGAGAAATGGAAGCCAGACTTTCTTCATTTCCACCGTGAACAGGATGGAGGCGAGTTTTCCGTGCTTGAAACCTTTCTGCTGGTGCCCCCCTCGCATGGGGTGTGAGTGCTGAGTCTGAAGTGTTCTTGCCTCATCTTTCCCTTCGAGATACTGCAGATCCGGTGAGGCCCGAACCCTCCTTTTCTGTGCAGAATCGCCCTGAGACCAGATGAAATCTGAGGAGGCCTGGAAGCTGTGGTGGGCACAGTGCCATCCAGAAACTGGGGAGCCGAGGGGGACTAATTGGGCTGGAGAGACCCCACTTGGTGGGGGTCTCAGGCCTCACCTGGAACAGGCGCATCTCAGGAGAAGGCAACATACTAAACGTTTGGGGGAGGTGATGGAAGTTCACGGCCCCAAAGTCAGACCATGTGCAGAGCTGCAGGAAGAGGCCAGACACCTGCGCCTATGTTGCCGCCTGGGACCCTGCAGGTTTTTCCTTTACCTCCCCAGGCAGGCTTCCACTTTCTAGAAGCAAGATAATAGAACCTGCTTCCTATTTGTACTGATGCAGAATGTGATTTCTAGGTGGGTTATGTCTAGAAGAGTCACCAACATCTTCTGATGAAAGACTAATTCCAGGTGCTCCGTGGGGCCCTGGAGAAGCCTCTGGAACACTGCATGCCTGGGCTCTCTTATAATTCATTAGGCTTCCGGGACGCATCTCATCAAGGACAGAAGACACTGTAACTGGGAGTCAGGGGACCTGAGTGTCATATCTTTGCGGTGAGCTTTATGTTTTTAAATAGAAGGGTGACTTTTTAGTTTTTAAGTTTTTCCTAGCTTTATTGAACTATTATTGACATATAATATATGTAAGTTTAAGGTGTATGATTGTGCTTTCCAGGTGACTCAGTGGTTAATCTGCCTGCCAGTGGAGGAGACGCAGTTCCACTCCCTGGATCGGGAAGATTACCCTGGAGAAGCGAACGGAAACGCACTCCAGTATTGTTGCCTGGAAAATGCCAGGGACAGAGGAGCCTGTAAACTACAGTCCACAGGGTCACAAAGAGTTGGGCACGACTGAGCGACTGAACACACAACAAAGGTGTACGTTGCGATGATTTGATCTTTGTATATACTGCAGCATGTCTGCCGCAGTGAGGCTAGTTAACACCTCTCCCCCTCACCTTTGTGTGTGTGTGGCAGTAACATTTGTGATCAAATCTCTTAACGACTCCCAAGTATATAATGCGATTAACCTCCTTCTCTGCTTCTCAGAAAGTGCTGACTCAGGCCCGGGCACAAAAGAAGGTCTTGTGGGAATCTCAAGGCCGCCATCGGCAAGCTAGGCTTCTGGGGACATTTTTGTTTAGCTCAGAAGTTCTTAGGAGTGTTGAATTGTTCTTCATTATCTATCCATATTTATCTAAAATGCTGTGGAAGGTGGGCCATGGCTGGGCTGTGGTTTGTCTGAGCCTGGGACCTGGCCCTTAATTCCCCGAAGCCAGAACACCTGAGGCTGAGATGTAAGAAGCAAGTGGCCTCCGAGGTCCCTCCTGGTTTCTTACTCGTGTTCTGGCCTCACTATTGCTCTCGGTGCCCCCGTGTGGCCTTCGTGCTTGTGGTTAGTCGCTCAGTCATGTCTGATTCTCTGACCCCGTGGACTGAAGCCCACCAGACTCCTCTGTCCATGGGGATTCTCCAGGCAAGACCATGGGAGTGGGTTGCCATTTCCTTCTTCAGGGGATCTTCCCAACCCAGGGATCGAACCCAGGTTTCCCTCATGGCAGGCAGATTCTTTACCGACTCAGCCACCAGGGGAGTCCAAGAAGACTGGAGTGGGTAGCCTATCCCTTCTCCAGGGAATCTTCCTGACCCAGGAATTGAACCAAGGTCTCCTGCACTGCAGGCGGATTCTTTATCAGCTGAGCGACCAGGGAAGCATGTGGCCTTAGAGCAGGATTTTTTAATAATTAATAATGTGGCCTTTATCTGCTTATTAAAAATCCTGCTCTTGCCTCCCTGCCAGCCAGCAGCCCGGGCAGAGGGACAGATGTCCTTCTGATTAAATCCTTCGGGTGTGACGATAAAACCTGTGGATGGAGCAGCTGCCTTCGGCATTCGTCATCCCATCTCCTTTCCAGCGAGGGGATTATAGCACCTTGAGACACCCAAGTCTAGACAACTACATCAGTAACACATGCCACAAGAAAGAAAGTGAAGTGAAGTCACTCAGTCGTATCTGACCCTTTGCGACCCCATGGAATGTAGCCCACCAGGCTCCTCTGTCCATGGGATTTTCCAGGCAAGAGTACTGGAGTGGGTTGCCATTTCCTTCTCCAAATACATGCCGCAAGGGGGAGAGAAATTAGATGGTCTCTGGAGGAGAAAGTGGGTTGAGAAAATATTCTTTTTTAAAGATGGGAGAGGAGAAGGTAGGAGGGGGTTGATGGGGGTGGGGGGAATGAATGGACTATGACACAGAGAGATGATGCCCTCTTAGAGTCCGCTGAGAATGGTGATCTGACTGTAAAGACAGGGCAGGTTCTTGTGTCTTTGCTGGGGCTGTTTGCGTTGCTTGATGGAGAGTTGGGAGACTCGGGCCACCTTTGGCCCAGTTTGTTCATGTTCTCCTCCCCCTGACGGCTTCAGACTTGTCTCTTCCTGACTCTTGACCTCCTTTTCCTTGGATCATTTATTTGAGAAAACTTGTAATTCCAAATTCTTTCTCTGCCTCTTTGAGATGTAACTCTTTTTAAAAGCCTCCTGCCAGTTTTACAACCCAGAACTGTCTTTCTCAAGGATGTGGGAGCTGTCTACTCCTTTGAAATGTAGCCACCTATCTCTCTTCTGCCCAGGAGGGTCAAGCCTGGCTTTGGTGGGCTCCAGTGAGCAAACACACACAGCCTCATCACAGTGACAGGCTTCCCCACCGTCCACCAATGCTTTTCTAGTGGCTCACCCCAGCCCTGAACATCCATCCTGGTGTTTGAGTGGGTGAGTTCGGTCTTAGTCCCTGTTTTCAGAGCCTTGAACAGTCTTCCTGGCCTGGTTGCCTTTGTCTGCTGCAGTGGTTGCTATTGTTTTTATTTTTAATTGGAGGATGATTACTTTACAATATTGGGTTGGTTTCTGCCATACATCAACATGAGTCAGCCATAGGTATACAAATGTTCCCTCCCTCTTGAATCTCCTGCCCACCACCCATCCCATCCCACATCTCTAGGTGGTCGCAGAGCAGCGGATTTGAGCTCCCTGCAACATACAGGAGATTCCCACTGGCTATCTATTTTGCATATGGTAATCATGGTTGTTGTCTTTATTTATCTTATTCACTTAGAGTTGATTTACAGTGTGTTAATTTCTGTGTGTGCTAAGTCACGTCAGTCATGTCCAACTCTTTGCGACCCCATGGACTGCAGCTTACCAGGCCCCTCTGTCCTTGGGGATTCTCCAGACAAGAATACTGGAGTGGGTTGCCATGCCTTCCTCCATATATCTATATCTATATATTCTTTTCCAGATGATGGTTTATCACAGGATATTAAATATAGTTCCCTGTGTTATACAGTAGGACCTTGTTGTTTATCTATTTCTATATACAAGAGATTGCATCTGCCAATCCCAAACTCCCAACCCTTCCCTCTCTGCTTGGCAAACATAAGCCTGTTCTTTGTGAGTCTGTTTTATAGATAAACTCATTTGTGTCATATTTTAGGTACCACATATAAGTGATAGCATATTGTATTTGTCGTTCTCATTCTGACCTACTTCATTTAGTATGATAATCTTGAAGTCCATCCATATCGCTGCAGATATCATTATTTCATTCTTTTTTTATGGCTGAGTACTATTCCATTGTATATGCCTATACACCACATCTTAATTCAGTCATCTGATGCTGGACATTGAGATTGCTTCTACATCTTGGCCAGTGTAAATAGGGCTGCTGTGAACACAGGGGTATGGATCTTTTTGAATTACAGTTTTGTCTGGATATATGCCCAGGCATGGGATTGCTGGATCCTATGGCAACTCTAGTTCTAGTTTTTTGAAGATCCTCTATACTGTTTCCACAGTGGCTGCTGCAGTTGGTCTTGATGCCTCCCCCGGGGTTTGGTTTCTGTTGCCCTCTGCTGTGGAGGCTACAAAGACTAGATCCCCATCTTCCGGGCTGGTCTCATGCCCACAGGGAAAAGCATGCCTTGGAGGTCTAGGTTTTTGCTTTGACCTGGTAGTTCCTTATTGCCTTCTTGCTTCTTGGACGTTTTTGAGAAGATTTAAGCATCTTTATCCTGTTTAGTTTTAGTTATTTTCAGTGGGAGGTTGGTGTGAATAATGTGGTAAATAGGGACCAGTAATGACCTTTTGGATTTCTCTGCCTGCCATGACTCTAGAACCTTAAACTCAGTGTCCACAAGCTCATCTCCCTGGAAAACCCCAGCCTCTCATAGCCTGAGCTCCACAAAGGCCACTAGAAAGTGTGTGATCCCAGACATCCCACAGCTGGTCAGCCCGGGGCAACCGCTAGCCTTTATATAAAATGAGAATATACCTCTTCTTCAAGTTAAGTGTTTATAAATAGGCATGTTATTTCCTAATAATAAATATTGTAGGAAACAAGGACTCTGTTTGAGTAAGACATTTAATTTCATCCACAAACTGTCAAAATATACAAATTTAGTTACAAGACACTTTTACTGCCATCTGCCAAAATTGTAGTAAACACACATGTCCTGTTTTTGAAAGAAAACAACATATAATTTTTTTTCTGAAATAAGAAATGTCTATGTTGTGAGTAGCACTCCCTTTGATCTGGCAGCTCGAACACTTGTAACAACCATCCTGAATGAGTCTTTCTTATTCTTGTGCCATTTCTAGCTGCTAAATCAATTCCTTTTTCCATCGTCCGTTTCCCTGTCACTATTTTAGTTCAGGTCTTTATTCCTAGCTTGGACTATTGCAGTAGCCTCTCACTGGTCTTGCAGCCTGACCCTGTTGCCTCCATGGGCTCAAGCTACTCTCCTTACTCTGCCTGCCCGCGGCATTGACCCCTCTCCTGCCTGAAAGTCCTTCTGGGGGAAATTTCCAGATGCCCGTCAAGACTGCGGCTGGGCTGGAGCGCCCCTATGTAGTCTCTTCCTCCTCAATGCGCGCTCTCCTCACTCTAGCACCTGCTGCAGGAAATGGCTGGCTTATGGGTCGGCTGATGAGTTTTTTCCCACTTGTTTTTTTTTCTCCATCTTGCAGGGTTGGCAGGCTTCCTCTTTGCTTCCATGGCCCCCCTGAACACACCTCTATAGCAGCATCTACACGCATTTTGTATCCACCACACATTTAGTCTCTTTTCCCTCATTTGATTGAGCTCCTTGAATCAGAGACGCATCTGGAGAGTCTTTGAACCTCTGTGTCTGACACTGCGCTTGGTCCTGGTAGCTTCTTCCTTTCTCGCGAAACATGTGCCTTGCTGGCTTATCCTGTTTCTGGAAGTCCAGCCCCTCTTCCTCCCGCTGCTGCCTTCGGGAGTCTGGGGAGGGAGGGGAGGAAGGGTGTCTTACCGGTAGAGCCCCTGCAGAACCCCCCTCACTTCAGTTCAGTCACTCAGTCGTGTCCAGCTCTTTGCGACCCTATGGACTGCAGCACGCCAGGCTTCCCTGTCCATCACCAACTTCCGGAGCTTGCTCAAACTCACGTCCATCCAGTCGGTGATGCCACCCAACCGTCTCATCCTCTGTCGTCCCCGTCTCCTCCCGCCTCCTGGGGAGTGGTTTTGCTTCCCTTGTCATTACCCTCAAGGCCACTAGGGGGCAGAAAAGTCCCATCCTTCCCTGGATCAGGGCCCAGTCAGGAACAGCCGCCTTCCCTGAAGAGAGATCCATTCTCCAGGAGCCAATGTGTTGAAGATCATTTTGCAAACTGATCGACTCAGCAAATAACCAAGTT